>NW_026988415.1:36695000-37295000 GCF_030222135.1 Aotus nancymaae | reverse complement strand
CCTTAATCTGTTGCAGAGCCCTCTTTTTGTCCTAGTTCCACTCAAAGCTGACAGCATTCTCTGTCATCCAGCATATGGGTCACTGTAGAATATGTCACTTCTATAACTCAAAGAGAGGTATTAGGTGTTATGGTTCCTTCTTTGTGGTAAGGAATGCAAGATTGTGCAAGTATTCTTTTGTATGGAATGAATATTTTGGCATGCTCCTGACCACTAGACCCTTAAAAATTTTAGCAAATTGGCAGGTCTCTGAATCTTTGTAGGATTTTTCTTTCCCCATGTGCAGCACATGTGTGTCTTGCCAAGTCCTCCAGTGTATTAAGCCACCTCTTTACCCATTCTGCCCAATGAGCATGATGTAAAAAATGCAATGAATCTATGTCATGTCCTGAAATGTGCAGATGGTCCAGATCTCTTCAGGTTGTATTATGACAGAAAGCAGAAGAGTTAAAATGTACCTGGGACAAAATTGTAAATGTTTATTTTTTTCTGTTCCATGTGAATGCAATCTGTTTCCGATACTCTTTTCTGAAGGGGATAGAAAATAATACATTTTTTAAATCAATGGGTCAAAAACACTTTTTGATTTATACCAAAAAGTATAAATCAAACTATATACCTGAAGTCACATTAATCTGCTCTAGTAAAGATATCTGTTCACATGGCAACCACAATGGCCAATTCTCAGTGAATTTGGTAATCCAGTGACTTGATAGATTTCCTAATGTTGAATTATCCTTGCATTCCTGGATATATTTGGTTAAGATGGTGGTTGTCTCTATACACTGATGGATTTATTAGTTTTATTTAAATTTTATTTAGAATTTTGTTTTTCATTTCCGTTCATAAAGGAGGCCAATCTATAATTTTCTTACTCTGTTTTTGTTCAGTTTTAGTATCATGGTTATACAGTGAATAAAATTAGATGGGTATCTCTTCATCTTTTTCTGTTTCATAGAATAGTTTGTAAAAGATGGCATTATCAGTTCCTTGAGGGTTTGGTTAAATTCACTGACAAAATTTGCCTGGGCAGATCTGTTTTTGGAGTGATATTTTCCATTACAAGTCTATTTTCTTTAATGGTAATTGGTATATTCATATTTTTGCTTTCTTGAGAAAATTTTGTTAAATAAAATTTTTCTAGAAAACTATCCATCCCTCTGAATATTAGCATAAATCATCATATATAGTATTCTCTAATAATTTAAAACTTTCTACTTTATATGTATGCATTTGTCCCATTTTGCATTCCTAATTTTTTTAATTTGTATCTTTTCTTTTTCTTCATTGGTCTTGACAAATGTTCAACTATTGTATTCATCTTTTCAAAGAAGCAGCTTTTAGTTTTGTTCATTACCCTTATATTTGTTCATTTTAAAATTTTACTAATTTCTGCTTTGACTTCTATCATTTCTTTCTTTCTATATTCTTTGGGTTAACCAGTGGTGTGCTGGAGCCAACTCATATCAGCTAGTGAGTATCAGTTATGTTTTTAGAAAATCTGCCATCTGGCTGTTAAGATAACTATTATTAAAATTAAATTTTATGAAATTACAATTAAATTATATTAAAAACAAACTTAATTAGCGCCCCAAACCTGTCACTTCTTAATTAGCTTACTACATTTTACTATTATTTATGCTCTTGAGGTTATTTACATCTATATTGTATCTGAATGGAGGAAATGCTATATAATGGTATGCTATTACGCATCTTTTCCCAGTAATGTCATGGCAGCTTAAAATTTACCATGATCAGAGTATTAAACTACAGGAATCTGTCAATGTTATAGGGCTTGATTTATTGTTTTGTTAGTTCTGTAGACTTAAGAATCTGATGAAGGTATTAAAGAAAATATTAATAATGCAGCTTGGACATAAAACTGTATTGTATATATACATACATATATATTTGAGACAGACCCTTGCTCTGTCACCTCGATTGGAGTGCAGTGGTGTGATCTCAGCTCACTGCAACCTCCGCCTCCCAGGTACAAGCGATTCTCGTGCCTCAGTCTCCCGAGTAGCTGGGATTACAGGCGCCTGCCATCACAACTGAGTAACTTTTGTATTTTTAGTACAGATGGGGTTTTGCCACATTGGCCAGGCTGGTCTCGAACTCCTGACCTCAAGTGATCTGCCTGCCTTGGCCTCCCAAAGTGCTGGGATTAAAGGCGTGAGCCACCGTGCCTGGCCAGGATCTGTAGCTATTCTATTTTGAATAATACAAAAATTTAGAAAATATTCTTCCAGTATTTGAAACTATTGTCTGAATCACGAAATAATCAGTCATATCACTGATGAGTGAAGTTCAAACATAAGCCTTTGTTGTTTTACCTCATCTTACTTATTGACATAAATGAAAACATCTGTCAACATTCATGATGGCACTATATTCAGAGATCTGATTGTTCAATATTTACTAGCACCACTGCTTTATTCTTTTATTCTACCTTATTGAATTGAATGTTAGCTTACTAATTTTCAGTGTTTATTGTTTTTAATAAATATATTTAAAACTTTATATTTCCTTCCAAATGGTGTACTGGTAAACAGACTCTTTAAAAAAAAAAAAAGAGATTTGTCAAAGATCGGATGGTTGTAGATATGTTGTGTTGCCTCTGAGGCCTCTATTCTGTTCCATTGGTCTATATCTCTGTTTTGGTACCAGTACCATGCTGTTTTGATTACTGTAGCCTTGTAGTATAGTTTGATGCCCGGTAGTGTGATGCCTCCCGCTTTGTTCTTTTTGCTTAGAATTGACTTGGCTATGCGGGCTCTCTTTTGGTTCCACATGAAATTTAAGTTGTTTTTTTCCAGTTCTGTGAAGAAGGTCATTGGTAGCTTGATGGGGATAGCGTTGAATCTGTAAATTACTTTGGGCAGTATGGCCATTTTCACGATATTGATTCTTCCTAACCATGAACATGGAATGTTTCTCCATCTGTTTGTGCCCTCCCTTATTTCGTTGAGCAAGCAATGGTGAAAGGATTCCCTGTTTAATAAGTGGTGTTGGGAAAACTGGCTAGCCATATGCAGAAAGCAGAAACTGGTCCCCTTCCTGACACCTTACACTAAAATTGACTCCAGATGGATTCAAGACTTAAACATAAGACCTAACACCATAAAAACCCTAGAAGAAAACCTAGGCAAAACCATTCAGGACATAGGCGTAGGCAAGGACTTCCTGACCAAAACACCAAAAGCATTGACAACAAAAGCCAAAATAGACAAATGGGACCTAATCAAAGTCCACAGCTTCTGCACGGCAAAAGAAACAGTCATTAGAGTGAATCGGCAACCAACAGAATGGGAAAAAATTTTTGCAGCTTACCCATCTGACAAAGGGCTGATATCCAGAATTTACAACGAACTAAAACAGATTTACAAGAAAAACACAAACAAGCCCATTCAAAAGTGGGCGAGGGATATGAACAGATACTTTACAAAAGAAGACATACATGAGGCCAACAAATATATGAAAAAATGCTCATCATCACTGATCATTAGAGAAATGCAAATCAAAACTACATTGAGATACCATCTCACGCCAGTTAGAATGGTGATCATTAAAAAATCTGGAGACAACAGATGCTGGAGAGGATGTGGAGAAATAGGAACACTTTTACACTGTTGGTGGGAGTGTAAATTAGTTCAACCATTGTGGAAGACAGTGTGGTGATTCCTTAAGGATCTAGAAATAGAAATTCCATTTGACCCAGCAATCCCATTACTGGGCATATATCCAAAGGATTATAAATCGTTCTACTATAAGGACACATGCACAAGAATGTTCATTGCAGCACAGTTTACAATAGCAAAGACCTGGAACCAACCCAAATGCCCATCGATGATAGACTGGACAGGAAAAATGTGGCACATATACACCATGGAATACTATGCAGCCATCAAAAACAATGAGTTCACGTCCTTTGTAGGGACATGGATGAACCTGGAAACCATCATTCTCAGCAAACTGACACAAGAACAGAAAATCAAACACCACATGTTCTCACTCATAGGTGGGTGTTGAACAATGAGAACACATGGACACGGGGAGGGGAGCACTATACACTGGGGTCTGATGGGGGGAAATAGGGGAGGGACAGCGGGGGGTGGGGAGTTGGGGAGAGATATCACGGGGAGAAATGCCAGATATAGGTGAAGGGGAGGAAGGCAGCAAATCACACTGCCACATATGCACCTGTGCAACAATCTTGCATGTTCTTCACATGTATCCCAAAACTTAAAATGCAATAATAAAAAAAAATAGTTACAAACCAAAAAAAAAAAAAAAAAAAAAAGAGAAAGAAATGAAAAAAAAAAGACAGAAAATTCTTAGAATAAAGAAAGCCTGATCTGCAGTTTTTGCTGATTTCTATAGTATAAATGTTCCCATCATGGATGATTTCAAGCCATTTAACAACGGGATGGCAAATTCCTGAATATTTAGAAACCAGCTCCTAGGAGGCCATAGAAACCAGTTGTGGCCTACCGCTGATTAGCTATTTGCTGTAACTTCTGATATGTAATACTTATTTTAATCAATCATTTCTAAATATTTGACAATTTTCATTGAGATTAATTCTGTAACATGTATATTTAGAAGTGCATATTTGTAGCTTGAAAGTTTCTGGCTTTTTGAGGGGCTTCTTTTGGTTATTAATTCTTATTTATTACATTATGATTGAAGAATGCAATAAATAAGAATGCAATCAATATTCATATTTTTTATTTTTTTGAGTTTTTTGACCTAGAATGCATTCAGTTTTTACAGATTTCCCATGTGTGCTTGAAAGAAGTATTTGTTCTTCAGTTGGTAGATACAACATGTGCTTTTTTAAAAAAGATACAGATTTTATATTTTAGAGCAGCTTTAGGTTCACAGAAAGATTGAGAGGAAAGTTAACAGAGGGTTCCCATACACTCCTTCCACCCACACATACATAACTTCCCCACCATCAACATTCCACACCACAGTAGTACATTTGTTGCAATTAAACAAACATTGACATATCATTACCTAATTTACTTAGTTTACATTAGGGTTCACCCTTGGTGTTGCAGGTTCTTTGAGTTTTGACAAATGTATGTGAAAGGAAATTAAATATTGGGACCCCCAACCTCATTAAGCCAAATGAAAAATTTAAGCTGGGAACTGGATCATGCAACCTGCTTCCCCCTTTTGGTTCCTATATAAAATGGCTACAAGATGAAAAGCTACATGCCTCCCAGTATTTTTCCGACAAGGAAATTCCTAGTGAGCTACAAGATCTTCACCCTAAGGTATTTTTGTTAAAATTTCACCATGGCAAATTGATAGCTTATCTTTACACTCCTTGCCCACGAGACACAAATGCATATCTGATTGTTCCTCTGCCCCATTTTGTCTATGTAATCTTAATATGTAAAAATGAAGATTCCCTGAGCCAAAGGCATGAATAACTATTTTTCCCTACCCACCTCTTACATGAAAATTGTATACTTCAAGGAAAATGTGGCACATATACACCATGGAATACTATGCAGCCATAAAAAATGATGAATTCGTGTCCTTTGTAGGGACATGGATGAATCTGGAAACCATCATTCTCAGCAAACTGACACAAGAACAGAAAATCAAACATCGCATGTTCTCACTCATAGGCGGGTGTTGAACAATGAGAACACATGGACACAGGGAGGGGAGCATCACACACTGGGGTCTGTTGGTGGGGACTAGGGGAGGGACAGCGGGGGTTGGGGAGTTGGGGAGGGATAACACAGGGAGAAATGCCAGATATAGGTGACAGGGATGGAGGCAGCAAACAACATTGCCATGTATGTACCTGTGCAACAATCCTGCATGTTCTGCACATGTACCCCAGAACCTAAAGTGCAATATATGTCTATATATATATTTTATATATATATTAAAAAGAAAATTGTATACTTCTCAATATCTCACTCTTTTCCCTTTAAACTTGGAGCCCTCAAAATCATCTTTGGAGAAACGCATAGACATGTCTTCCAGGTGCACATCCTTAACTTTGACAAATAAACCTCTTAAAATGATTGAGACTTATCTTATCTAGTCATTTTTCTCGATTGACATGTGATAACCATGGAGGGATCCTAAGTGAAGTTTGCCTGGCCTGCAGCAGCTCTCCTATCAGTGCTTGGTACCAGCTTGGGTACTTTATAGCCCAAACTGATGGAACGATTTGCTGTAAGTCCAGGACTTTTTTCCTCTAGGGATCCCTGCTATTCCAACCTTTTTCAGTTGGGGTCTAAGGTTTATTTGCTGTTTAAAAAAAACAAAAAACAAAACAAAAAACCTTCTTTTCTTTTGGAGATTCCATTCGCTTTCATCAAGGAAAGTGAGCCTGTCTGCTTCTGCATTGGTGGAGAGTGCTCTTCAGCTTGGAGCCCATCATTAGGTAAGAAACTGGTTTGGGATTCTGTCTTGAAAATTCTTTTTAAATGACTATAGCATTAACAACCAGCTGGTGTTAATTTCAGCTTACACTTGGAGTGCTCAGAAATCATATAATTTGTGTGATCATTGTTAGTTTTGGTTAACTGTTTTGTCATTTGTGTCTGTCTTGGGGTTTTGTGTGTGTGTTTTTTAGCCTTTCCCTTATCGGATTTGACCAACTCCAAACCCTCTAGCTCATGAGTGTGGAATCTTCCACTCTGAAGAAATAAGAACACATTGCTCTCCTCAGCCTTTTGGGGCATTCTCAGGTGACTGAGAATCATGTGAAGGTGTCTGGGAGGAATGTTCCCTAAGACATGCAATGGGTCTATGCAGGTTTCCCTCTCAGAAGAACATACTTAGTGTCTGATCTCAGCTGGCAGGTACATATGAGGAGCTGACCACTCCTGTACCTTGAGCCCCTGACACACTGTGCCAGGTGGCCACGACACTGGAGAACAGAACTTGTTTAGGGTCTGCAAGCAGCACACTTTGGGTCCAACACGTCTTGACTTGGTCAAATCTGAAGGGTAACTCTAAATTATGGGGAACGAGGCCTCTAAGTTAGCTAAAACCCCAGCAGCTCTGGAACATAAAGTTCAACCTTTATAAACTCTGGCTAGGTGCAAAATACTTATGGTGAATCATCATGCAAATATTTAACCAAGTGGACCACTATAACTAAAGCAGATTCTAAGTTACAATGGCCTAAATGGGGATCTTCTGAGATGCCCAGATTAGTGTAACTGTGAACCAGGATGGAAAACACATGCACGAAAACTAAACAACCAGGATGAGAGAGCCGCTTTCAATGTTACCTGGAGAGTAGCAAAAGGGGGAATGTTCACCTCATCCCCTTACAGGAGGCCAACAAACAACTTACAAATGCTAATCAAGAACCCTCTAATCTTCATCGCTCTTAAAGAAATCCTTGGAAGCCCTTACTTCCCCCTTGGCACCTCCCCTACCTCCATCTACACCCCCACTCTACCCTGATCTCTCTGAACTTCCTGGACCAGATTTGTTTCCCCCTTCTCCTGCATGTTCCAATCTACTATCTTCTCCTCCTTATCTACCACTTCCTCAACGGAAGGCAGTAGGGAGGGAGTCTAACTTCAAAGACTCTACCTCCTGCTGATTTTCTGGTAGCCCCAGTGGCAGCCCTTTATCTGGAAGATGCATAGAAGAGGGACCCTGCAGGGACATATCTCATGATCACCCCATTTCAGGAACAACCAGTAAATAGGTAGGGGAACCCCAGCGACCATCTATGAATCCTGGTCAAGACTGAGTTATGAGACATCAAGAATTTCCTGACCTCCATAAAGATCCAGCTGGGTTTGCCTGAGAATTTGAGCTTATTATCAGAACCTATGACCCAGGTAATTCAGACCTTTATCAGCTAGTGCATATGTTGGTCTCAGAAGCTAAAGCTAAGGAATGGCTGGAAAAAGCACAGTGATTGGACCCTATAGCAGATTTGAGCACTGAAGGCCCAAAAAAATCACAACAACCAGCCCTCCAAAATCCAGAAGATAGGCACAAAGACACACAGACAAATTACTGTTCTGTTAAATATCATTTCTACAGTGTTCCAAAGGGTGGTGGATTGGAATAAAATCCAACAATGCTGCCAGAACCCAAATGAATCAGCTTTAGATTATTTCACAAGTTTTGATAAAACTTTGAGACAATGTTATGGGATGTCAGCTGACTGCTTTGAAAACAATAAAAATGATACCTTATTAAATGCAAATTTCTTAATCAGACTAGTTGATGGTTTAGCCACCCTTGTAAAATGCCACACGACAAACTGGACCATGGCCAGAACTAATGAACTAGTTAACTTGGCTAACCAATTATTCTGCACTATAATAAAAAAAGGTAAAACAAAAGATGGCTTGAGCTATGCATTTACAGCTAAAGCAATTAACTACTCAAACCTCTTAGCCCTAGAAAGATTATCAGCTCCCTCAGTCTGAGGACTCTTCCTTCCTAGATATTACTACTGTAAAAGACCAGGACACCTCAAAAGGGACTGCTTTAGGCTGAAACAAAAGGCAAGAGGGTGCAAAAACTAGGGGTGCTCTGAGAAAGTACAGGGGTTTCACCTCTCCGAATATTCTACCCTGAAAAACAAATTGGGAGAGATGAATGTAATAATTAACCATGAGGTGACAACTACCTGAATTGACACAGAAGCAACTATATATCTTACAAATCCCACATTATTTAGAAACCCCATTCCTTGGAGTAATTAAAGAATTAACATGGTGGGTATATCCAATAAAACTATTTCATGTTTTAAGTTCAAACCTAAACCCTACCATTTCATAAGTTTCAGCTCCCCTGCTGAGGGCTGTAAGTGTTACATACTCTGTTAGTCCCATGTGTTTCTAATATGCCTTGGGGCCCTGTCAATTTTTTGGGCTGTGATCTCCTCAACATCTATAATGCCCATATCTCTTTTTCATCAAAAGGTGATTTTTTTTTAGAATTGGAGCCAAGAGACCAAAAATACCAAAATTAAATACATCCTGACAATGTACCACAATTTAGTACTAGTAAAGTTAAGATGTCATTTTGTGACCGGGAAACTGAAATCAAGACAGAGAAAGAAGCATTAGGAGAGAAGAGAGAACACTGGAATAAAGAGCAGGAAATGGCAAAAACTCCTTTTAGCTTCCCCAATCTTCCTGTTAACCCCAGAAGTAGAGCACTTGCTCAGGGATGTCCCCTCCCACTTATGGTCTCAGTCAAATACAGATACAGGGAAAATATTATCAGCCATTCCAATAAAGGTAGAGATAAACCCAAAGAAACCCTACCCAACCTTAAACAATATCCTCTATGACAGGAAGCCATAGATGGAATTGCCCCTATCATACAAGATTATCTGAAAAAGGGGATCATTATTCCCTGCAACAGTCCTATAAAATATTGGCTATCTCACGTAATTAATTGAATGCTGTACTGAAAGTGAAAAAAGAGAATGGTTATATAGGTACTTGAAGTATGGTTTCTACTGAAAGTGGATCATTCACGGTATCATAAAGAAATTTTAAGTTGAACCATCTTAAGTTGGGGACCACTGTGTAAGTTTACAAATTGTAACAAATGTGCCACTCTAGAAGTGGATATTGATGGAGGGAGAGGTATATATGTCTGAGAGCCGAGAGTAAATGAGAACTCTCTTAAAAAAAAAAAAAAAAGAAACCAAGTGGGAGAGGATGGAGATTTGTGCAGGACTTGAAGGCAATGAACAATATCATAATACCCAGGCACCCAGTAGTCCCAAACCCACATACCCTTCTATCAGCTGTACCCACTACCAGCCAGCATTTCTCAGTTGCAGATCTCTGCAGTGCCTTCTTTAGTGTTCCTGTAGATCCAGGCAGCCAATATTTGTTTGCCTTTATTTGGAAAGAATGGCAATGTTTGTGGACTGTAATGCCCCAAGCGTATACAGAAATTTCTACTGATTTTCCCAAATATCAAAAGCTGATTTAGAGGATTTAATTTTTTCCCCAGGGCTCAACACTCATCCAGTATGTAGATGACCTTCTCCTTTGTTCAGATACACTCTCTTCCTCTGAGGAAGATAGTCTGTATTTACTCAAACACTTAGCTACCAAGGGAAACAATGTGTCCAAATACAAACTTCAGCTATGCTTACTACAAGTTAAGTATTTGGGGCATATTATATCGGTCAAAGGACTGAGTATTAACCCTGATAGAGTGAGAGGAATTTTAGCTTTCTCAATGCCCATCACCAAGAAACAACTTAGAGGATTTGGGGGCCTGGCAGGCTATTGTAGAAACTGGATACCAAATTTCTTCCATATGGTGCAACCTCTGTATGCATACCTAAAAAATGAACAGTCTGATCCCATCATGTAGACTTCAGAGAGACAATCAGCTGTACATCGAATAAAGAAAATTCCAACTAATGCCCCAGTCTTAGGGCACCCAAACTACAAATTGCCCTTCTCCCTATTCTTATGCAAAATTGGAGGTACTGCATCTGGGGTATTGACCCAGAATCATGGTGATTATCAGAGACCTATAGGCTATTATATCCAACAGCTGGATTCTGTGGCTCACAGGCTGCCTCCTTGTATGAGAGCAACAGCAGCCACAGTCCTTCTATACAAGTCTCTTGAAGAAATAATTATGGGCTCCACCTTACCAGCTTTGTACCACATTCTCTTGGGACCCTTCTAAACTCTCATCATACTCAACATTTGTCAACCAGTTAGCCTTTTATGAAATTTTACTTTTATCATCTCCCTATATTACTATTTCCCACTGTAATAATCTTAACGTGGCCACTCTCTTGCTGGGCCCTTCTGATGAAACCCCTCATGATTGTGTTCTGATGACTGACCGACTTCTTACCCCCAGGACAGACCTAAAAGAGATGCCACTGAATAATGCTGAGATAGAATGGTATAGAGATGGGTCTTATTTAAGAGAAGAACAGGAAAATTTTAAAGCAGGATATTCTGTGGTTTCCTTACTAGAGGTAATTGAAGTTGGTCCTCTTCCTTAAGCCAGATCAGCTCAAGTGGCTGAATTGATTGCCCTGACCTGAGCTTGTCAATTAGCAAAAGACAACGCTGCAAACATTTACACTGACAGCTGCTATGCTTTTGGGGTTGCTTATGACTTTGGGATACTATGGAAAGAGAGATGATATTTAACCTTCTCAGGGAAACCCATAAAAAATGGACAAGTATCAGAGAAGCTATTCTAAAACCAAAACATTTGGCAATTATAAAAATCCCAGCTCACTAAATTACACACCACAGAAAGTCAGGGTAACGAATTGGCTGATGCCACAGCTAAAAGAGCAGCAATTGAGCCACCAACCCCAATCTGGGAAACAGCCATAAAACCCAAACACTTAAAAACATATTGAAAGAAACCCAGAGCATAGCTCCTACAAAAGAGAAATCTACTTGGAAACAGGTAGGGTGATACTTGTCTCCCCAAACTGAAATATCATGCGGCCCTAATAATAAACCCATTATTCCAATGGAATGTCAGGTGCCCCTTATGGAATATGTTCATAATCTAACCCTTTGGAATCCAGATGAAATGATATCCTGGTGTAAATGATATTTCTGAAAACCATCCTTGATAACGGCACAAAATGTTTACTCTCAATATGTTATTTGTCCTAAATATAACCCAGGGAAGACTCTCCATTGGGCCCAGGGTCATTTCCCCCCTCTATCTGGATGCTTTGAGGTATGGCAGCTTGATTTTATTTTATTTATTTATTTTTTAGGTATCTTTTTATTTTATTTTTTATTTTTTCCTTTTTTTAATTGCATTTTAGGTTTTGGGGTACATGTGAAAAACATGCAAGATTGTTGCATAGGTGCATACATGGCAGTGTGATTTGCTGCCTTCCTCCCCTTCACCTATATGTGGCATTTCTCCCCATGCTATCTCTCCCCAAATCCCCACCCCCCCGCTGTCCCCCCACTTCCCCCAACAGACCCCAGTGTATAGTGCTCCCCTCCCTGTGTCCATGTGTTCCCATTGTTCAACACCCATCTATGAGTGAGAACATGTGGTGTTTGATTTTGTGTTCTTGTGTCAGTTTGCTGAGAATGATGCTTTCCAGGTTCATCCATGTCCCTACAAAGGACGCAAACTCATCGTTTTTGATGGCTGCATAATATTCCGTGGTGTATATGTGCCACATTTTTCCTGTCCAGTCTATCATCGATGGGCATTTGGGTTGGTTCCAGGTCTTTGCTATTGTAAACTGTGCTGCAATGAACATTCGTGTGCATGTGTCCTTATAGTAGAATGATTTATAATCCTTTGGATATATGCCCAGTAATGGGATTGCTGGGTCAAATGGAATTTCTATTTTTAGGTCCTTGAGGAATCGCCACACTGTTTTCCACAATGGTTGAACTAATTTACACTCCCACCAACAGTGTAAAAGTGTTCCTATTTCTCCACATCCTCTCCAGCATCTGTTGTCTCCTGATTTTTTAATGATCGCCATTCTAACTGGCGTGAGATGGTATCTCAATGTAGTTTTGATTTGCATTTCTCTAATGACCAGTGATGGTGAGCATTTTTTCATATGCTTGTTGGCCTCATGTATGTCTTCTTTTGTAAAGTATCTGTTCATATCCTTTGCCCATTTTTGAATGGGCTTGTTTGTTTTTTTCTTGTAAATCTTTTTTAGCTCGTTGTAAATTCTGGATATCAGCCCTTTGTCAGATAGGTAGGCTGCAAAAATTTTTTCCCATTCTGTTGGTTGCTGATTCACTCTATTGACTGTTTCTTTTGCCGTGCAAAAGCTGTGGAGTTTGATTAGGTCCCATTTGTCTATTTTGGCTTTTGTTGCCAATGCTTTTGGTGTTTTGGTCATGAAGTCCTTGCCTACGCCTATGTCCTGAATGGTTTTGCCTTGTAACATTGAGATAATGGCAGCTTGATTTTATACAGCTGCCATTATCTCAATGTTACAAGTATGTTTTAGTAATCATCTGCATGTTTTCCCATTGGGTTGAAGCTTTTCCCTGCAGGCAAGCAACAGCCATGGCAGTTGGAAAAATCCTACTAGAAAAAAATTATTCCACTGTAGGGAGTCCCCTGTGAACTTCACAGTGAAAGGGAACTCACTTTACTGGCAAGGTTATTCAAAATATTTGTAAAATTTGGCTCATATTTAAACATTTCCATTGGGCCTACCATCCCCAGTTCTCAGGCCTGGTGGAGAGGACCAGTGAAATAATTAAGACACAATTGGCTAAGTTCATGGAGGCATTTCACCTCCTCTGGCCCAAAGTGCTCCTCTTACTGCTGCATACACTCTGATTCACCCCTTTTGGAAAACATCAACTGTCCCCTTATAAAATTATAATGAGAAGGCTCACATATATTGGAACAAATATAACCAACTTTTCTCAAGGGGGATATATTTCAATATTGTGCAGGACTTATTTATCATCTTTAAAAAGCCAAGATTTGGTAAAGATTTCGTTTCAAAGTGTGCTCCCTGAACACAAGGTGCCCAGTCACAATCTGCAACCAAGAGATTTTGTCTACTGGAAAAGACATCTAATAAACAATTCCCTTTAAGCCCAATGGAAGGGCCTATACCAGGTACTACTGACTAATCCATGTGCCACAAAATTAGAGGGTATAGATTCATGAATTCACATCCCTCATCTTAAAAAGGCACAACCTCCTGAGTGGACTGTAACTCCCACCAAAAACTTTTGCCTCTACTTCACTAAACATCGACCTTCAACCCAAGATTAGAAGCAGATGACAGCTGTGTGGACTGCTTAAACCCAAGACACAGGACCAGGCTGTATACAAAGAAACACCTATGTTTATTGTACAATAACCATTACAATGATTGTCCTAGATATACTGACAACTGCTGTCTTATAAAGGACAGGACACTTGCCTTGTCTGATTTACATCCTTTTAGTATGAATTTCATAACCTTGCTATTATTGATCCTATATCCCTACACCTTCCTGCCACTGCTACCCACTGATGCCCATGAAACAAACCTGTTTCTACAATGGGCTCAGGATTATGCAGACAGATTACAAAAGGACACCTGCTGGATATGCAGACTCATGCCTCTTTCCAGTGGCTCCAGCCTGCCATGTGGGTACCCCCCTTCCCAGATCAGGACTGGATAGAATACCAAAAATTTATCACATCACAGAAATGGTCTGGTATTCTTAGTGCTGTCATAATAAAAGACAATATATACAATTGGCCCATTAAAAATACTGTTAAGAACAAGGGACATGGGAAAAGTTTTTTAATGGAAAGGCCCAGCTCATTAGCTCTCACTTTAGCATATCCCCAACTAAAACAGTAGGTGGTAGCTAGGCCCCAAACAATGACCCATTTCCACAATAGAATAATCAAATTTGGAATGGATTTATCTGGCTACCCACTTCGTTTGGCCAACTCAGCCAAAATGCTCCTTGATACTGGGAGCAAAGAAAACACACCAAGGACCTATGGCTCAACAGTGCAAGAGATATGGGGTGGATACCTAGAGAATGCTGTGACCATATTATCATATTACAAGACACCAACTGGCATGCCACCGATTAGGTGCAGCAACCAGGTATTTACTGGCTATCTCTAAATGGGACATATTGGCTATGTGACACTAACTTATGGCCATGGTTACCTCCAGGGTGGTTAAGACAATTTTCCCTAGGTTACACTTGGGCACAAGGATGAGCAATTTAGACCCTGCCAAAACCTGCAAAACTTTTTCATTTACAATCTCATTGCACATGTTCGGTATTCCAATGGTATAATCACTTACCTTCAATCTTTGTACCACAGATAGGTATCAAAGATATTATATGGCATATAGAAGCTTTAATGAATTACACACAACAGGCTTTAAATGATAGCCACATGAGTATCTATTTGCTAAACAATGAGGTCATACTTAGGAGAAAAGTTGTGCTGCAAAACCATACGTCTTTAAATATACTCACAGCAGCACAAGTGGGGAACCTATGCCATCATAAAAACTGAATGCTGTGTTTATATTCTAGATGAATCGAAGAACAAAACCCAACTTATTACTGATATGAAAACGCAGATAACCAATCTGTCACATCCCAAGCCCTCATTAACTGAGTGGCTGAGTGGTTGGTTTGGATCCTGGAGAACATGGTCAGAAGCTATTTCTTATAGTAGAAATAATAATAACAATTTGTGTTCTGTCCTGTTTCCACTTACAATGTTATTATGGTACATGCTTGCAAAGAAGTCATCATGCAAGTGAAAGGGCTAGGGCAATGATGCCCAGAGAATTGCTCTAATTGAGGAGGCAGTAATACAGCCTAACCCAGCTTCCAGGTTTGCTTCCCTCTTGTTGCTATAAATCTGGCCTAGGACTAATATATACAATGTATAATATAATATATATACATTTTATATATAATATATATAATGTATATATAATATATATATGGAGCTGAAAGAAGGAAAAGGAAAGGAACATATATTATAAAGTACATATTTATAAATATTATAAATATATATATATTTTTTCTTTTTTTCCCCTCCTTTTATTGCCCTATTTTTTTTTAATCTTCGTGGGACATAACTTCCTAGGAATGAGCCTTCCTAGCAACGTCGGACACTGCTTACTAGTAATAAGGCTTCCTAGCAATGTGGGACTTGAACTTCTAGGAATAAACCATCCAGCAGTGAGAAACCAGCTCAAAAAAAGGAGGGAAAAACAACCTGAGGCCAGAAACTTGTATTCCTTCTGAAATACCTTCAACAAAAGCTTCTAAAGGAAAAAGGTTGGGGAGGGGAGTGTGAAAGAAAATTAAATATTGGGACCCCAAACATATTATTCCAAAGGGAAAAGTTAAGCTGGGAACTGGGTCATGCAAACCTGCCTCCCCTTTTTGGTTCCTATATAAAATGGCTACAAAATGAAAAGCTCCACATCTCCCCCATATTTTGCCCACAAGGAAATTCCTAGTGAGCTGTAACATCTTTACCCTAAGTTGGTTCTGTTACAATTTCATCATGGTAATATAAATTGATAGCTTATCTTTACAGGTACAGTCACCCTCTGCCTACCAGACACAAATGCATATCTGATTGTTCCCCTGCCCCATTTTGTCTGTTATATTATGTAAAAATGCAGATTCCCTGAGCCAGACAAAGGCATAAATAACTATTTTTCCCTACCCCCCTCTTACATAAAAATTTTGTGCTTCTCAATATCCCACCCTTTCCCCTTTAAATTTGGGGCACTCAACATCGTCTTTAGAGAAAGGCATAGACCTGTCTCCCGGGCACGTGTTCTTAACTTTGGCAAATAAGCCTCTTAAAATGATTGAGACTTGTTTCATCATTTTTCTCAATTGACATGTATGATGATGTGTATCCACAACTATAGTATTACACAGAATAGTTCCACTGCCCTAAAAATACCCTGTGTACCACTTATTCATCCCTCCCTTCTCCAAACCTCTGGCAACCATGGATCTTTTTACTGTCTCCATAGTTTTGCCTTTTCCAGAATGTCATGTAGTTGGAATTATACAGTATATGGCCTTATCAGATGGGTTTTAATTTTATTGTTTTATCCATCTTATATATCCCTAGTAACTTTTGTCTACTTTATGTATTAGTTTCTGAAAGAGGTATGTTAAAATCTCTCACCATAATTATAGATTTGGTTATTTTCACTTTAATTTTATTAACTTTCATTTTATAGATTTTGTAGCTATACTTTCAGATGCATACAAATCAGTTTTTTCCTAGTGGGTGGCTATTTTTTAATCATTAAGTGATGTGTTTCTTTGTCTTAATGCTTTTCACCTTAAATTCTATTTTGCCTGTTATATCTTTTACTATCTCCCTTTTTCTTTTAACTTTTCTTTGTTATCATGTTTTAGGTATTTTTCTTGTAGATAACATATAGTGGAAATTTTCATATCTGATCTCAAAGTCTCTACAAAAAGTTGTTTTAAATTCATTTACATATATTTGCAACACATGTTATTCTGTGTTTTCTGGTTGCCATGTTTTTTCTTTGATTATTTTCTTCTCATTTCATGTCATATCATCTGGAAGCATTGCTTTTCTAAACTGACTTTGTTTCCACCTGTGACTTGGAGCAGGGACCACATAATTGCTGTCTTTAGGCCAGTGATTTAATTTGTTTTCAATGGACACACTCTTTCCATTCCCCTCAATTCTTCCACAGGTATAACAGTTGCAACTCTGCCATATACAGATCTTGGCACTCTGATTTCCATCCTCTTTTAAGCATTATAATTCCAGACCCTAATAACTGTATCTGGTCCACTTATCTCTTTGAGTTACAAATCTTCAAAAAAAATACACTTTGGGGTATTTTCTTTGTTTCTGGCACTTGGAGATTTCTTACTTTCAAGTGTGACTCTGTATCTATATTTTAAATATTAGGCATTTCTATGTATCTGGAACGTATGAGTTTGTGGGGTGTTTATGTGTGTGTTTGTGTGTGTGTGTGTGTGTGTGTGTGTGTGTGTATGCCAATGGGATGTTTGATTATTTCCTATATCAGCCTAGACTTTGATCTTGACTGAATAACAAGCCTTTGCTCTTAACCACTAGGCTCTACTGCCTCCCCGTGTTGTTTTTCCTTTTAGCTTTCCAGTATCATCCTTGATGCTTCTGTGCATTTTATAAATAAAGAGACAGACTCTGTGACATACACTTTTTCTACACAGCAAAAATAGATATCTCTGTCACACTTGAAGTTATCAACTATGGAAAACAAGTTAGTAAATTAATTATTTTTTACGACTTTCTGAATCCCCTAATAACTATATCTGGCCTACTTATCTCTTTGAGTCACGAATCTTCAAAAAAATAAAATATCGTTTGGGGTATTTTCTTTATTTCTGGCACTTGGAGATTTCTTTTCTTACTTTCAAGTGTGACTCTATATTTATATTTTAAATATTAGGCATTTCTATCTCTTTCATTAGCTATCAGATTGGTTCTCCATTTGGGACCTTAATAATAAAGATATTATTTATCTCTTTTAGTTGTATACCGCCTTTCACTGGACACCAGGGAACCAAATTTAAATAGTTCTTTCCTACAAAAACGAGGTCCAAAACTTAATGATAAAACTAAAATTTGGTCCTTTTTCAAATTTCAAATTTCAAATTGAAGTGTAAACGGGATCTTGTATAGATATGCTGACTGCTTTTTTACCTGCTGCAGACATTCAGCTTTGACTAATATATTTAGAAGGTTGAAGATCAACACCTGTTTCTCTCATGGTTCTCTCTTGTACAGTGACCTTTGCCTCACCCTGTATAAATACACACATGGTGATTAAGCTGTCAAATATCATAGGGGACTTTTTCAGGGGTGAGGACAATAAATCACTCCTGGAATTTCTCACTAATGGTCCCTCAGATGTCTGCCATCCAACTTGCCAGCTACTTCTTTGCCTACTCATTTTTATTAAGCCAGAGTCTCCAAATGGCCCACTAATGTTGTGGCATTTAAGGATTCACTATCAAGTATAGTGCTTGGACTAGATGATCTCTTACTAACAGCTCTCCCAATTCCAGCATTTTATGGGCTCAAATTTCACTGCCAGTTTCCACAATTGAGGACAGATGTCACATGACATTAAGTTTGTACTTGGGAAAGTACCAATGCTCGGGTTTATTGCCGCCTCAGGACTTAACATAAAGCTATTTACAGTGGTGAACTCTGCAGTGCTTCAGGGCTTCTCTAATTGGTGGAAGAAAAGGGAAGGAAACTAACATTTATTGAATCACATAGCATATATTATCTCAGTTAAACTTGCTGCATTATTTTCCCTATTTTACAAGGAATTGAGTTTGAGAGAATTTAAGTGATTTGCTGGATGTTGCATATCTAGTAAGTAGTGGAGACAAGATTTGAATTTTCAAGTCTTTCTGGTTACAAGGTCTTGCCACAACTCATGCTGCTGTCTATTTATCCATCAATTTATTCATTCATCATATATTTATTGAGCACCTAATATATGCCATACAGGCACTGTGGATACAATGGAAAATAGAATAGACAAGGTTTTTGCTGTCCAACATGGTTCATTTGCAGCATGAAATTATTATGAATATGGCAGAACACAGGACAATGAGCATTCCCATGACTGTAGTAAGACTCAAAACAGACAGCCTGATTACAAAGATCCTAGAGAGCCATGGTGCAATCTGGCTAGCACCACTCAGGAAAGGGACTGATCTTTGATCTGATCTTCATCTTCTTAAGACCACAAAAAGACTCCATCACATTTGACCAAAACTGCTAGCCAAGTGGTGTGAAGAGAACGTAACCCCTTTTATGTATATAAGCTTTTACAAAAACAACATTACTGAGCTATAAGATACATACCATAAAATTAACACATTTTAATTATGTAATCCAATAGGATTTTTGAAACATATTCACAGAGTTGTGCAACCGTCACCACAGTCTAATTTAGAAGACTTTCATCACCTCCAAAAAGAAACTGCATAAGCCTTAGTAGTCATCCCCATTCTTGCTCTTCCTGCCTCCCTGCTCCAGACCCAGGAAACCACTAATCTACTTTCTGTTTCTATGGATTTACCTATTCTGGACATTTCACATAAATGGAATAATTCAATATACGATCTTTTGTGACTGGCTTCTTTTACTTAACATGTTTTCAAGGTTAGTCTATGTTGTATTACAGCACGTTTCAGTACTTTTGTTCCTTTTTATGGCCAACTAAAATTTCATTGTGTCGATATGCTACATTGTCGGGGGCCGGTGAGAGCGGCACGTCTGCCGGGGTCTCTTGGCCTGCAAGAGGGTCCCAATACCTGGAAGAGAGAGTGCGCGGAAGAAAAGAAAAGACAGGACAGCTGGAGTCTGGAGGGCTGGCCCTAAAACCAGCGACTTTATTGTACACAGAATTAGTATATATATCTTTTTCTACCTCATTTTACAGGAACATTCTTTGCCCCACCTCATTTACATAAGCATTCTTAGTCCCATCTCAATTATCAGAACAGATGCCATTATCTTAATAAAGGGAAGAGAGAGCCATCCGGCTACAAGCTTAGGCAGCGGAAAACACACAATGGGTACAATCAAGTCACATAATGGGTACAATCAAGTCACGGAGGTGGGTCTCATTATCAGGGTGAGGAAACCTATAGTTAAAATGTTAATGATCTATACAAGTCATCAGAGAGGTGATAGACCCATTAACTTTGCAAATAGCAGTCACAGGAACAAGCACAGGACCCATCAATAGAGGGTAAACAAAGTCATAAAACTAGCCCAGAGCAGGTACTTCAAGAAACAATGCCTAGTAAAACCACACAGCCTTCACCCAGCCTTTAGGTCAGTGGACCAGAAATAGGCTTCTGCACACTCAAACTTCTATTAAATCTCTCTTTCACTGGTCTCGACTGCCTCCAGGGGGTGGGAAACGTGTCCGGGCTCAAGCTCCATTATGGCGGGGACACTGAGTGGTCTCAACGCTGGAGCGATCCCCACACTACATTTTATGTATTCTTCAGTTGGTAGATATTTGGGTTGTTTCTACCTTTGTGAATAATGCTACTGTGAACATTTGTGTACAAGCCTCTGAACATCTATATTTATAATTCTTTTGAGTATGTACCTAGGAGTGGTATTGCTGTGTCATATGGTAATTCTATGTTCAACTTATTGAAAAACCAACAAGCAGTTTTCCCACAGTGGCTCTGCCATTTTACATTCTTATCAGCAGTGTATGAAGATTCCAGTTTCTCCACATCCTCACCAACATTTTATAAGTCTCTTTAAAGTAGACCTTGCAGTGCTTTAATAATAATAATAGTAACAACAATATTGACAGCCAACACTTATTATGTGTCAGGCATTTTCTTAAGCACTTTACATAAACTCATTCAATCTTCATACAAACCCATTTCACAAAATACCAGTGAATTAGGTGCCATTTTAACACCCCCATCTTATAAATGAAGTGGATAAGCCATACAGCAGCTAAGTAACTCAAGGTCACATGGCTTGTATTTGTGAAACCGAAATGCAAACCCAGGTCAAGCATGCTTAGTTTCTCTACTCTTTCGTAAAGAGCTGAAATTCAAGCTGCTTCAGAGGTAAAAGTGGAAGGAAAAATAATACCCATAAGTAATCACCACCCTAAAGGGTAAAAGCTGCAGATAATAGGGTAACCTGAACACCAGTGAATCCCCAATCACACCTGCTTGCAAACATTTGCAATTAAAATTGAATGCAAAATTAGCTTGGAGGTTCAGGTAAGACTCATTGCCATGGAAGACTTTTTTAGTTAATAAGAGGCATGTTGTCCAAATTAGAATGCATTTCCACTAGGTTGTTGCCAGCAGTTGGAACTGGGTTTCCTTTACAATGGTTTTCAATAGCACTTTTGTTTAAAAAAATTAGAAGCTTACATTTGGTATTTTGTCTTTTTGGGCTAAGAAACCAGTGGCAAACTCCTTAGATAAAGTGCTTGCTTTGCAGAATAAAAGGTGGATGTCAGCAACAGGATAAATTAGGAAAACATTAAGAAATAACTATAATTCAGGCTATGGGCTAGACCTTAAAAGCTTAAAGTTGATTGTTTGTGTTATCAAATTGGCAATGGCAGTATGGTGGTTGAGATTATAGGCTACCGTCTTTCTGAGTTATATTCTGAACTCTGGTAATTGCTACCGGTGTAACTTTTAATTAAGTTACTTAACATCTCTCTACCTGGTTTCCCCATCTGTAAAATGGGCATTATAGTACCTATCACATAGAATTGTGGTGAAGATTGTTAACGGAAAAACCAACTTCTGTAAAGTATTTTAGAAGTAAATTCTGAACCAATATGAGTGCTCATGGCCTGAGGAAAACACAGCAAGAAGCCTTGAGTAAGCAGTTCCTAACTGGTCAGATTACAGTTTGGTTTCATGCATTTTAGGGAGGTAGGAGTTATAGGCAAAGATATAAATGAATACATGGAAGGTATATATTGGTTTGGCTCTGTGGGGAAAACAATTAAAGCAGCATTTTGTTTAATGAGAGGCACTCCTTAGGAAACAGATGTGTACAGCAGGATCACATGCCATGGGATGTGCACAGGCTTAGAATGACAGGGATGTCTTTAAGTGGGGGCTTACAGATTATAGGTGGATTTAGAGATTCTTTAATTTGCAGTTGGTTAAAGGAGTAAGGCTCTGTCTAAAACATGAAGTCAGCAGGTAGAAATGTTTTTAAGTTAAAATAAAAATGCTATCTAGCAAGATTGATGGCCTGAGAGTGTGACTTAGCTCTTCTCTTGCATGGCCTTAGGTCTTGTTTAAAATTAAGTATCTTATTGCCACAAAGAGTCCATCTTGTTAGTCTTATGATCTCTATTTTAACATTAATACTTGTCAGTTGTGCCTAGACTCCAAAAGGGAGGGGGTATAACGAGGTGCGTTTGACCTCCCTTCCCATCATGATCAAAAACTCAAATTTTCAGGTTTCTCTGGAGTCCCCTTGACCAAGAAGGCATCTGTTCAGTTGTTGGCAGGGCCGGGGGGAGGGGGGGCCTTAAGATTTTATTTTTAGTTTATAGGATTAAATGGAGATAATACATATAAAATGCTTAGAATAATGTTTAGCATTTTGTAAGATCTCAATAATTGCTGCTCATAATAGTAATAATGATTACTGCTATTTTTGTATGATACCAAATGTTCTCAGGAAAAGGAAATATCATAAATCTTGAACATACTCCTTGACCCTGTAGTCCTGCTTTTAGAATAATTATCCTAATAATTACATATTCACTGTCTGTTCACTGCAACTATAATGTAGACCTGCATGCCCTGAAAGAAAGAATCTTTATAATGTATTGCTAAGTGAAAAAAATGTACATTATAATTTCACAATTTGAAAAATACATGCATATGTATGCTTGGAAAAAGATCTAGAATATTGGACATTAACATTAGGTATCCTTGAGTTTTTGATCATTTTTATGACTTCTTGGTTTATTTATACTCTACTTTTTTCCTCAATGACCAGCTATTAACTGTGTAATTTTAAACAGTCATTTTCAAAAGTCAAAGCCTGCCAGTGTCTGATTCCCCCCATTTGGCAGTGAGTTTGGACACTAGTGGATGCAGCCCAGATTATATGTGAGGTATTTTACATTCTCCACAGCCATCTGAGGAAAGAATTTCAATTAGAACATCAAGGTCTGCATTCCGTGGCCCTTTGCTATGTCAGTTCTACCTATGAGCTGCTGTGGATTTGCATAAATTAAACACTGCTGGATAGCTGCCATTGTCTTGAAAAATGAATGTGATCAGCATGGGGGATGGAAGGAGAGGGAAAACTTGCCTTTGTTTCATCCTCTTCTTGTTAATACTCATTCAAGACTGCTTTAACCACAGGTCAGTGTGGTTTGGTGTTTTTTTTTTCCTACGGGGAAAACAATTTGAGCAGCATTTTCTTTTGTGAGAGGCACTTCTTAGGAAAGAGATGTTGTATAGCAGGATCACAGGCCATGGGATGTGCCTAGGCTTAGAATCACATAATTTTCAAGTGAGAGGTGTCCCTAGAGACTGCCAGGCCAGTGTTGTCTGCAATCATTATAAGGTATGCTGACCTTTTGGTGAACAAAAAGCTCATGTCATTTTTGTAGTTTTTATCATGAAAACAATCATTCTTTTTCAAATTTTCCCTTTATAATATTTTAAAGTCATAAATAATTTTTAAATTTGAACAACATATTTTTAATATTAGAAAGTGCCTTAGTGCTTTCTAAATGATTCTGATTGTCATATTATACCCTTCTAGGGTAGGTGTTCACAATGTCCTCACAAGTGCAAAAATCATTAGTTTAAGCCAATAGTCATTTCTCTCTTTCATTCTCTCCTTATAGTCATTTCTCTCTTTCATTCAGTTAGTTATTAAGCCACTGCCACATTCTAGGGAATGTGCAACTCATGTTATATGCCTCCTGTGAAAAGCGAAGTTCCACAGATCTAATGAATAAATCTATGGTTAAGTGTGAGTTGGATTAATTCAATCATCCATCCATCCATCCATCCATCCATCCATCCATCCATCCATGCATTGAACATATGTTTATTGAACATCCATTATGTCTTAGGCAATAATGTACATTTTGCAGCAAACAGTAGTGAGCTGGAGCTTACATTTTAGTCGGGAGAGAGACAATAAATATAATTCAAAGTCAGGTAGTGATAAGTGCTATGAGAAAACAAAGCAGGGAATGGAGTGCTTCTTTAGATAGGATGATCAAGAAAGTCTCCAAGGAGATGACATTTAAAACAGATAGGTAAATTAGATGAGAGCATAATCAGAGACAATCCTAGGGTTGAAATGCATTTAAAACAGTTACCTAGTGTTTATTTTCAGAATCTGCTGAGACTCACAGCAGAAAGTCTCCCCTGACTTCAGAAAGAGAGATGACGTGGGTCAGGTACGCAGTAGGAAGCATTCCGTAGCCCACATCAGAAACCAAGAGCCACAGCATTAATCAGGTCACAGTTGCAGAGGAGGACTCAGAATACCTATATCAGAATGGTCTGTATCAGAAACAAAAATCAGCAGTTTTTGAACTCCCAACTCTTTAGGCTCACAGATTCTCTGCTTCTGTGATGGATAAGTCACTTGTCCTTGCAGACCTCCTCTACTCATCCTTCCTGCTCTCACCCACGCAGTAGTGTGATTGAAGGGTCTACAGGAGTTCCACATTTCACAGAGAAAAGTTTTAAAACCATGGAACTAGATGCTCTGAAAGTTTGCGCAGGAGGGCATAAGCCCTGGTTACAAGGGTTTTGGGGTGGCAATTAGCTGAGATGCTAGGAGAAGTAAACCAGGAGGCCATTTCTGTTCTTGGGCTCAGGGGCACAAGCCAATGGTGGGGAGAAACAGAGAGAAACCAAGTAAACTCAGACAAGCTTCAGAGAAGACGTTACCAAGATAGAACAAATTCTGAGCAAACAGGGATGTGACTGTGTTTTTTAACAGCCCCTCTCTCCTTTTGGTGCCCCATCTGCTTTTAGTGCCCCTTGCTGAAGCTCCATCCAGACTCTGAGTTGACTACTAATCTCCCCAGGAAAGGTAACTCATAAGATTTCAAAGCACTAGGTTGTAAACTAGAGTCCCAGGGGTGCTTTGAAGGCCACAATGGGAGATGATGAGTAGGTGGCTGAGCAACTGGGCTTTGGCTTTCTTAGCCCTGCTAACCAAATCAATAATATTTGTATCTGCTATACATGCTGGCTGCCATAAAAAGATCTAGCTTTTTTAGAAAAAGCACCAAAGTGAAACAAAAACTGTCACCGTAAGTTGTTACATCTTCTGGGAGGCCATAGAGTATAATAGCTAAGTGTTAGGGTCTAAAACAAGTGGGTGGCCTGTATTCAATCCCAGGTTCACCACAGCAGTGACCTGCAAATCACTGAAAATTCTTTGAAATTGATAACTGTGAATTCTGTTTTCTCATAGGGTTGTGGTGAGGATCAAATGAGGTGATAGTGTTTGAAGGACTTTGTACAATGCGTACCATATAACAAAACCACAGTAAATGTCAGCTATTATTAGCTTCACATATTAAAGTGCTCTAGTACCTTGCTACTCAAAGTGTAGTCCATGAACCAGCAGCACCAGCATCCCCTGGGAGCTTGTTAAAAATGCAGACTCTCAGGTCTCACCCCAGACCTACTGAATCAGAACACACAACTTACGAAGATCTGCAAGTTATTCATATGCACTTTGTAGTTTGAGAAGCACTGGTCTAGAAACCATTCAAAATCAAAAGAATAGATCTTGAATGATGGTGTTCTGGGTGCTATTTGGGGGCATTAGAAGTCCTTTATTCCTGATATCTTTCAAATCATATCATGTAAACAGTACTTTCTTGACCAAGAAGGTTGATTTTGCAAGTAAAGTACCTGACTGCCGCCAGAGAACATGTTCATCTTTCAAGGCACACCTCAAACATTCTGTCCTCAATGCTGCCTTTTCTGACACACCTATCTCACCACACATATTCTCATGGAACTGAACACTTCTCCCTTTGCCTTCCTCTTGAATCTGAACTGACTTTTACATCATGGCACCAAAACATGTACAGTGGGATTGAAATGTATACCCAGCAGTTCAGATGTGCAAAAATATCCTCTAGAATTGAACTAAGCTACCTTAGGAACTTTCCACCCATGTGAGTAGAGGGGAGGGAGTGCAGACACTGCCTTTTTGGATAAATGTTAAGTCTTGCATGTTTTAACTTCATTTCCCCTCCTAGAAAATATGGTATCTGCGGGAAGTGGGGTTAGGGAGAATGGAGTCTTGGATCCGTGCTCATTTTTCTGGATGCTCACTATTCCCTGCTATTGAGGGTCTGGTTTGGAACAATCCTTATAGCTCTGTGAAGGGTGATGTGCAGTAGGTCCCTTCAGTCTTTTAGGGTCTTTGTTGTTGTACCTGTTTTGAAATTCCTGGTTTTAGCTATTTGTTTCTGGTTGCAAACCTCCCTGATTTTGTAGTTTCATTATTCCAAACCTAGGTGTCTAGTGGCCCACTGGTCCTTTCTACTTCAAACTCTGGATTTCTGCATGCCAGAGGCAGGCTATGAAGAAACAGAAGTGCTACATCAGATTCATGCTCTTAGATACCTCCCTCCCCTGTTGCTGTTTTATCAACTGGATGTGTCAGATTGCTTCAACACCAGGATGAATGCAGGTCTTCTCTAAGGAGACATCACATCTTCCTAGTCTGTGAGAAACATGCCTCAGTGCTTGTGTTGTTTTTATCAGTCCCCTCTGGTATCTGTCTAACTTGCCCCTCTCATTTTCTTCTTTCTTCCGCAGTTCCACATACCAGATCCTAAAAGTGGTCTTTACTCCCTAGGTAGGTGGAAACTTTCTTTGCATCTTTGACTAAGTTCTTTTCTCTCATGGCTTCAAGTAAAACCCTGTGCTTTGCTTAGAATATATAAGGGAAGCTTTTGGCATTTGAAAATTCTTCTCTCCCTTGATAAAACCTCACTCTTAAAACATGTCTAACAAGGATTCATAGGCATTTTGTGACATGGTAGCCTCCTTTAGCAGTCTGAGTGTATCTCTGGACCCCTTCTCGGAATATTGTTTTTAAACAGATAACAAAGTACATAGGATTGTAAAGAAAGCCAATTATATTGAAATACAGTTATCAAAATATGAAAACAATTTCGTGATAGAATAATACCAGTGCTTCATTAATGCATTAAATGATAAGGTCTAGTAGCAGGACTAGTAACCACTATAATTTTGAAGCAATGATGAGAGTAAATAACATTTTGAGATAACTATAGCAATATTAGTTTGATATAAAATATCTGTCATTTCTATTGGTGACAAAGTCACGGGTATGGCTAATATTACTGTGTTGTTGCCTACATTCATAATAAACATAAATGCCAATTTTTGGTGAAAAATTAGTGAAAATTAAGATTCATCACATGCTTTGTGTACTTTGTTTAACTTTGGATCCTTTTTTTCAATCCCTCATCTATAGATTAAAAATGCAAAATTTAATCTTTCAGTCAAAGCTAAAAATGAATTTTTGGTATCCACCCTCCCCTGAAGAGCAGAAACCTACAGATTATGTGAAACCTAGGACATCAAGACTTCCAGGGAATAAAAGATGTGCCAGTTTATTTGTTTAAAAATAGATTATGGACATTACACTACTTGTTGGCATTGCTTTGTTTTCATATCCGTCTCCCGCACTAGACCATGAGCCTCTTGAGAGCAGGGATTGGGATTGTGTTTTAGTCATCATTGTCTCTTAGGACCTAGCCTAACACATGGCAGCTACTCATAACAAGTGAATGAAGCAAATGAACCAGCTTTGCCTGCAAATCTGCAGGACTTAGCAGCCTGCTGAGCCATTCACCATTCAGCTCTTGTTCAGAATCCAACTGTTGCAAGCTCATCATCAAAGACTTGGTCTCTTAGATCCAATGCACTCCAGTCTTCAGCTTTTAGTGCCTCTTCCTTTCAATGCATATACACAGGCACACACACATCACAGGAGGACAAGTCATGTAACAACAGCAGCTGCCACAAATCGCTGACACCCTGTATTCATTCAATACATGACTATAATTTCCCCCTATGTACCAGGCTTTGAATACAGAGTGGGTATAGAGGCCAGTGAGCCAGACAAGGAGAGTGTTCAGAGGCTAATATAAGGAGACAAAACTGTCAGAGGTCTAGGTCATCTCCCCTACTTTATGCAGAGTAGCTAAATTTTTTGTCTATGTTATATATTGTTTCATTTTTAGAAAGTGTTTCATAGCTAAGAAATATTTAAAAACAACTGTCCCACTGGAAGACCCTGGCAATTGAAGTGGCTCTAAGCTCAACCTCTCAAAAACCACCTTCTTGGAATGGCAAAGAAGAGATTGTGTATTCAGGATTTAGTCCCAACAAAGAAAAGTATTTCTCATTCTTAGTCTTCAGGAAAGGAGTTTCAAGAGGACAAAGTTCCTGTCCCCTTGGATAGCTGGACATCAGCATCTTTCTGCCCTTGATGGGGTAGGAAAAGGGGCTAAAGGGAGAGCAGCTATGTGGCCTCTATCCCTAGTTGTGGGCCCCAGACACAAGACCTACAGGAAGGAGATGTGGATTTTGCAGAGCATGGAATTTCCCGAGTGGTTTTGCCACAGATGCCAAGCTGATGCCTTCTCTCTGGCACCCTGCTTCCCTCCTCTGCCTTTATAAGTGAGATGGCAGAGAGAATCAGGAATGCAACTTCTCCAAGGCCAAAATGTGGTTAATTCCAATGATGGCTGGAAATCAAGACCAAAATCTTTAATACAGAATAGTGCCCTTTTTAGACTGCCTTGTTTAGATGGGGAGTGTAAATTACATTAAAAAAATATATGGGGCCTGTGGAGACTGTTTGGAAACAGATGAGGCACGTAGTGGGAAAACATTTTCCCCAAGATTTGCCTTCTCCAGGACTACATTACTTTGTTTGCTGTTAAAGGCAAATGTGGAATGAAAGAATTTGAAATTATTTGGCTAAGCCACCATCTTTCTTCCACTGTCACCCCACCTCAAGCCTTAATAAAGGTCCGACAGTGATGGTGCCCCAGGTCGAATTATGAGGAGTGAACTGCATGAAGACATGATAGAAATGAGGCCCAATGGCTTGTGCATAGTACAAAAGGAATCAATTGCTTACTCATTTATTCAATTAAGTAGGAAGTTATGAAGCAGTTGTATCCATTCATTTCTGGGATTTGTTTTGGTTGCACACTAGTGAGAATATTCTGACCCACACAGATAAGTATTTGCAAATGGCAATCTATTCCCTTATCTAACAGTATACTATAGAATCATAGTATATGCTTCAATTAAACTGAATGACGAATGATGTTTGAGTTCTGCACAAAATAAATCTATTGAGGAGCTCAAGTTAATTGAGCTCCTCAGTTGTACTGTTGGTCTTCAATGTGTTAAAATTTGACATCTATAACGTTTTTGAGTGTATGTATTGTTTTTAGTTTAATTTTCTTTAGTTAAAATTTTTAACTTGTTTACAACTATTTTTAAATGATATCTGAATAGATTTTAGAACTCCTGGGACATTTTTTTCAGAATCCTTGGAAGATAACAAAAAGATTTACCTACATCAGTGTTTTCTAAGCATTACTCATTGACATACCATCTTTACTATTTTTGCTATAGCTGTAAAACACCTGTGCTATTACTCACTTATTTTTTTTTATCAAATTGACTCATTTTAAAAAAATGTAGCCTCTCAAGAGATCCATTGTACAACATGGTGACTATAGTTACTAACAATGTACTGTATATTTGAAAATTGCTAAAAGAGTAGATTTTAAGTGTTCTTACCACAAAAATGATAAGTATGTGAGCATATAATAATTAGGTTGACTTAGCCATGACATTACATATATATAAATATTATGTATATATAGATAAATATATATGGAAGTATGTTGTAAACCATGAATACATATAATTTTTGTCAATTAAAAAATGTAGCTTCATCCTAAGCAGTGATATTTCTGAAATAATGGGCTTGTTATAATACTGCAGTTATATTTTTCTAGTACACGTTAAAATACATACATAAATTTAAAAAATAAATTTATTCTGTTTACCAGCTTTCACTTTGCATTTGCTGGTGGTAATAAATACTACACATAAAGAAATGATTTACCACAATCCTAAGAGATCTATTTTACTGTGTTTTTCATATGATTATGTAATAGGAATTACTCTAATTAGTACCTTGACTTAGTATCACATTGAAACAGCCTAACATTGTTATATTCTATTCAAACTTTTCCTGAAAAAGCACTAGAGTGTGGAAGAGGAAAATATATTTCATGTGTGGAATGGGGCATGAGAGTTACTAAGGTAACTCAGAGCTCCCTACAGGATTCAGGCTACATACATAAAAGAAGATCACCAGAAAATATGTGGCATCCATAAAAGGCTTAATCTAAGAAAGTAAATGTGTCTGTAAGGATTTAAACAGTAGTTTTTTTTTTTTTTTTCAGATTAACCAAAATGCAGGGCTGTTATCTGTAGATAATAGAGTTGCATTGGTTCCTTGGGTTCTTAAAAACGGTGGGTAGCATCAGATACTTTTGAGATAAAGGATGCAATGAATAGTGAGGAGCAAGAGGGGAGAAAATACCTCCACTATAACTTGACTTAAATGATAATATCTACTGATGCTTCAAAGCTTTTTTCCCTGTTTCTGGCAGACCTAGACAATTGACAATCTCTTGGGGGAACTCTGTAAAGAAGGCAAATGTGAACACAGTAAGGAACAGAAAATCTTTGGAAAATGTTTTAAGCAAAAACGCCAGTCCACATTAATGTCCAAACTGTCAAGTTTCTTACTGACTTTACAGCATGAGTCTTCCTTAGGAAAAATGTGTAAACATGAGATGCCCTTTTGTCCAGCTCTATAACACAGCAACAGCAGGAAACACCTGGGGAACAATTTGCATATCTGTGAGTTGGCTAGTTATTCAGTTACCTTCTGCCTTTGCACTGCAAGACACCCTGGATTTGACTACCGTCGGGAAGTCTGTTGTCATATGTGGCATTTATTGAAATAACATTGCAATCTGATTATTATTGACTACTACCTCCATCGCTGATGCATGCAGATCCATCAGGCCAAGCAAGAAGAGTCTGTGACCAAATAATATATTGCTTTGACTCTCAGAGACTAAGATACTGAAATGAGAATCAAGAGATAAGGTAATTTTGACTTTGTCATTTCAGCTTCTCTTGGCTTGATTGTTTGGTTTAGGTCAAAACTATTTGACCAACCACAATGAGATAAAAGAATTCTGAAGACCTTTTAACATTTTGGTCACCAGATCCTCCAGGAGACAACTTTGTCTTCCCACATGTGCCACTCTTATATAGAGTAGGTATTCTATGAACATTGGTTGAGAAGCTCAGCAAAAAAGCAGCATTCAGCTTCTCACATATGGCACCAGGAAAGTGAATCAGAATGCTACTTACATCATTGTGTGAAACAGTGTAAAGCTGGTGTCAGCCTAAGAAATCATTGATGGAATAACAGATAAATAAAATGAAGTTATTCTTACAATGGAAGACTGTAGTGGTACAAATGAATAAACTTGAAGTACATGTGTCAATTATAGATCCAACTTGAAAACATATTTATAGTTATTGTAGCATTGCTACAAATGTTAGCAACATGCAAAACAATACTATATATTATTTAGAGGTACATTCATATGTATACATTTATAAGTAGAATAATTACAAAGAAGTGACACAAGCATCTTCAAGATAGATGTTACCTCTGTGTGAATAAGAAGAAAATAAGAATAAGAGATCAGGGAGGGGTATAAAAATGCTTTGACTATATCTATAATATTTTCTTTATTAATCTGGGTTTTGGGTCTATAGCTGTTCATTATATTTTTCTCTACATCTTTTAAATATATCTAGTATTTTTCATAGAATAAGAGCATTATCCAAATTTGCCCATTTTATCAGTCCATCTCGCAAAGGTCCACCAAGTTCCAATGATCACACAGGTGAACCGAGTTGTTCCATAAACGGAGTTGGAAGTTGTACAGGCCAACCAATTTGTGCTGAGCCCAAAAAGGGCAGACCATTTAGTGCTGCGCCCTCAAAAGTAAGCTTTCAATGGTAACCTTTCTGGGAGGTGGAAGCCATTAGCACCTTATAATTGGATTAAAAAGTCACCTGTCATGGCCTTGAGAGGAATTGGACTGAGGACATGTTGGTTGGCTTGGAGAGGACAGACATAGTTCTAGGGCAGTGGCCAGTAACTTAAAAAAAAAAATAAGGGTCAATTCAGAAAAAATTTAAATGTTTATAAGATACATTTTTCCCCTTTATTTGAAATGAAAAGAGCTTTGGGTTCTGATTAGGATTATTTAGTTTATAGAGTAAAATAATGCCAAAGAGAGCATTGGTTCTACCACTAAAACATTAATATCCAGCCATATCTGAGAGATAGCTACCAGAGGTGCCCATTTAATATTTCATGCATGCTGAAATTAGATTGTAAGTGTGTCACAAGGTTGAATGGACACATTAAGCCTCTGTTTTGGTGGGTAGCTCAGCAGAGGTCTAGAGCAGGGGATGAAAAACTACAGCTCATAGGCCAAATTGGGTTATGGTCTGTTTTTGAAAATAGTTTTACTGGAACACAACTATGTTCATTCATTTATGTGTTGTCTATGATTGCTTTTACACTACAATGACAGAGTTGAGTAGCTGTGAGAGTGACCAACTGGCCCACAAAGCCTGAAATATTTATGAGCTGGTCTTTACAGAAAATTTATCAACCCCTGGACTAGACCATGAGGGACTGACCAGCAGGATGAATGTGGGATAGTGGAGGTACAGGAATCCAGGCAGGAGAAGGGAGAGGCAGAGGAAGGCTCAGGTCCAAGTTGGTCCATTTCCTCAATCTATCAGCAACCAGCTCTTTCTGCACCTTATGGTGAGGTTATTCTAATCCATTTTCTTCCACGATCCATTCAATGCAGCCACCAGCTGCTGCCATTTTTTTTCTAGTCCCTCCAGGCCTGGGAAAACACAAATCCAATAGTTGCCTAACTTTGATGTCCACCTCTCAACTCTGCTCCTCTACTTATCTTCATCATCTCAGTTGCTGGCAAGTTGATCCTTCCAATGGGTTATGCCAAGAGCTTTGTTGTCATTCTTGATTTTAAACATTCCTTCTTTAAATTGTAAATTGACAAATTACAACTTTATATATTTATCAGGTACAAAGTAATCTTATGATTTACAAGCACAATGTATAATAATTAAATCAAGCTAATTAACACATTGATAACATCAAATACTTATTATTTTTTGTGTTGAAAACATTTACAATTTACTCTTAGCAATTTTGAAATGTACAATACATTATTATTTAGTATATTTGCCATGCAGTTCAATATATCCTAAAGAAGAAAATAACCTTATTCTTCCTGTTTAATTGGGGCTTTGTCCTCTTTAACCATCATTCAATAGCCGAGATATGGAAGCAACCTGTTTCCATCAGTGGATGAATGAATAAAGAAAATGTGGTGTATATACACAATGGAATACTATATAGCTTTAAAAAGGAGGAAATTCTCTCATTCACAACAATATGAATGAACCTGAAGTACGTTTTGCTAAGTGAAGTAAACCAGGCAAAGAAAGACGAAAACTACATCTTCTTACTAACATGTAGAATATAAAAACATCAATGTCACTGTAATAGAGAGTAGAAAGGTGGTTACCGGAGACTGGGCTTGAGAGAAGAGGAAGGATGGGGAGAAGGGAGATGCTGATCAAAGGGTACAAACTTTCAGTTATACTGGAGGAATAAATTTTAGTGATCTATTGATTTCTAGCTTTATATTATATACATACTAATTCATTAGCAAGTTCAGTCAACTCTACTTTCCATATGTATTGTAATTTGTATATAAAATTCTATATATCTGGTGTTTATCTTCTCTCCACTACCACCTTACTGGCTCAAATCACCATACTCACTTGCCTGGATTTCTGTAGTTTCCTCCTAATGGTATTCTCACTTCCCTACAGTTTATTCTCCAAGTAGCAGACAGAGTGATCTATTTAAAACTTAAGTAAGGGTGTATTAGTCCTTTACTGAAAGGCTTTGCATCTAAGTCATCATAAAGTTCAAATCCTTAGCTTCTAAGGCACTATACCATCTGGTCCCCTGTCACCTCTTCAGTCTCTGCTCCTGCCACTCCTCTTCCCCTTACATCATTTCAACCACATTAGCCTCCTTGCTGTTTTTCAGCCATGCCAGGTCTTACCACATGACTTCCTCTTTGTCAGGAACAATCTTCCCACAGATATTCACATGACTCCTTTCTTCACTGCCATCAAGTCTCTGCTCAAATGTCACCTTCTTCATGACATTTCCCCTGGCCTATTTAAAATAATGAACCCCCATCACCAAGCGTGGTATTTAGTATCCTTCCTAGCTCTGTGTCATTTTCCTTCATAGTATCCGTCAGCATTTGACACAGTATTTAGTTACTAAATTATCTTATTTATGGTCTGTCATCCCCTACTAATATATCAGCTCCGTGAGCATAGTGATGTTTGTCTACTTTGTCCACTGTTATATTCAACTGCCTAGGATACTTTCTGTCATATAATAAGCATTCAAAAATATTTGTTGAATGAGTTTTGGGAACCAATTTTTAGTAGGAGCTCCATGGGTTTTGAAAATCTTTTGGGATACTCACTAACACAATTAGTATGTTTTTCTCCAAAATAGCTACTTATTCTGTACATGTCTAAAGGGAACATCTGTTAAGAAAAGCCTGGGACTGTAGGTCTGTGGATCTAAGGCATGGTCTTCTGGCATTAGATACCTCAGCTCAATTTTAACATTTTGCATTGCTTCCAGAATAACCAATTCATCCCTGGAGAGGCCCTAGCTTCTTCCCTCTGCATTCTCTTTTCCTCCAGGCAAGGAGGTTAGGACTCAGTTTTCTTACTTGGTACACCTTTATTCAGAGTGGGCAGGGCAGTTACTTTCTTTTTTGATTCCATGTGAGCACGCCTCATCTACTGAGCTGCCTGAGAATATTTGAGTAGCATGGTGGCAATGGCAGTGATAACAGTGCTGATAGGCAGCTCATTAGGTACAACAAATCCTTTCCCCTGCAACCCCATCTTTCAGCCCCAGGCTCCTCTCCCTCCAAAGGGGCAGTTTCACTTTTGTTCACTCCAAGCCACAGTTCATGGGGATAAAAGAATTTGTGGCAGCTTTGAGGCCAGCATTGAGGGATGGAACAGGCTTAAAATAGCTCCATGAGGCCATAAACTTTTAATGATCCAATCTTTCAACAGCCCTGGGATGCTGGAGCAAATCCAGCTCAAAGACCCCCCTCTTTGGTTGCAAACCCCACCGAAACAGTGGTCTCTTTGTTCCGCTTATCAGCCTGAATAATTATGCTGTGCTAAGTGGGGCCTTTCACCATTTCCTTCCCTTAAAAGGCCTTTGGGAGAATGAGTGAGTTATATGGGCACAAAGGGTCTGCTCACTCTTCCACTTCAGAGCTGGCCCTGCTTTTCAGGAATGTTTGATTTCAAATGCAAAAGCTCTTCTCAGGAGAAATTCCTGAGAAGTGAATCTCTTCCACTCACTGAGGTTCTCTAGTGCCAAGCTCATCTCTATCACTTACTGAAGAGATAGGTTAAGGAGATGAATGTCTTAGAACGCTAGGAATAAGAAATCACATCAAGATGCCATGCCATTCTCCTGCTTCCAGGTGGGGGCAAGACTAGCTGGCAAGAAAAAATTCTGCTATTTGTGCTATTAAAACAGCTTTTTGGCAATAGTGATTGTGCAACCTGCTCTATCCCTCCTTTTGTTAAGAATTAAAGTGTTGCTTTCCTCTAAGAATAAGAATTTCAACTCCATTAGAGATATGTCTCACAGCTCCACTGTCTACTCTTCTCAAAGTCAATATAAGGTCACCTCCAAGCATGTGAACATCTCAACTAAAGGCCTGAACTCTGAATCCTGTTGAAGACAATCATATCACAAAGTCAGAGTGCCATGGGCATTTCCTTGTGTATATTATTACTTTGGCAGGTATTTGGAGCCCTTATTTTCATATTGCTCAGACGATGGTATTTTATTTATTTGCTCATTCATTAATTCACTCAACCAATATTTATTAAGCACCTACTATATGTCAGGAATATTGATAGGTACTGAGAGTTCAACAGTTATTTTTGAACTAACAGACATGGTTCCTACTCTCATGTTGTTTATTTTAAGGAAGACAGATGTTCCTCAATCATACCCAAATTATAAATATACCACTATGATAAACGAAAAAGAGGTGTTAAAGAAACTAATTCTTGAGCTGAGTCCTAAAAGATAAGCAGATATTAAGTAAATGAAGAGAATAGGAAGAGTATTCCAGGCAGAGAAAACAACCTGAACAGAGATCTTGTCATGGGGTTGGGAGGAAGGGAACGTGGCAAGTATGATAAATTGGAAATAGCCTATATGCTGGGAGATTTTAGAGCCATAGGATTAATGGGCCCCAAAATAAGTCTGCAGAAATGTGGGGCAGGGTGAGGGGGTTGTGGTACTCAGCCTCTGAGATGGCCTCCAATGATCTCTACCCCTTGGGATTTGAACCCCCATGTAATTCTTTACTTTTTAGGCCACATTTAATGATTTGCTTCTAACAAATAGAATATGGCAGAAGTGATGGCATATTACTTATGAGGTTAGACTATAAAAAGATTGTGTGGCTTCCATTTTGGGGGCTCCCTCTCACTCTTTTTTGGATCACTCACACTGGGGTAATCCACTGCCATTTATGAGGCAGCACTATGGAGAGACACACGTGAGTGAGCTTAGAAGATTTTCTGAGGCCTGCTAATAGCCATGTGTGTGTGAGCTTGGTAGCAGATCCTCCCTGGTTGAGCCTTCAGATGACTGCAATCCCAGCTGAGGCCTTGATTACAGCCTCATGAGAGGCTTTGAAACCAAACCACTCAGTTAAGCTGTTCTTGGATTCCTGGTCTCTAGAAATTTTAAGGTAGTCAATCCTTGTTGTTTGCAGCCACTAAGTTTTGGGGGAACTTGTTATGTAGCAATAGATAACCAACAATAGATAACTAATACAGAAGCTAAACAGGTAAGGTATTATAGGACATAATAAAAAGAAATACTCTAGTGATGAGGTTGTAAGTACTGCCTCTTATCCCAGAGTAGGGAAGGCCAAAACTTGAAGGGGGTATCATCTGCATTTTGGCTACACTTGGCTTTAAGTTGGTTTTATAAATGTTCATATTGTTAATAGTAATATGGTCAAGGGGATAAGCTTGTCCAGGCACAGGAAGTTTAGAATGGGTGAGCCAGGCTTGGAGTGTGGGCACACATTTTCCAAAGTTCTTCACATCTTTCCAAACTATTCCTTCTAGATATTTTTCAAAACTTGTAGATGACTTCATTAAATAAGGCAGATATATCCATCATGTCAATAAACAGATTGTCATTTTATTTCCTTTGGGTTCAATTAGAGTGATTGATTTAACAGCTATGAGCCGCTAATAAAGCCTCCTGGTGAAGTCTCTTTGTATAGCATGGTAGCTTTACAGCTTTATAATAGGACAATTTGAGCTACCTCAAAGGTCCCTTGAGTCTCAGGGTGGATAGAAACCAAGGCATAGTATATGCTACTGACTTGCAAAAGGGTATAGGCTGTGTCTATAACCATATGGCATAGTCCAAGATCTCTGACTCTCCACCCAGAACATTGTTCCAGATATTCTCCATCCAGAACATTGTTCCAGATAATACTTATTATTATCATCTTTGCCTTTCCTAAATTCTTCACTCCCAAGTGTGCTTTTTATAAGCAACAAATGAAACACAAGCATTGATTTAACTGAAACATCACCTTTGAAAATGACTCAAAAATTCTTTCTCCCAAAGCAATCTATGGTTTCAATGCAACTCAACAATGATTTTACAGAAATAGAAAAATCCTTCCTAAAATGTATAATCTCTATAGACCTAGAATAGCCAAAACAACCTTGAAAAAGAGGAATGAAATTGGAATACTCACACTTTCTGATTTCAAAGTTTACTACAGAGCTATAGTAATCAAAACAGCATGATACTGGCATAAAGACAGACACATAGACCATTGAAATAGAATTGAGAGGCCAAAAATAAACTCATGCATCTATGGTCAAATGATTTCAACAAGGGTGCCAAGACCACTCAATGGGAAAAGGACAGTCTCTTAAACAAATGGTGCTGGGAAAACTGGATATTCACATGCAAAAGAATAAAGATGGAGCATTATTTTATACCATATACAAACACTAACTTAAAATGGATCAAAGATCTAAACATAAGAGCTAAAGTTATGCCACTCAGAAGAAAATATAGAGGAAAAGTTTCATGACATGGGATTTTACAGTGATTTCTTGTATATAACATCAAAAGCACAGGCAACAAAAGGAAAAAAAGAAATAAATTGAACTTCATCAAAACTAAAAATTTTGTGATTCAAAGGACACTATTAACACAGTGAAAAATCATTTCATGGGTTGAAAGAAAATATTTGTAAATCATATATCTGATAAGGGGTTAGTATACAGAATATATAAGGAACTCCTACAATTCAACAACCAAGAAACAAGCAACCCAGTTCAAAAATGGATAAATAATTTTAATTGGCATTTCTCCAAAAAAGATATACAGATTGCCAAAAAACACATGAAAAAATGCTCAACTTCACTAATCATTAGGGAAATGTAAATCAAAACCACAATGAGACATCACCTCACACCCATTAATTTAGCTATTATAATTATTAAAACAAACAAACAAAAACCCAGAAGGTAACAAATGTTGGGAAGGATATAGAGAAAGTGGAACCCTTGCTCACATTGGTAGAAATGTAAAATGGTGTAGCCACTGTGGAAAACAGTACTGTGGTTCCTCAAAAAAATGAAACATATAATTATTATATGATCAAGCAACTCCATTTCTAGGTACATGCCCAAAAGAATTGAAAGCAGAGACTTGAATAGATATCTGTATAACATTATCTACAGAAGCAATATTCATAATAGCCAAAAGGTACAAATAACTCAAATGTCCATCAATTGACAAATGGATAATAAACTATGGTACATACATACAAGGGAATATTGCTCAGCCTTAAAAAGGAATCAGATTCCTTTTTGCGGCAATACTTTTCTTTATTGTGTTCAGGAGCAGGGGAAAATATTAAAATAGCACTCCTACAATTAAAACGAATTCAAGTAATTCATTAATAAAAAGTCAGCAACAGAATTGCATAGAAAAGTAAATGGGTCTCCCATGACCTAATAAAGTGATGATTTGACTCACCTTCTATAAATCACTAACTACTGTCATGTTGATTAACTGTGTATAATAAAAGCATTTATTTATTTATTTTTAAACTTTTATTTTAGGTTCCAGGGTACATGTGCAGGTTTGTTATCTAGGTAAACTGTGTGTCACAGGGGTTTGGTGTACAGGTAGGGAGCATAGTAACCGACAGGTAGTTTTAGATCCTCAGCCTCCTCCCACCCTCCACCCTCCACCCTCAATTAGGCCCTAATGTCTATTATTCTCTTCTTTGTGTCCATGTGTACTCAGTGTCTAGCACCCACTTATAAGTAAGAATATGTGGTATTTGCTTTTCTGTTCCTGTGTTAGTTTGCTTAGGATTTTGGCCTCCAGTTCCATCTACGTTCCTAAAAAGGACATAACTCCATTCTCATTCTTTTCTATGGCTGCATAGTACTCCATGGTGTATATATACTACATTTTCTTTATCCAATCCACCATTGATGGGTACCTAGGTTGATTCCATGTCTTTGCTATTATGAATACTGCTGCAATGAACATATGTGTGCATGTGTCTTTTTGGTAGAATGTTTTATATTCCTTTGGGTACATACCCAATGACGGGATTGCAGGGTCAAATGGCAATTCTGTGGAATGAGATTCTGATACATGCTGCAACATGATGAACCTTGAAAATACGCTAAGTGAAATAAGCCAAATAAAAGGGCACAAATATATGAGTCCATTTATGAGGTACTGAGAGTAGTCAAACTCATAGAGACAGAAAGTAGAATGGTGGCTGTCAGGAATCAGGAGTAAGGGAAAGAGGGGAGTTATTGTTTAATGGGTACAGAGATTCAATTTCGGATGATGAAAATGTTCTGGTGATGGATGGCAGTGATGGTTGCATAGTAATATGAATGTACTTAATGCTGCTGAACTTTATATTTTAAAATAATTACAATGGCAAATTTTATATTATGTATATTTTTCCACAATAAAAATCTTTAAAAAATGCTTTCTGTCTGCAAAATTGTTTCCCAGCCTGCCACATTTGCATTGGCCTCCTCCCAATTTCTCGCTGCCAGGATTAAGCATCCTCCCTCCAATTCTCCCAATCCTGGCCCAAGTCAGCTAAATTGTCATGACACCAAGTCACTGGAAAGAATTTCTTTGTAGGAATAAGTTTCCCAGAGATCGAAATATGCCTGGTGATGCTACCACGAATCAGACAGAGCTATGTAGTCTCTCTGCAGGCCAAAGAATTCCTGAATGTCTCTGGAAAATCTCCCTTTCTCCCGACATCGATTTTACACTCCAGGAAAATATTTATTATTACCATTTATATGGATTTTAGAATTTACAAAGCACCTTCTCACATGAACTTTTACATTTTATAACTTTAATAACACTAATAAAGATGAATATTTTGTTATTACATTTTACAGATGAGGAAACTGAGGCTCCAGTTCTCACAATGATTTGTCCAATTTGTCATAGTCACTAAGCAGTAAAACTGGGACTTCTTGAACCCTGGCCTCTATCCTGACATCCCTCCCTATTTGGTTATCTCATAGGCATGTGGCAATCAATATGTTCAAAGTTGAGCATGTTACATCAACTCCTCCCAACTTGCTTCTGTGCTCCTCATCTTAGTGAATGACACAAATATTCTGTCCAAGGCGGAAACTTTGGAGTTATCGCTGATGCCCTCCTCTCCTTCACTCCCCACAACCAATTCTCTCGTCAAGTCTGTGAATTCTATTTTGTCAATCTTTTTTTTCTTAATTCATTCACTTCTCTCTATCCTCATTGGATCTACCTGATCCAATCCACCATTTTCTCTCATCAGAACTCCCACAGTACCTTAAGTCCTCTTGTCTCTTTACAATGGATTTTCATGGAATATCTAGAGAAATCTTTCTAAAATCATGACTGATCATGTTTCATTTAGAATTTTTGTTCATTTGTGTTGTTGGTAGTAAAGCTGTTTTATAAAAATAAATACTTTTAAAATTTATATACATATAAAATACACAGTCATACAGTCACGGATCACTTAATGACAGTGATATGTTCAGAGAAATGTGTCATTAGGTGATTTGGTTTTTCTGTGAACATCATGGAGTGCACTTACAGAACCCTAGATAATATATCCTACTACACACCTAAGCTCTATGGTATAAACTATTACTCTTAGGCTAAAAACCCATACAGCATATTATCATACTGAATACTGTAATTGTAGCACAGTTGTATTTGTGTATCTAAACATAGAAAAGGCACAGTAAAAATATGATATAAAAGATAAAAATAGTACACCTATATAAAAGAAAGGAGGAATTTGAAATGTTACATGGGAGTTGCAATTGAAGAAACAGTGGCCAAGAAGTGCTGCACTGGCTTGAGGGTCATATAACTAACGTGGTAACATTAAATATCAATATATATGTATCCTATGATCCAACAACGCTGCTCTTGAGTATACTACCCATGAAAATCCTCACATAAGACCATAGGGAGACATGTATGAAGATGTTCATGAAAGTGCTATTTGTGGTGGTGGAAGGTAGCAGAATCCCGTGGGAGCCCTTGACTGAGCCAGTGGATAGGCAAAATGTGGTAGAGGCATGCCATGAAGTATTATGCAACACTTATAAGTAACGATTAAATGTATGCACAGCAACATGAATTGATATAGAAACATAATGTTGAATGCAAAAAACTAAGAAATGGGGTTGGGGGTGGTGAAGTGGTGGGGCCAAGATGGCCAACTAGAAGCTGCAGCGATTGGAGGCTCCCATCAAAAAGAACCAAAACAATGTGTGACTCCTTCACTGACAACCTAGGTATCCAGATTCTGTCATCAGGACTGACTACGTGTCTCATGTGACCCACGGAGAGGAAGAAAGACCAGTGTGGTGTGGCAGCCCACCTGAGAGCCACATGGGGCAGGGGAATTCCCAGTCCCCAGCCAACGGAGGTCATGAGAGAGCGTGTAACCCAGCCTGGGAAACCATGTTTTTTTCCACAGAACTATGGAACCCACAGATCAGAAGATCCCACTCGTGAGCTCATGCCACCAGGGCCTAGGATCCCAACCATAGAGCTGCACAGATTCTCAGCTGTAGCAGCCACTAGCCTACAATCTGCCTAAGCCTGCCAAGTACCCATGGGGAAGGGCAGCATCACCACAGCTGTGGCTGCCTGCTTTCTAAACCATCTGAGCTCCTTGGGGGAGGGGTGGCAGCCAACAGTGGGACTACTAGCTGACTAACGCACTAAGCTCCCAGGGCAGGGGAAGGGTGGCCGCCATAGCTATAGTTACAGGGTGTACTTCTCCCCTGCTGAAGCCAGGGAGGCTAAACTGGTCCCAAGAGGTATTCCCTGCAGCTCAACACACTGGCTGTGGCAGACTGTGGCCAGAGTGCTTCCTTAGGCCTGACCCTGACTCATCCCTCCGCACTGGGTGGGGCCTCCCTGCAGGAACTCCAACAACTCCAGCCTGGGTCTTAGGGACAGAACTCTGATTTCCCTGGGTCTGAGTCTTTAGGTGGAGAGGTGGTCATTGTCTCCATGGACTAGCAGACTTAGTCTTTCTTCCTGCTAGTTCTGAGGAATCTGGGCAGCCCACACTAGTGGGTTTCCCCACAATGTGGCACACCCCCTCCACCATGGGACAGTCCACATGCTTTGTTAAATGGGGCCTGCATCTTGTGCCATCCAACTAGGCAAGACCCTCCAACAGGGATTGTCAGACCCCATATACAGGGGTGTTCTTACTGGCATCAGGTCAGTGCCCCTCAAGGTCAGAGACCACAGAGGAAGGAGTAGGCATCCATCTTTGCTGTTCTCCAGCCTCCTGAAATGCCATCTCCAGGTGTGGGAGTGAGCCAGATGAAGAGGACCTGAAGTGAACCCCCAGCAAACCACAGCAGCCCTACAGAAGAGGGACCTGACCATTTAAAGAAAAACAAACAAATAGAAAGCAACAACAATGACCTCAACAAAAAAAGTCCCCATAAAAACCCTATCTAAGGGTAAACAGCCTCAAAGATTTAAACTAGACAAACTCATGAGGATGAGAAAGAATAAATGAAAAACATGCTGAAAACCCAAAAGGCCAGAGTGCCTCTTCTCAAAATGATTGCAATGCCTCTCCAGCAAGGGTGCAGAACTGGATGGAGGATGAGGTGAATGAATTGACAAAAGTAGGCTTCAGAAGATAGGTAATAACAAACTCCACTGAGCTCAAGGAGCATGTTTTGATTCAATGCAAAGAAGCTAAGAACCTTGATAAAACGTTACAAAAGCTGCTAACTAGAATAACCAGTTTATAGAGAAACATAAATGGCTTGATGGAGCTGAAAAACACAGTATGAGAACTTTGTGAAATATACACAAATATCAATAGCTGAATCGACCAAGCAGAAGAAAGAATATCAGAGTTTCAAGACCATCTTGCTGAAATAAGGCATGCAGACAAGATTAGCGAGAAAAGAATGAAAAGGAATGAACTGAAACTCTGAGAAATACAGAACAATGTAAAAACAACAAACCCATGATTGATTGGAATACCTCAAAGAGACAGGGAGAATGGAACCAAGTTGGAAAACACACTTCAGGACATTATCCAGGAGAATTTCCCCAACCCAGCAAGACAGGACAATATTCAAATTCAGGAAATACAGAGAACACCACTAAGATACTCCACAAGAAAATCAACCCGAAGACACATAATCAGACTCTTGGAGACAGATCCTCTAAGTCAAAATGAAGGAAAAAATGTTAAGAGCAGCCAGAGAGAAAGGCCACTTTACTCACAAAGGGAAGCCGGTCAGACTAACAGTGGACATCCCAGCAAAAACCCTACAAGCCAGAAGAGAGTGGGGGCCAATATTTAACATTCTTAAAGAATTTTCAACCCAGAATTTCGTATCCAGCCAAACTAAGCTTCATAAATGAAGGAGAAATAAAATCCCTTACAGACAAGCAAATGCTGAGGGATTTTGTCACCATCAGGCCTACCTGGCAAGAGCTCCTGAAGGAATTACTAAATATGGAAAGGAAAATCTGCTACCAGCCACTGCCAAAACACACCAAAATAGAAAGACCAATGACACTATGAAGTAGCTGCATCAACTAATGTACAAAATAACTAGCTAGCATCATGATGATGGGAACAAATTCACACATAACAATATTAATCTTAAATGTAAATGGGCTAAATGTCCCAATAAAAAGACACAGACTGGCAAATTGGATAAAGAATCAAGACCCATCAGTGTACTTATTCAGGAGACCCTTCTCATCTGCAAAGACACACATAGGCTCAAAATGAAGGATGGACAAAAATTTACCAAGTAAATGGAAAGCAAAAAAAAAAAAAAAAAAAAAAAAAAGAGCAGAGGTTGCAATCCTAGTGTCTGATAAAACAGAGTTTAAACCAATAAAGAGACAAAAGACAAAGAAGGGCACTACATAATGCTAAGAAGATCAATTCAACAAGAAGAGCTAACTATCCTAAATTTATATGCTCCCAATATAGGAGCACCCAGATTCATAAAACAAGTTATTAGAGACCTACCAAGAGGCTTGGACTCCCAAACAGTAATAGTGGGAGATGGGTAACACCCTATTGTCAATAATAGACACATCGACGGGATGGAAAATTAACAAGGATATTCTGAACTTCAACTCAGCTCTGGATCAAGTGAACTAATAGACATCTACAGAACTCTCCACCCCAAAACAACATAATATACATTCTTCTCTGTGCCACATAGCCCTTATTGTAAAATTGACCACATAAATGGAAGTAAAACACTCCTCAGCAAATGCAAAAGAACTGAAATCATAACAAACCATCTCTCAGACCACAGTGCAATCAAATTAGAACTCAGGATTAAGGAACTCACTCAAAACCGCCCAACTACATGGAAACAGAACAATCTGCTCCTGAATGACTCCTGGGTAAATAATGAAATTAAGGCAGAAATCAAGAAGTCCTTTGAAACCAATAAGAACAAAGAAACAATGTACCAGAATTTCTGGGACACAGCTAAAGCAGTGTTAAGAGGGAAAGGTACAACACCAAATGTCCACATCAGAAAGCTAGAAAGATCTCAAATCGACAACCTACTATCACAACTAAAAGAGCTAGAAAAGCGAGAACAAATCCAAAAGCTAGTAGAAGAGAAGAAATAACTAAGATCAGCACAGAACTGAAGGATATAGAGACACAAAAAAATCCTTCAAAAAAATCAATGAATCTAGGAGCTAGGTTTCTGAAAACATTAACAAAATAGATAGACCACTAGCTAGACTAATAAAGAAGAAAAGAGAGAAGAATCAAATAGACACAATAAAAAATGTTAAAGGGTATATCACCACTGACCCCACAGAAATACAAACTACCAACAGAGAATACTATGAACACTTCTGTGCAAATAAACTACAAAATCTAAAATAAATGGATAAATTCCTGGACCCATACACCCTCCCAAGACTAAACCAAAAAGAAGTGCAGTCCCTGAATAGACCAATAAAAAGTTATGAAATTGAGGCATTAATTAATTAATAGCTTACCAACCAAAAAAATGTCAAGGATCAGACAGATTTACAGCTGAATTCTACCAGAAGTACAAAGAGGAGCTGGTGCCATTCCTTCTGGAAATATTCCAGACAATTGAAAATGAGGGACTCCTCCCTAACTCATTTTATGAAGCCACCATCATCCTGATACCAAAACCGGGAGGTGACAAAACAAAAAAAGAAAACTTCAGGGTAATATCCCTGATGAACATTGATATAAAAATCCTCAATAAAATGCTGGCAAAGGTAGCTGGGACTGCAGGCATGTGCCGCCATGCCCAGTTAACTTTTGTGGGTTTTTTTTAGAGACAAGGTTCTCCCACGTTGCCCAGGCTGGTCTTGAACTTCTGGGCTCAAGGGATCTGCCCTTCTTGGCCTCCCAAGGTTCTGAGATTACAAGTACGAACCATTGTACCCAGCCTCCTTGAAGTTTACTAATACTTGGGATAACTGAGGGAAAATAAGTGATAATTCCACTCAGTCTGTTAGAGGTCTGGATATAAGGTAGCCATACAATAACTGCTAACTTGACTTCTTCTAACCATTCTATCTTATTGGTTTGGAGACTGTCTTCTGCCAGCAGTTTTTATGGCTTGAGATGACATTTTCAAACCCTTCTTTCACTACCTTTCTTACTCTAATGTGCCAAGCTTGAAACAGAATATGATTTCCTGAGCTACTTGAACTGTTCATCTTCTGTGTGTCACTAAGTAATGTGGTTCATCTTTCTTCTCATTCATGTTCTCTTCAAATGAAATAAGACATTTTGGGGGTCAAGTCTATTTGAGTGTTTGCTTTGTTTTTATGTATATGAAAATGGATTTTGCATTTCCTTTCCATGTACCAACTTATATGGAAACTCACAATCATAATGTAAAGAAGAAATGAAAGCCTGGTGTATTGTGCTTCAAGATGCCTCCCTGATGTACAGAATCTCCTTGTAAAATAGATAATTGCATTGTATATCAGTCTTCCCATCAATATTAATGATTAAATATTTTAGAATTTTTAAATACCAAACTAAAAAGACCAATACTGGCAAAGCAAATCCAGCAGCACCTCAAAAAGCTTATCCACCACAATCAAGTCAGCTTCATCCCCAGGATACAAGGCTGGTTCAACATATGCCAATCAATAAATGTAATCCATCACGTAAATAGAGCGAATGACAAAAAAACACATGCTTATCTCAATAGATGCAGAAAAAGCCTTCAATAAAATTCAACATCCCTTCATGTTAAAATCTCTCCATAAACTATGTATTGACGAAACATATCTCAAAATGATAAGAGATATTTATGACACACCATAGCCAATATCATATTGAATGGGCAAAACCTGGAAGCATTCCCTTTGAAAACCAGTGCGTGACAAGTATGCCCTCTCTTATCACTCCTATTTGACATGATATTGGAAATTCTGACCAGTGCAGCCAGGCAAGATAAAGATATAAAGGGTATTCAAATAGGAAGAGAGAAAGTTAAATTGTCTCTGATGGCAGGCAACATGATTATATATTTACAAAACCCCATCGTCTCAGCCTCTAAATTTCTTAAGCTGATAAACAATTTCAGTAAAGTCTCAGGATACAAAATCAACATGCAAAAATTTCAAGCATTCCTGTACACCAATTATAGACAAGCAGAGAGCCAAATCATGAATGAACTCTCATCCACAATTACTATGAAGAAATAAAATATCCAAGAATACAGTTAACAAGAGATCTGAAAGTCCTCTTCAAGAATCACTACAAACCACTGCTCAAGGAAATAAGAGAGGATACAAAGAAATGGAAAAACATTCCATACCCATGGATAGGAAGAATCAATATCGTGAAAATGGTCATACTGCCCAAAGTAATTTATAGATTCAATGCTATTCCCATCAAACTACCATTGACATTCTTCACAGAATTAGAAGAAAATACTTTAAATTTCATATGGAACCAAAAAAGGACCTGTATAGCCAAGAAAAGCCTAAGCTAAAAGAACAAAGCTGGAGGCATTACACTACCTGACTTCAAACTATACACAAGTTTACAGTAACTAAAACAGCATGATACTGGTACCAAAATAGATACATAGACCAATGGAACAGAACAGAGGCCTCAGTAATAACACCACACATCTACAACCATCTGATCTTCAACAAACCTGACAATAACAAGCAATGGGGAAAGGATCTCCTATTCAGTAAACAGTGCTGGAAAACTGGCTAGCCATATGCAGAAAAGTGAAACTAGACTCCTTCCTTATGCCTTATGCAAAAATTAACTCAAGATGGATTAAAGACATAAATGTAAAACCCAAAACCATAAACACTCTGAAAGAAAACCTAGGCAATACCATTCAGGACATAAGCATGGGCAAAGACTTCATGATAAAATTGCCAAAAGCAACTTCAACAAAAGCTAAAATTGACAAATGAGATAATTAAAGAGCTTCTGCACAGCAAAAGAAACTTATCATCAGAGTGAACAGGCAAGCAACAGAATGGAAGAAAACATTTTCAATCTACCCATCTGACAAAGGTCTAATATCCAGAATTACAAGGAACTTAAACAAATGTACAAAAGAAAAAAAACAAACAACCCCATCAAAAAGTGGGCAAACAATATGAACAGACATTTCTCAAAAGAAGACATTTATATGGCCAAAAACATACGAAAAAAAGCTCAACATCACTGATCATTAGAGAAATGCAAATCAAAATCATGATGAGATACGATCTGATGCCAGGCAAAATGGAAATTATTAAAAATTCAAGGAACAACAGATGCTGGCGAGGCTGTGGAAAAATAGAAATGCTTTTACACTGTTGGTGGGGATATAAACTAGTTCAACCATTGTTGAAGACAGTGTGGTGATTCCTCAAAGGTCTAGAACTAGAAATACCATTTGATCCAGCAATCCCACCACTGGGTATATACCCAAAGGAATGTAAATCATTCTGCTATATACATTCACACATATGTTTTTAGGAGCACTATTTACAATAGCTAAGACATGGAACCAATCCAAATGCCCATCAGTGATAGACTAGATAAAGAATATATGGTACATACACACCATTGAATGCTATGCAGCCATAAAAAGGAATGAGATCATTTCCTTTGCAGGGACATGGATGAAGTTGGAAGCTATCATCCTCAGCAAACTAACACAGGAACAGAAAACTAAACATTGCATGTTCTCACACATTAGTGGGTGTTGAATGAGAACACATGGACACAGGTTGAAGGGAACAACACACACCAGGGCCTGTTGGTGGAGGAGTGCAGGGAGAGCAGCAGGACAAATAGCTAATGCATGTAGGGCTAAAAACCTAAATAAAGGATTGATAGGTGCAGCAAAACACCATGGCATGTGTATACATGCGTAATAAACCTGCACATTCTACACATGTATCCCGGAACTTAAAGTAAAATAAAAAATTTTCAAAGGGTTAAAAAAAAAGAAAAAACTAAGGAACAGAAAGAGCAATGTAAGATAGAACTACTTGTATAGATTAAAAAGATATGCACACAAAACAAAAATACACAGTTTGAAAGAACACATTCTAACAAAAATCTACATGTTAAATATTAATATTTTAGGAAGGTTGCAAGAATAGGAAGGAGGGGACTGGGAGTGGGTTATGGGGTTAAAAAATAAGATATAATACACACAATTCATATAAACATATGGATTTGGTGTTAGAGGATCAGATTTCTACAACCCAAGGGTCAAGTGTCTCTAACACTATGCAACAGTGCAGGTTTATTGAATTCACTTGACTCATTTGGGCTTCAGTTTCCTCATCTATGAAGTGGGAACAATGTTTCCAATATTGATTACCTGTTAGGGTTGTTGCAAGACTCTAGTGTGCTAATGGGTGTGAAGAGGTTTAGACAAGTTTAAAGTTAAAACAATTACCTAATATAAGCAACAATTTGTGTCACACCGAGTGGACATTTGTTGTTTGCCTTTCTATCACTCATTTTTACTTTCTCCCTTCCCAAAAATCCTGATTCCCATTTGGGGATACATGTAATTTTGAGGCAGTTGACCAATGGACTTATGGAACACATAAACTAGTATAAACAAGGCATTTGTTTCATCCCCCGGACATAGTGTTTGGTTGGGGGTGGGCATATAACTCAAAATGTTCAAATCAGACTGAATCTTAAAACTTTGGCCTGGGAATATTGAGGGGAAATGCTTTACTTTGACATGAATGGGGTAGTGTTTATACCAGGAAGTAGCAGTCATGTCCCTCTTTTAAACTAAAAAGGAAGACTCTACCTGAGAATTTGAGTCCTCATTGAGGATGTGGAGCTGAGAAATAGAGAAAGAGAGCAAGAGACTCAATAAGCAGAATAAGGCTCACCTGAGGCTAAGTTTTCAGTCTTCCCTGAACTATTCAGTTACATTGTTCAATAAGTTCCTTTTTTTTTTTTTTTGGTCACAACTACTTGGGACAGGTTGGACAGGTTCTCAGTGAATTGCAAACAAAGAATTCTATCATAAGGAATGCATTGTTATAAGTTTTCTCTCACTCCCATGTTATAATTTTTATCTGGTCTCTCAAAATGAAAGAGAAACCTTTTAAAATATAGCAGTGCACTAAACAAAATGGGTGGGTTGGATTGTTACACATCACTACACCGATGGAAATATTTCCCAGAAAGTGCCCTGAAATGAATTGTTCAAGGTTTTCAGCAGTTGCATACTGCAAATGATGTCAGCTGGTCCTATTTTGAAAAAGGAAAAAAGATATCTGCTTTCATACATTTGTTTCTTGATCTGTAGTTGACAAGAGAAAGAACCTGGATATAAAATTGTTGCAGGTGGCTGATGATTCTGATCCGTTAGCCACATGTGATGAAATAGAGACCTTGGTTTGTAAAGAATGCTCCTCCAGAGGATCGTGGGCTTAGGAATTGAACATCACGAGGAAGCATGAGGAGCCTCAGCCCACAGTGTCTTCTCAGCACAGTTCCTTTGATTCCCAAGGCTGAATATGTGGAGCAAATGCCTTTGAAATAATTCAACAGCCAAAGAGCTAACAGAGAGACTTATATTAATTACCCAAACTACCGCATCTCTTCAGTGGCCTTGCCTTCTAGATCAAACACTTTAATACCCCTAAGCATTCTTTGCACAGTTGGTTTGTGAAGATTTTCCCAGATTTGGGTAGCCAGGCAAGAGGAGAATAACCCTCCAGAATGGCAACTCTTGCTTGCTACAAACATCATCAGACTTGCCTGGGACACTTAGTGTGGGTCATCCCCACGGTTACCAGGTATGATGGAGAAGACAGAGGCCATGCCCTCATTAAACAAAGGAGAGAGGGAGAGAGATGGGAGGATAGCTAGTAAGTATAGTAGTCAGAACACACACAGCATTTTTTGATTAAGTTTTCCATCTTATATGGGCATGGTTTGTGGTGCCTCAAAACGATTACAATAGTAACATCAAATATCAGTTATCACTGATCACCATAATAGATAAAAGAATGAAAAGGTTTGAAATATTGTGAGAATTACAAAAATGTGACACACAGATAGAAAGTGAGCACATAATGCTGTTGGAAAAATGGGCACCAATATACTTTTTAATACAGGGTTTCCACAGACCTTAAATTTGTAAAAAATCCATTATCTGTAAACTACATTAACGTGAAGTGTAACAAAACAGGTTTGTCTGTATGTATATATATAATGACTACAACATACAGAGAGAGTGTAAGGGGATCCATACAGTGGAAATATTTCCAAAGTACAGTTGAAATAATAAAATATTAATTTTAAAATTAAAATTTTGGAAAATTAATTATGTATATTTTAATCTCTACAGGAATCACTAAAATATACAAAAATATTTATTTATTAAGAGTTAAATGGACAAATTAAAATGGAATACTGAAAAATATCCAAATGATACCAAAAGAAAGCAAGAGAGTAGAAAGAGGAACAACCATAGAAAATAATAAAACCATGAACCTAAATGCTACCATTTCACTAATTGCATTAAATGTAAGTGGCGCAAAACACACTTCTCAAATGACAAAGCACCAAGAAAGTGAAATATTTGTACACTGGAAACTCTAAAAAAATTGATGAAAGAAACTGAAGAAGACAAGTAGATGAAAATATATTTGTGTTCATAGATTGGAAGAATTATTATTATTATTATTATTTATTATACTTTAAGTTCTGGGGTACATGTGCAGATCTTGCAGGAGTGCTACATAGGTATACACGTGCCATGGTGGTTTGCTGCCTCCATCCCCCCATCACCTACATTATGTGTTTCTTCCAATGTTATCCCTTCCCAATCTCCCCACACCCCACTCTCTCTCCCCTAGCCCACCACCCCCAACAGACTCCAGTGTGTGATGTTCCCCTCCCTGTGTCCATGTGTTCTCATTGTTAACACCCACCTATGAGTGATAACATGTGGTGTTTGGTTTTCTGTTCTTGTGTCAGTTTGCTGAGAATGATGGTTTCCAGATTCATCCATGTCCTCGCAAAAGACACATACTCATCCTTTTTTATGGCTGCATAGTATTCCATGGTGTATATCTGCCACATCTTCTTTATCCAGTCTATCATTGATGGGCCTTTGGGCTGGCTCCAAGTCTTTGCCATTGTAAACAGTGCCGCAATGAACATATGTAAGCATCTGTCTTTATAATAGAATAATTTATAATCCTTTGGGTATATACCCAGTAATGGGATTGCTGGGTCAAATATTTCTATTTCAAGATCCTTGAGGTATTGCCACACTGTCTTCCACAATGTTTGAGCTAATTGACACTCCCACCAATAGTGTAAAATTGTTCCTATTTCTCCACATCCTCTCCAGCATCTGTTGTCTCCAGATTTTTTAATGATCGCCATTCTAACTGGCTTGGGATGGTATCTCAGTGTGTTTTTGATTGAGGTTCACAGATAGATTCACAGCCAAATTCTACCAGGCATACAAAGAGGAGCTGGTGCCAAGCCTTCTGAAACTATTGAAAAGAATACAAAAAGAGGGAATCCTCCCTAACTCATTTTATGAGACCAACATCATCCTGATACCAAAACCTGGCAGAGACACAACTAAAAAAGAAAATTTCAGGCCAATATCCATGATGAACATCAATGCAAAAATCTTCAATAAAATACTGGCAAATCAAATGCAACAGCACATCAAAATGCTTATCCATCACGATCAAGTAGGCTTCATCCTGGGGATACAAGGCTGGTTCAACATACACAAATCTATAAACATACTCCATCACATAAACAGAACCAAAACCAAAAACCACATTATTATCTCAATAGATGCAGAAAAGGCTTTTGACAAAATTCAACAGCACTTTATGCTAAAATCTCTCAATAAACTAGGTATTGATGGAACATATCTCAAAATAATAACAGCTATTTATGACAAACCCACAGCCAATATCATACTGAATGGGCAAAAACTGGAAGCATTCCCTTTGAAATCTGGCACAAAACAAGGATGCCCTCTCTCACCACTCCTATTCAACATAGTATTGGAAGTTTTAGCCAAAGCTATCAGGCAAGGAAAAGAAATAAAGGGTATTCAGTTAGGAAAAGAGGAAGTCAAATCGTCTCTATTTGCAAATGACATGATTGTATATTTAGAAGACCCTGTCATCTCAGTCCAAAATCTCCTTAAGATGACAAGAAACTTCAGCAAAGTCTCAGGATACAAAATCAATGTGCAAAAATCACAAGCATTCCTATACACCAATAACAGACAAACAGAGAGCCAAATCATGAGGGAACTCCCATTCACAATTGCTACAAAGAGAATAAAATACCTAGGAATACAACAAACAAAAGATGTGAAGGACCTCTTCAAGGAGAACTACAAACCACTGCTCAAGGAAATAAGAAACAAACAGATGTAAAAACATTCCATGCTCATGGTTAGGAAGAATCAGTATCGTGATAATGGCCATACTGCCTAAAGTAATTCATAGATTCAATGCTATCCTCATCAAACTACCATCCACCTTCTTCACAGAACTGGAATTAATATTATTAAAACGTCCATATTACTGAAAGTGACCTATAGATTCAAAATAATTCCTATCAAAATACCAATGGTGTTTTCCACAGAAATAGAAAAATCAATCCTAAAGTTTCTGTGAAGCATTCTCTTTGAAAACTGGCACTAGACAAGGGTGCCCTCTCTCACCATTCCTATTTAACATAGTATTGGAAGTTTTAGCCAGAGCTATCAGGTAAGAAAAAGAAATAAAGGGTATTCAGTTTGATCTTATTATCATTTGTAAAACACTTCACCCAACAACAGGAGAATATGCATTATTTTCAAATGTATATGGAACATATTCCAAGAGAGGGTATATTGTGGGACCTGCATATGCACCTTTGAATCTAAAATAAAAAATATATAGATACAGATAAAGTAGCAAAAAAGAAGACATTTAAAAAAATATAAATCATACAATGATCTTCATAGAATAAACTAAAACTCAATGACAAAGGTATCTAGAAAATCTTCAAATATGCAGAGATGAAAGAAAACACTTCTATATAAGCAACTGCAGCAAAGTCTCAGGGTAAAAATCAATGTGCAGAAATTACAAGCATTCCTATATACCAACAATAGACAAGGAGAGAGCCAAATTATGACTGAACTCTCATTCACAATTGCTACAAAGAGAATAAAATACCTAGGAAAAAAAACGTTTAAAATGCATATGGAACTAAAAAAGAGCTTGTATAGCCAAGACAATCTTAAGCAAAAAGAACAGACCTGAAGGCATCATACTACATGACTTCAAACTATACTCCAGGGCTACCATAACCCATACAGCATGATAATGGTACAAAAACAGAGATATAGACCAATAGAATAGAATAGAGAACTCAGAAATAAGACTACACATCTACAACCATCTGATCTTTGACAAATCTGAAAAAAACAACCAATGGGGAAGAAATTCCCTATTTAATAAATTGTGCTGGAAGAACTGGTTAGCTATATGTAGAAAATTGAAACTAGGCCCCTTCCTTACACCATCTACAAAAATTAACTGAAGATGGAATAAACACTTAAATGTCAAACCCAAAACTATAGAAACCCTAGAAGAAAATCTAGGCAATACCATTGAGGACATAGGTATGGGCAAATATTTCATGACAAAATCGCCAAAAGCAATTGCAACAAAAGCAAGAATGGACAAATGGGATCTAATTAAACTTAAGAGCATAGCAAAATAAACTATCACTGGAGTGAACAGACAACCTACATAGTAGGAGAAAATGTTTGCAATCTATCCATCTGGCAAAGATCTAATATCCAGAATCTACAAGGAACTGAAGCAAATTTACAAGAAAAAAACAAAAAAAACCCATTAAAAAGTAGACATGAACAGACATTTCTCAAAAGAAGACATTTATGCAACCAAAAAAAAATATGGAAGAAAGCTCAACATCACTGATCATTAGAGAAATGCAAATCAAAACCACAATGAGATACAATCTCATGCTAGTCAGATTGGTGATTATTAAAAAGTCAAGAAACAACAGATGCTGGTGAGATTGCAGAGAAATAGGAACACTTTTACATTTGTTGGTGGGAGTATAAATTAGTTCAACCATTGTGGCAGATAGTTGGCTATTCCTCAAAGATTTAGAACAAGAAATACTGGCTGGGCACAGTGGCTTACCCCTGTAACCCCAGCACTTTGGGAGACCCAGGTGGGCGGATCACCTGAGGTTGGGAGTTCGAGACCAGACTGACCAACATGGAGAAACCTTGTCTCTACTAAAAATACAACATTAGCCAGGCATGGTGGTGCATGCCTGTAATTCCAGCTACTTGGGAGGCTGAGGCAGGAGAATCACTTGAACCCTGGAGTCGGAGGTTGTGGTGAGCCGAGATCATTCCATTGCATTCCAGCATGGGCAACAAGAGCAAAACTCCATCTCCAAAAAAAAAAAAAGAAATACCATTTGACCCAGCAATCTCATTACTAGGTATATACCCAAATGAATATAAATCATTCTATTATAAAGATATATGAACACATATGTTCATTGCAACACTATTCACAATAGCAAAGAGATGGATTCAACCCAAATGCCCATTAATGACAGACTGGATAGAGAAAATGTGGTACATATACATCATGGAATACTATGCAGCCATAGAAAGAAACAAGGTTGTGTTTTTTGCAGGAACATGGATGGAGCTGGAAGCCATTATCCTCAGCAAACTAATGCAGCAACAGAAAATCAAACACTGCATGTTCTTATTTATAAGTGGGAGCTGAACAATGAGAACACATGGACACAGGGAGGGGAACAACACATATTGGGGCCTGTTGTGGGAACAGGAGGAGGGAGAGCATCAGGAAAAGCAGCTAATGGATACTGGGCTTAATACCTAGGTGATAGGATGATCTGTGCAGCAAACCACCATGGCACACATTTACTTGTTCAACAAACCTGCACAGCCTGTACATCCTGCACATGAATTGCAGAACTTAAAAAAAAAGAAATCTGAAATACTGATATCAGATAAAGTAGACTTCAGTTCAAGGAATATTATTAGAGATACTGAGAGACATTCTATAATTATAAAGGGGTCAATTCTCCCTGAAGATATAACAGTTTAAAATATGTATGCATCTAACAACAAAAGTTTAAAAACTTGAGTAAAAAATGATAGAAATCAGGATAAACAGACAATTATTTTTGGAAACTTCAATATTCCTCTCTCAGTAACTGATAGAACAAGTATACTGAATGTCATCAAAAATACAGAAGACCAAAACAACACTATCAACCATTTGACTTAATTATCATTTGTAGAACACTTCACCCAACAACAGGACAATATGCATTATTTTCAAACGTATATGGAACATATTCCAAGAGAGGGTATATTGTGGGAGCTGCATATGCACCCTTGAATCTAAAATAAAAAATATATAGATACAGATAAAGTAGCAAAAAAGAAGACATTTACAGGAATATAAATCATACAATGATTTTCATAGAATAAACTAAAATTCAATAACGAAGGTATCCAGAAAATCTTCAAATATGCAGAGATGAAAGAAAACACTTCTATATAAAGCAAAGTCAGGAGACAGGAGCAAGCAATGCAATAAAACACACTGATTTAAAATATGAGGCTCAGAGAGATGCAAAGACATACCCAAAGTCATAGAGCAGGAACAGGGAACCAGGCTGACCTGATTTCAGTGTTGGTGTTTTACCCCTCCCCTCTACTCTACTTTACTACCTGATGTCTTTTATCATCATCTCCTCTCAGAATATATAAAGTCAGATTGACACTATCAGTAAGAACCAACTTTCTGTGGAGCTGAGGATAGCCTAAATTCACAGGCCCTGGATATTGGAGGTAGAAGATGCTTAGATTTGGGGAACTTAGTATTGGCAACTGTGTTGAACTAAGTACTCCCGATACTCATTTTGTTTTCAAAATAACAATTTTATTGAGCATAATTCACAGGTCATACAATTCACCCTTTTAAAGTGTTCAATTAAGTGGGTTTTCATATATTCACAGAATTGTGTGGCTTTTCTCCATTAGGCCTGTTTGGGGAAATTGATTCTTTTGTATTTGTGATGGTAGCCAAACTCTGATGAATGGCCTATTGTTTGGCAAACTCTACTTCCAAAAGTTAAACCCTGAATGTTCCACCGGCTTCCTCCAGCATTGGTCTCTGTGGAAGTTATTTACATGAGCATTTAGGGTGGCTCCCTGAAACAGCAACAATTCTTTATTTTCTTTTGTTAGCTATTAACTAGCCCTGCCCAGACCTCCTACAGAAAATACATCTGTGAGCTACTTGGGAGAGGCTCTACCCTACCCTCCTGACATTAAAGTATCTTCAGTATGAAACTTTGAAAGAGATGTAAAGTTTCTCAATCATTTTTGTTCTGGTTCAGACAGTGGTCTTAATCTGGGGCCATAACACTCTGGGGAGTCAGGGAGTTATGTGAGAAACCCGCAAATCAGCTTGAGATCAAGGCTTTTATTTTGATTAAATATATCTTACACACATTTGCTACTATTTCTCATACATGGGTACTGTTGTGATTAATAAATGACAAAATGCACATGTAACTTATTATATAATAACTTTTTTCATTATATATTTTCTCAATTAGCAGAGACTAGAAGTATAACTACTGTCATGGGATAATCAGATAGTTTTGATTGATAAAATAATTTACATGGACTCAAAATGTTTAGGAATCACTAAATTAAACAAAGACCTTTCTTCATAGGGTAGAATTTTTTCATTTAGTAGGGCGTCAACTTATTAGCAGCCATTAACACAGTAGTCTGGATTAATTGGCTTACTTCATGGTAGGGCATTGAACACTTTCAACCTAAAAGCAGAGTGGGGATCTGCAATGGCTCCAAGCAAGTCTAGTGGGTTAGAATCAGTATTTTGGGTGCCATGTGTGCTTGAGGAATTTGACAGTTTTTATACTTATAATAGTACTCAAATACTTATAATAGTACTTTGATAGATGAATTATTGCTTGGTTAGTACCACTCCAGAGAACCAAACCCCAAATGTTCTCCAACTTCTACCAACGTTGGAAAACACTCTAAGGGAAAAAAGAGGCTGTTGAGCACCAGGGATGGGAGCCAAAAGGTAGGAGGGGACAGCAAAATATGTGACCAAGGCCAAATATGTCTACATCTTAGTTTGTTGGGAGAGCAAGGAGATAGTAACGTCTACCCCAAAACTTCAGCAGACTGCAGTCATGAAAAGCCTAGTTTAGACTTCCTTTACTTTTGAGGTCTTCCCTTCCTTTTGCTCTGTCCCAGAACCTCCTTCCCCTATACTTGCTTACAAACCTTCCCCTCTCATCCAACAGAGTCCCATTTTCTATCCAAAGCCATTCAATCAGCTCGAATTGTCTGTGTTTTTCTGGAGGGGTTCCCTCTCCAAACTTGCCAGAATGTCTCAATATTCTTGGAGCTTGTCCTCAGTTTCCGAAACTTCAAGGCGTCCCATAGGCCACAGTTTTGGCTTCAAATACACACTGACCTTTTCCTTTCACCCAAACACCCTCCTCCTTACCCATTGCATTGCATCAGAGCCTTCTCAAGCCTGTTGTCTTGCTCCAGACACCCCCTTGCCTGTGGCTTGGGGTTAATATCTGGTCCTTTCCAATCCCACCCCATGTGATTATGCCTTTGTTTCAGATCCAGGAGAGTAATCGTACTCAGACTGGGTCTCCACTAGCCAATGCAAAAGGGACATTTGAGAAAACAATCAGCTAGTCCCTGCAGAAGGGGTTTTTGGTTTCCTGACAACCAGATAGTTGCCTCAATTCTCCTCTCTGACATGAGTTCAGGGCCATAAGTGGCTACTTTCCCCTGCACAAACACGGCAAGTGTACAATAATGACTTCAGCTCCTTGAGAAAAGGCTACATCCCAAGAAGTACTCCAGAGAGCTGATTTTCTTAGAATTGCAGGGCAAAGGGCTCCTGAGAACTGGGCTGAGTACTACTAGTGTTTGCCTTTTTCCAACTTCTGTGTGACTGCCATCTAGTGGCATACAGGCTGGTGGGGGGAGTGGAGAGTGCTCCAACAGGTTTCAGTCAATAAGCAGGTGCATTGTTCATAAATAATTTAAAAACAATATTAAAACCGACTAAAAGTTGGTTAGACTTTTATTATAACCATACACTGGCAATTCTAAACAGTCATCGATAAAATATTTCTCACTTTGGTACACCACTGCCCCTACTCCAGCACCTGATTCCCTCATCTCACCTTGGAGAGCCATATTTAAGCCTGACTTTTCAGATAATACTTCAGATTTATATCCCTTCCCTCTATCAAAATGTTCCTGTCTTGTCTTGTATCCCCCTAGGGCTCCGCTTTTTATTTTCCTTGGTAGAATTTATTTATAGGCAAGTATTTATAGTGGTTACCAGCGGTCTCTACCAGGGGTACCTATGTTATAACAGGAGTTGCCTGAAGAATCAATGCTATAGTCCAATGGTTGTTCTAACTCTTTTAAAGCAGTGAAACTGTTTTCAAACAAAATATGGCATGGAACCCCAACTCCTCTTAAGTGTCACCTTCAGTGTCATTTCCTCTGAAAATCTTCCTTGCCTCTCCATGAGGACAAGTCACCATGACCTACAGTCACAGCAAGTTGGACTCGCCCTTTCATACTACCCATCACACTTGTAATAGCTTGTCTAGTGTCTGTATTCCCTAGTAGACTATAACCTCTGTGTGGGCAGATACTGCATCTATCTTGTTCACCATTGGAACCCCAGAAACAAGTGTTGTACCTGGCCCACTGTATGTGGTCCATAAATAGCTGATGAATGAATGAATAACAGAAACTCTTATTATAGCCTATGAGTAAATCAACATTGGAAATAACCATGTCACGTGTTATACTGTGGGATTTTATTGAAATTATGATCAAAAATAACCCCAAGATCATTTTTTTGGAAAAAAAGTGTGATTAACCAGTTTTCCCAACTTTTAGTCATGTGACTAAAACTAAATGCAACAGTCACAACTCCCAGTTTCTAGTGTGTAGATTTTTCTTCCTCTCCTTGGCACTAAAGTCAGGTTCTTCCTCTTACTAAGTTTTGGCTGAAGCCCTGTAGGGACAGTCCCCTCTCCTGTTTTATTCCAGGACCCCCAAAAGTCTTCTCCTGTTTGAAAATCCTAGGTTGGCACTTCTTTCAAAGACATGCTTAGGTTCCACTTTCTGACCTGGGCCGGTTCACCCCTCCTTAGGCAACCTGGTGGTCCCCCACTCCCAGGAGGTCACTATATTGATGCCGAACTTAGTGCGGACACCTGATCAGCATAGAGCACTATAGCCCAGAACTCCTGGGCTTAAGTGATCCTCCTACCTCAACCTCCCGAGTAGCTGAAACTACAGGCATGCACCACTGCTCCCAGCAGTTTCCACTTTCTGATGGAAGTTAACCCAACCTGAGACTGCTTTACTTTTTCTTTTAACTACTAGAGTTCAAGAACAAAGGGTTCACCTGGTTTTTAAAATTTATTTTTATTTAGTTTTTTTTTTTTTAGAGACAGGGTCTTGCTCTGTCCTTCAGGCTGGAGTGCAGTGGGCATGATCACTGCAGCCCTGAACTCCTCAGCTCACGTGATCCTCCTGCCTCAGCCTTCTAAGTAGCTGGGACTACCAGCATGTGTCACCACACACAGCTAAGTTATTCTTAACTTTTTGTAAAGTTGGGGTCTTTCTATGTTACCCAGGCTGGTCTCTAAGTGATCCCCCTGCCTTGGCTTCCCAAATTGCTGGGATTACAAGCATAAGCGACCACACCTGATCTAGTTTTTTAAAAAGGCATTTACTGTGCATTTATATGCCAGTCACTCTCATGAACACTTTATTAACTCATTTAAGCCTGAAAAGAACGCTATGGCATAGAGATTTTTCTTATCCTTATTTTACAGATAAGGAAACGAAGGTTAAGAGATGTAGGAAACCAGAACAAGAAATATGAATCGTTTGCGTGTATTAACTCTGTCTTCCCCTGGTTCCCTGATTGGAGGGAACTCCTCAATAGTTTTTACCACAAAGTTATTTTGTTATTAATTCTGGTGATAAGTTGAACAGAGGTGAACAGCTTTATTGCAGGATTGAAAAGGGCCAACGCCCTTCTGCAACCTTTCATTCCCCTCTCCCACTTACCTCTTAGTGAAGAGGGCTCCCAATGCGGATGCATTCCAGAGCTTCAGAATTCTTTTTCTGAGCTACTCCCTCCTATGGCAACACCCACGTGAATGCCAGAGGACAATGGTGCAGTTTTCAGGAACGCTTGTAGACCAGCAGCCCCTTCCTCCTCACCAGGGCCTCTGACTGCCATGCAAGCTGCTACATCCCATAATAAACAGACCAAAACCTGGGCATTTTAGAGAAGTGGGAGGTTCAGAAGTGAAAGAAAGAGAAAGCCGGAAGAGCAAGAATAACATTAGCACTCTTTTAAGGAGAGAAGGCGCAGATTACAGATGCTTGGGAAGGATAGATATGGCCTACTTACTTGGTGCTGCCTACTTCTATCATCTCCCCAAATCTCATCCTTCTCACCCCCAAAACTCCCTTCTATTGCTTCCACTCCCAGAAGGTTTTCACTCACTTTAGCCCTCTGCCTCTATTTTTGTGATTGGGGAATGCATTTTGAGGGTAAAAAAGAATAATAAAGTCTTTAAAAGTGAAAAAGTATCTTAGGGTTAAGCAATTATCACTTACTTCACTTAAGTTGCCTCCTTCCTAATGCCAGACAGCTGCTCTGGAGGGATTTAGATTTTGATTGTTGCTGTGAGGTGGTTAATGGCAAAGCCCGAGGTTCTTTGTGGAACTAGGCAGGTGGGATCGCTGGATCTGAAGGGAGGAATGAGGGCACTGAGAACCCAGAGAGTGCAAGATAAAGTGGAGAGAAGAAGCTGTCAAGTACAAACTTAGTCTTCTTTGAGCTTTTGTCTAGGGCCTGTGCCTCGCCTCTCTTCCATCCATCCCACCCAGAAAAGTGAAAGGAAACTCCCTGCTCACTCCTCTCCTCACCACCTGCTCCTTCCCCCAGGATGGAGCTTAAGTGGGTACTACTTAGTACTATATATAACTTGGCTAAATGGAAGGTTCAAGAGGCTTGTGTGGACTGGCCTGGGAATTTGAGCATCAAGTAGAATGATGTTTCAATAAGAAAATGCATGCTGAATTCTAAACTTTGGTTAATATATTATTCTTAGATTGGGAACTGCTTATAGTGGGAGGCAATTTAGAATTCCTTCTGTCTACATTAACTTCAAGTCAGGCATTGGGTCTCTTGTATGGGCTGTTTTGTGAAGGCTCCACACACACCATGTTAGAGCTTAACTGTCCATATACACACAGAGAAAGATCTAAAGATATATAAGTATTGGTATATATATATATATATATATATGAAACAGGGTCTTGCTCTGTCACCCAGCCTGGAGTGCAGTGGGATGATCAGCATGATCATAGATCACTGCAGCCTTGAACTCCTGGGCTTAAGTTATCCTTCTGCTTCAGCCTCCTGAGTAGCTGGGACTATAGGCATGTGCACCATGCTCAGCTATTTTTTAAATTTTTTGTAGTGATGGATGTCCCACTATGTTGCTCTTACAGGCATAAGCTACTATGCCCGGCCTGTAATATATATTTTAAATGTTATACTATATTATAGATAACATATGTAGAAATATAGATATTACTTATCCACAATATTGAAGTCTTAGCAAAAATCCTTCACAGCTTAGTATTATTGTGAAACCTGTGCCACAAATGCAAGAACATCTTGCTTTAAGCATTTAGAAAAATCGATGTGTAAATCCAATATTTATCATTTCTTTTGAAAGACATCTTACGGTAAATCAGTTTGCAAAGCAAACAAGAACTTTTTTCCATTTGTACTTGTTAACCCAGGTTTTGTTAGTTTTCTTTAGAGTATGGTACACAGAAAATGTCCTGAAAATCTGCCTAGATTCTGCATATTTATGTATTCCCCAAACTGCTTGCTCTCCCAACTGGAGAAAGAATCTCACCAGATGGACTCTTCACTTGGCAAATATTTACTGAATGTCTGGACGTGCTGGACATTGGGTCCCTTACTTCTAAAAGCCTTCCAATCTAATCAGGGGGACTATGACTGAGCAAACATTTCATGTTTTTACATATAATGGCATATAAAAGGTGAACGCCTTCAGTGTTCTCAAGTCTAAAATAGGATCAATAATGATACTTCCCACACAGGGCTATGGTGAGGATTAAATGAAAAAACATGAATATCAGTTGATTACTACAGTGGTTGGCACAGGAAGAATACTTTGGTGATTATTTCCTGAAAGCACAGAAGAGGGAAGAACTAACTAACCTTCTTGAAGGAGGTGGAGAAGTTTTCAGAGATATGCAATGTGAGTTTTTAACAATGAATAGGTGCTTGGTAAGTAGAGACATCAAGGAATAAACACTCCAGGCAAAGGGAGCCGTGTATGAAGGCTCAGAAGTCCTGAGAACGTGGTAAGTTCCAGGATCCTGGAGTTGCCTGCTATGGTTGGAAGATACAGTACATAAGAAGAAAGGGAACATGGTGGCAATCCAGGAGACGAGCAGGCAAGGTTCCACAGATGCAGTGATGTTTGAAGGATGGGTAGAAGTTTGCTAATCACAGAAGAAGGAAGAATGCTGTAGTGGTGGAAAGAGCATATACAAAGGCCCAAAGTTGTGCATGCATATGAAATATTTGGGGGACAGTGTTCCCCCAAATAGGTGGAGCTCTGCATTCAAGAAGCTACCTCTCCCACGTAGAGGTTTCAATGGTGTCTGGGCATGTTTGCTAGGCTGGTGGGGTGGGCCCTTTGAAGTCAGATTGTGTGAGGGTTTCAGAGGGGAATGGAAGCAGTACATGTGCCCCCAAAAGGAGAGGAATTTGGAAAACAGTAGTATGTCTGTCTTGGAGGCTTGTACTCAGCACAGACTGGCAAGCGAGCCCTGATAAAAGGGATAAAAGTGGAACTTGAATGACTTGTTTCCATAAAAAACTATGAGACTCTGAGATACAGGAAGACCCTGCTTTGGTACACATAATACACACTCAAGAACTATTTGTTAATTGGTTTCACATAAGGTGATAAAGTGTAACATCACAGGTTGGGAGGAAAGAGGGTACTCTCTCCACTGTGCACAAGATCTGGTGCCACTTGGGAATGCTGAGGATTCCAGAGCACAACCACTGTGGTAGCTCCTCTAGACTAGCAGAAAGAGCCCCCACCAGGAATAGCACAGTTGGCACCAGTGGTGATATGTGTGGTGATACAGACAGTCAATGGGCATTCTTTTTCTAGCAGTGCCCATCATGGAAGTGGGTGTTGAGGAGGAAAAACTTTTCCTCTATTCTCTTAGGTTCAGTAACTAGGAGCCTGTGGATTAAACTAACAAAAGACACATTAACAGAAGGGAAGGCACACAATTTTTATTAATATTAACATGCATGGAAATTCATAAAAAGGAAGTGAAACTCAAGTGGTTACACTTGGGGCCTTTACACCCTTTTAACAAAGGAAAGGTTTGGGATTCAAGGGAGGATAAATTGTGGGAAAGTGACTGAAAATATTTGGGGGAACTAATGGACAGTAAGGGTTATTTTAGTAAGGTCTGTGTCTTGGTCTGTGTTGCTATAAAAGAATACCTAAGGCTGGGTAATTTATTTAAAAAGAGGTTGATTTGGCTCATGGTTATGCCGGCTGTACAAAATCCATGGCACCAACAACTGTTTCTGATGAGGGCTTCCAGTAGCTTCCACTCAAGGTGGAAGAAGGGAAGCTGGTATGTGCAGATAACATAGTGAGACAGGAATCAAAAGACAGAGGAGGAGAGGCCAGACTTTTTAACTACAAGTTCTCAAAGGAACTAAGAGGGAGAACTCACTCATTACCACAAGAACCGCACCAAGCCATTTATGAGTGATCTGTACCCATCACCCAAACACCTCCCTTTAGGTCCCACCTCTAATGCTGGGGATCAAATTTCAACATGAGACTTGGTGAGGCCTAACAAAACATATCCAAACCATAGCAGTCTGTTTCTGCAAACTCATCTTGTTGTTGACTTCCAATCTTCAATTATTAGAATCACTCTTCTCTCCCCGGTATGAATGGGGGTATATTAGTCTGTTCTTGCACTGTTATAAAGATATACACACAACTAGGTAATTTATTTAAAGAAGAGGTTTAATTGGCTTATGGTTCCACAGGCTGTACAGAAAGCATGATGGCTTCTGGGGAGGTCTCAGGAAACTTACAATCATGGTAGAAGACAAAGAGAAGCAGGCACCTCTCAAATGACTGGAGCAGGAGGAAGAGACAGAGGACGGGGAGGTGCTACACACTTTTAAACAACCGGATCTCATGAGAAGTCACTAACTATCACAAGAACAGCAAGGGGGAAATCTGTTCCCATGATTCAATCACCTCCCACCAGGCCCCTCCTCCAACATTGGGGATTGCAATTTGACATGAGATTTGGGTGGGGATGCAAATCCAAACCATATCGGGGAGCACCTTTCTCAGAGGGAAATGTATCCTCTGCTTTTAGGCAGATAAGGGGAAGGCAGATAACTCTTTCTACATCTGTTGTATCTCAATTGCCTTCAAGTCAAAATAATCCCTCTGCCAAAGTGTCATATTTTGAGGTGTCATATTCTGATCTTCAAGGGTCAAAGCAAGAAAGGAATGAAGGGGAGGGTAAATGTGGTAGCAGGCAAGACTTCTCGGTGCTTCCTGTGAATCAAAGTAAGGGCAGGTGAGTGGAGACTATAGGGAAGAACAACTTGTAAACATTGTCTACATATAGGAGACCAAATTGACAGGATTGGGTGAAATTTGGATGTGGCTAACCATAGAAAGGGGGCCAAGCTGTCTGGTTTGAGTTATTTGCAGTGGAGCAATATTGGGATCTGTAGCCCAACATTCCAGAAGAAAGTGTGCTGGATATAAAGGGTGACTACGCACAGCTCGGCATGAGTGTTGGCAACCAGAGGCCAAAATTCCATCCTGGTTGTGGGTCAAGAATTGTTGTGAGTTCCAGGGGTACAGCATGGAGGCATGGCTTCTTTTTTCTTTTCAGCAAATATTTATTTTTTATTGTACTTTAGGTTCTGGGGTACATGTGCAGATCATGCAGGATTGTTGCATAGGTACATACATGGCAAGGTGGTTTGTTGCCTCCACCCCCCGTCACCTATATCTGGTATTTCCCTCCCTCTTATCCCTCCGCAACTTCGCCACTCCCCCACTGTCCCTCCCTTGGTGGGGCATGGCTTCTTATGCATCTCACATGACAGGCTAATCTCCTTTTCCTCATTATCTTCAATCCTTTCTATAGGATGCTGCCCCCCGCCCGCCACCACCCAGTATTCAGATGTGGCCAAATAGCTCTCATGTTTAAGACAAAATGGCTTTCCTTTGATGTTGTATCCTTCTCCAGCTCCTTCCTTCACCATATCTGTCCATACTCTGCAGTAGAACTTTTCCAAAGAGTTGCCTTTAGGTGCTGTCTCCAATTCTTCATCTCCCCACACACTTCTTGCAATCCACTCCAATCTGGTCTCTGTTCCAGTCACTATACTAACACTTTCCTTCTGGGTTGCTAACACCGATGTATACTTTTCTGTCTCTATATTATTTGACATCTCAGCAGGACCTGACATGTTTGACTACTCTCATGAAGCACTCTCATATTTCAGCTTCTGTGATAGTACAAATTTAGCTAGTATTGGCAGTTTGAGGGAATTTAGTTTGGATCAACATAGGTGACAAAACTCTTATTCTGATCCCTGTACAAATGTTTGTAAAAAAAATAATGTGAGCAGCAGACCACAATTGAGGCTGCACTGAAACCTAAGGCAATGGCCTTCTGTACCCAATCTCTTAACTATCTTTACCTAAAGGGAGGTAAGAAATCAGCAGCCAATTTCAGTGCCATGACATCTGTGAATATCCATGGTCATAAATGAATACTCACTATGCTCCAGACACTATTCTAATCCCTTTATATGCAATGACTAAATTAAAACTCACTGCAAGATTGCAGGCAAAGGGCAATAATATCACTAATATCCCATTTTATAGTTGGGGGACTGACAAATGCAGCTGGTAAGTACACAGGTGGGCTTAAAAATCTAAATAGTCTGACTGCAGAGTTCATACTCTTCACCACGATGCTATAGTATAAGAATGTTAAGGTGATTGTGAAACCACTATGCCCACCCATGACCTGTTACCTAGTCCAAGGTCAGTACTGACCTGGAGAGTCAATCACTAATGCAACAAGACTACAGATGATTTTTCAAAATTAACTTTTTTATTAATTTAAAAATCCAGAAATGCAGTGACTACATAAATAAGTACCATAATTAGGTACATGTCCTGTGAGAACAGTGAAAGGGTAATACTGTTATGTTACTCTTACTTGTTTACATGGGATAACTAGAAAATGGCTACAACTGCTAAATGGTGCTCATGGTCTTTGTTGTTCCAAGTGTTTATGATACAAATAAATACACAAGAAGAACCACATCCATTCTTCTCTACTAACTACAGACAGCTTGGCCTCTTTTCCCTATGTCCTACTCCCTACACAACACCTAACACTGGAGGGTTTCTACATTAACTTAACACAGCTCCCCAGCTCCTGTTTCCCACAGCACTTTGCAAAGGTGTGTCCCAGCACCTGGAAGCAGGAGTCTTTCTAGGGAAGCTCTCTGGGTGTTCTCTTAAGGCTAAGCGTACAGAGAACACCTAGGTGATAAGGCTCTGGGGTGAATAATCCAGAAGGGGAAACACCTCTTTGCTTCAGAATCCAGTTGCTAGTCTCCACATTATGGAAATACTGCCACCTCTGGGACAAAGGGAGCAGCTACATAATACCCTCCCCCCTTTACCACACACACACACACACACACACACACACACACACACACGCACACACTCTAATGCTTTGTGACCTTTCAACTGGGATGTCCTACTTCCCTCTTCCAAGGAGAAAGTGTGTGATGAGGTGGTGAGAGTCTTGTCCCAAGAAGTCCTGGCCATAAGGCCCTTGTGTCTTTTTTATAAGGATTGACTCATTTATGCCAGGTTGTCATAAAGACTGAACATTTCATATTTCTACCTATTGGTGTCAAATCCTCTTAGGAAAAAATTCTCTCACCTATAGTCATGGAATGAGACATATGGGATTTCTAGGTTCTTAAAACAATTCTGCAGTTCATTCCTGCCCCTCAGAGGAAACAAATCTAGAAGGCAGGCCTGAGATCCTTGCTGTGAAGAATTAAGTCTTTCCACAAAGATGATTTCTAAAGCCAGACCCCAGAAGGGATATTTTATGCTCTGGTATTGGGCTGCAAGTAGACATTTTAGGAGCAGCCTTCTCCAGCATTCTCAACTAAAATACTTGCTTGATGAATAAGGCAAGGATAGTAGGAAGGTTTAGAATACAGATCTTTATCAGAATATCCAGCTCCCTAAATGAATAATAACTTTCTTAACTGAAGAGCCAACATGCAGATGCTCATGAGGACAAAACCACTTTGCAAAGTAAAAATCAACTCCTGTAATTGGAGAAGGAAAACTTCCCTTATAAAGAGCTTCTAGAATTTAATAATTTAATATAGTTTTTTCTGGCCAGACAACTATGGTCTCAAAAATATTAGTGAGTACTGATCTATTACTTGGTGAATTTTATTGATGTGAAAGTAAAAAGATGGTATTTTGGACTTCTATCAACTTCTTTCTTCAACAACAATTTTGTCTTATATGGATTCAGTTTTGGATCATTTTACTCAATTTAACTTCTTTCTGGAAGCCCCATAGGTACAAAGAGAAAAGAAAAGTGGTATCATTAGGGAAAAATTCTTTACCACTTCTAAGTGAATGAATGAGACCATAAAATAGCGTTCTTATTCTTCACCCTGCCCCTGTAGTTGGTGACTTAAACCGCCACAAAGATCTAATGGCAGAGCTTTTTGTTCGCAATTATTTACTCTCCTGGGCACCAAGCTACTTGGGATCCAGTCAAGGGAAAAGTAAGGTAGAGTCTTGGCTATCTTTGCCTCAGATAAAGGCTTTAGTTTAATGTGAGTGTGAGTGTGTGTCTGTGTGTATATCTGTGTGTGTGTCTGTGTCTGTGTGAGAGAGAGAAGGGAGGGAGGGTGTGAGGAGAGAAGATGGGGAGCTAATTTTTTTAAAAGAACACATGATATTCTAAAATTCAAAGGTATAATTTCATACAAATAATTGTTCTATACTGCAGAACTCCTACTAAGCAATTCCCTTCTCTTTCTTTCACTTGAATAACTTTCTAGATAAAAACCCTGGGGTCTTGTTTGTTCCTAACCTGTAAAGAAATGTGATTCTCCAAGAAACTAGAGTGGTGTTGTGGTGTTCTATCCCTCCTCATCCCACACATAATTTAAGACTCTTCTAGTCTCTTTGGAGGAGATGCTCAAGGGCTGACACACCATTCCACATAAAGGAGCAAATTATGCTGTGCGTGGTGTGAATAATTGACTGCATTTGAGTTTGGAGTTTAGAGCACTATTGACTTAAGCAAAATAAGCCTGCAGTCCAGCTGCAGCTTTAGTTTTCTTGCTTTACCCTATCCAATACTGTCTATCTTGCCTAACAGTGGCCCTTTTCAGATCTCTCCAGGTACAAAACCTTGACCAAATCTTCAAGTTCTGTTCTGCACACACGACTTGAACACATCTGGCTGATCCGAGCTTCTCCTTCGGTGAAGATCTTCCACTGGCCTAAAAGGCAAATAAAGACAAAGTGTCCGGGAGTAAGAGGAGAGCAGAGCAAATTAGGAATAGAACCAATATACCCCCCATGCTTACCCACTTACTCAGGGACCCAGCAGGGGATGTGGAATACAAATGTCAGTTGGTTTCAAAAAATGGTCCCAAGACACTTTTCTAGTGGCAGATATGGAAATGAAGTTTTCATTTCAACACACAGCATTTGTAAGAATCCCAAGAATAATACAGTACTGCCCCTCCTCAAGAGAAAAACCTAAGTGTTATTCTTGGAATTTTTACAGTATATTTAGCATTTGCAAAATGCTTTGCTATCTGCTTCTTAGCTATTTAGGCAGCTTACTTGGCACCAGATCAAAAAGGCACTTTGGAAAACAGCACCTACTACATTGCTGGGGCATTGCTTACCCATAGGGCCCCCAAATATTGGTTTGGGTTATTTGATTACTATTTATTTATCACTCTTTTCTCTATTCCTGCCACCTTTTGTTAAAAATTTCTTGACGTTGCTTTCTCCCATGTCCATATGCTGTCCTTATACCCCCTTAGCACCCTAAGTCCCTTCCCATGGCTCCTCATCCATTCTCATATTCCCCATGGAATGCCTTTCCACTCAGAGTAAACTTGGCTGTAGCCCTTCCATTCCCTGTCGTCTCTGCCCACCCTGGATACTTTCTTTTGTCTGCTTTGTATTCCTGTGCTCATGGTACTACAAGCTGGAGAACTCCTAGTCCAAGTTAAGCCAACTCCTCTTAAGCCCAAACCTGTCTTGAACCTCTTTCCTTTCCCTTAGCCACATGAGAACATGACCCACCTTCCCTATGGGCTTGATTTCTCTGCTCCTTTCTCCCTTGAATTTCCCTTTTCCCCATTATCTATGACTCAATGGGAAGACAGAAGAAAAAACAAAAAACGAGAAGAGAAGTTGGGCAAAGAACCAGCTGTTACTGAAACTCTATAATGTGCCGGGTTCTGCTAGGCACATTATATAAAGGAGTTGGGCTTGTTCTTTGCTCCTAGGTGACCCTGTAGGATCATACCAACTTCCTTCAGTTACACACAGTTTGAGGAACATACCTGCTACTCCATTATATACCCAAATCCTGCTATGGGCACGGCTACATCTAAATCATCTTTTAAGTCCCCTGCAACCTAGCACAGTGCCTTGTTCACAGTATGAACTCAAATACGTAACTTCAAAAGTCTCATCATTGATCCTAGGATCCTAGACTCTGCCTCCTTTCTTACTCACATGAAAGGACTCCCAACTTGTCTATTTGAATTCTCATAATGACCTGTTATTTTCTATTAGTCCTGCTAAAGACAAGCAACTGACTTGCCTGACTCTCTTTCCAGCTGCCTATTAGATAACTTTGCTCAGATGGCTCTTAAGGATATTAATCTGAACATGTTCTGACTGAAACTCTTTTTCACCAATACTTGCTTGTTCTTTACAGTTTCCCTGTTGGTGAATGGTATTACTATTCACCCAGTCAAGTTATTAATATTGGAGCCATTCCCAACTCATTTCTCTCTTTAATGCCAATCTTGCTGATTTAACCTCAGAAATGTTTCTCACAGTGACCGCTCCTCCCCTGTCTCACCAGTTTAATATAATATAATTACTTCCTAATTCAGACTATCCGACTTCTCTTACTAAGGGTCCACCATTCACTCCACACAGCAAGGACCTTTTTCTAAAAGAAAGAAAGAAAGAGAGACAGAGAGAGAAAGAAAGAAAGAAAAAGAAAAAGAAGGAAGGAAGGAAGGAAAGAAAGGAAGGAAGAGAGATCTGAATCCACCATTCACTTGCTTGAAAACCTTCACTGGTGTTCTCTGGCCTAGAGATCAAGTCCAATGTCCTAACATGATAAATTGGGCTCTTCATAATCTGGCTTCGTTAAAGTATGTGCTTAATGTAATAGATCCATCTGATAGCTGAAAGACATTTTTCCAAAGCACTATTTTGATACCTCTATGCTATTTGTAAGTTTGCAGCAGCTACTGATGCTACTTGCCTTACATCTGAACGTTTTACTGGCTTCTTTCAGGACCTATGACTACTTTCTACCTCCAGATCTTCTTTTACTGCACCTTCTGTGGCCTTTGTGATCATTCCTCACTCCCACCCACATTTCTTGTTTGCTCCTGTCTGAGTCTTCTCTTAGGGTGCACCGTTTTCCTGGACTGATTTCCTGACCCATTGCCCAGTCACACCCTTGTCTTTCAAAACACACCTCCTCCCCGAAGCCTTCCCCGACTAAGCCCACCTGGCTCTCATCTCATTGTTCTTTGCAGATTCCCCTGAGCACTTTGGTATTTCACTCCTCAGAACTATACTAATTCATACTGAAGGCATTTTCATGTTCTGTCTCATCCATTAGAATTTCCTGTGGATAGAAACTGTGCCTTTTATCTCATTAGACGTGCTTCCCCTCGCCCCTCCGCACCACCCCAGTGCCTAGCAGTATCTTAGTCCCTAGGCTCCATCCAGTGTGGAAAGTGGGAGAGCTGCAAGTATTTTTGAGTGCCTGAATGCTTTGAAGAAAACATGACCACCCAGGGGCTGTTCCCAAGAAGTAGACGAGCTTTCATACAACACAGGAATTGATATGCCTTCAATTTCTCTCGGCTCTCATACTCACCACCAGAAGACACATCCTTCCAGATATGAAGTCTCCACAAATATACCAGACCTGGAATCTTATAAGCTTTATCCAACCGTCTTGAGACTCTGTGCTTAGCAGTTTCATTAAAGACATTCAGGAAGCCTTGACGTGAGGTATCCTATGCTCAGACTACATTTGGGTTTGTATTCACCATGTCCAAGCTTTCCAGATTACGTTCAGACACCCCATTCACTTCTAAGTCACCCAGAAGAGAGATGGAACATCCTTTAGTGTTGACACTAGGCAGTGCTAACGTTCACTGAGATTGCAGAGGGACTTCAGCTGTGGCTATGCTAAATTGAAAACTGGATGTGTTTTCCAGGAGCATTCAAGAGAAGTACTACTTACTCAGGGTTGTTCTGGTCACCAGCTTGAAGTGATGAAGCTCCTCAAACATCCTCTTGGAGATCTTCTCAATATGGAAGTGCTGGAGAATGCCTAGGGTCAAGCAAAAAGTGGGGAAGGTGGTCAGTCACTTTATCTGGAACCATCAACTCCTTGTTTTCTGCTCAGGCTCAGCATATTATTTCATTACTAGGGCTTAGGAGTATCAAGCTGGGCTGTGTAATGTGCTTAACTAGGAATTTGGATGGCTCAAGGGTTATAATTGACTCCATTTGTTGCCTTGGCTTACTGGCTTCCCCTCGGCTTCTCCAGGGGATGGAAATAAGGAAGACAGTGCTGCTGACCATGGGACCCTCTCCTAGGGAAAGCCACATGGAATCAAGCATAGGTGCTTACTACAGCTTCTGCAGCCAAAGGTAGTGTTAAGAATTCTGCCTTTGCCTCCAACCTGGGTAGACTGTGTCCCTGCCAAACTGCTGGGCTGTCCTCCTGGCTAAGCACTGACAGCCAGCAGTAGGATTGCAGGCAGGTTGGTTTTGTAAACGGAGAAGCCACCCCCGTTCTTGAACTCATGGAAAATCATATTTTCCTTTGGAAAAAAATATTCACAGATCCTTTAGCCTTCCTTATTCATAAATAGGGAGTTAAACTAGAGTGTCCCCAACTATCTCAACCTTGCCTGAATAGCTTTTATCACGATAACAGGTAGACAGCTGACAACTGCCTTGTAGTTAAGGAGCAACATGTTACCAGCCCACTTAAATGGGCAAAGTAGATGGAGACCCTTTTTCTGTGTCCACCAAGCACAGATCTTGATAACCCAGCCCTGTAAACAAGAGGATATTTAGATGCTACATTAGCAAGCTGAAATTCATCTGCATACCTCTGCGAGGCAAAATATGTGGGATGACGAATAGTGGGTCTACCGCTGGGGAAATGCAACAAACCAGTGCCTAGTCCTAGGTGGCCTGTTACGGATGAGCTAGGGAGTTAAAGATGGCAAATCAAAATGCCTAGGCATAAAGCAAAAATTAGCATGAGTGAGAAACATATACATGTTCAATCATCTTTTTTAAGGGGTAGGGAGGAATGCATTCTTTTGACAAGGGCTGTTGTCTAAAGAGGAAGATAAAAGCCTCATAGATACTGAGCAGTCTTTTTCAAAGCATTGTCCAAGTGCCACCTGCGTTAGAATCACCTGGCTATTGGTTAAACATGCAAATGTTTGGACCCTACCCAAGGTCTACTGAATTCTTATCTCTGGAATGGGGCCAGGTAGCTGCATTTAAAACCAGCTTCCTGTGTAATGCTGCGGCATACAGAAGTCTGAGTACTCTTGAGCCTTATGTGAGAGCCACTAGCAAAAAGATGTGTATTATTTTCCAGCCAAAATCTCATTTCTCCTCTTAAATTGCGAGGAACCTTGACCACACTAAATCAGTACTACTCTTGAGCCTACAAAATAGTTAGAAGAGCTGTACGATCACAATGAACACAATGTGGCTTGCCATGGTAGTCACTGTGAATAATTGGAAAAAGAATTGCACATTGTGATGGGTTTCTCCAGACAGACTATAATCTTCTTGAGGGCAGGCATGATGTTTTAAATTTGTTTGTTTTTTTTGAGATGGAGTTTCACTCTTGTTGCCCAGGCTGGAGTGCAATGGTGCCATCTCAGCTCATCGCAACCTCCTCCTCCTGTGTTCAAGTGATTCTCCTGCCTCAGCTTCCCGAGCAGCTGGGATTATAGGCATGCACCACCACACCTGGCTAATGTTTTGTATTTTTAGTAGAGATGGGGTTTCTCCATGTGGGTCAGGCTAGTCTCAAACTCCCGACCTCAGGTGATCTGCCCGCCTCGGCCTCCCAAAGTGCTAGGATTACAGGCATGAGCCACTGCGCCCAGCCTACATTTGTTTTACCCCAGAATACACATCACCATATTAGGGACTTAGCTTTGCTCTGAATGAATGGGTTTTCGTGGTTGTTGAGTTTTATACTAGAAAGAATGATAGACTACAGTTTGGTAGTTTGTAATCCGGGCTACACATTATTATCACCTGAGAAGCATGAACAAACACTGATGCCCATGCCCCACTCCAGAACAACAAACCAGAATCTCTGGGGTTAGGGCCCAGATGTTCGGTGTTTAAAGGAAACCAAAACTCTCCCTAATGATTCTGATGTGCAGCCAGGGTTGAGAACCACTTCTCCAGCTTTTGGTAGTGTTAAAAAGACAACTTTGGAAAACCAAGGGTCAATACTTGATCTTTAGCACAAGCCATTGTTAAACTTGAAAGACTATAAACGATGGTGTTAGACATGTTAGTTTCTAAGCAATCAAAAAGACTTCTAATCCAAACAAGAGAACAGGTTGAAGCAAAATTAAGGTGGGTCCTCTCTTCCTTTTCTGTGCCTCCTTACAAAGATGAGAATGAATGTAGTCTTGCTCACCCTTTCGAATGGTCCAAACATGGACCTCTACCTGAGGCGGTCTCTCAGTCTCCAGTGCTATTTTTCTGGTTGTCTCCCCATCCTCCATAAATACAGACTCATACACGGGCATCGTTTCTTCCCCACAGAAGTAGCCTTTGTTGTCAAAGCTTTGGCCTGGAAGTTCTTCTGGAATTAGGAAGCAAGTAGAATTTTGTCATGGTTTTCTAAAGTTAGAAGTGAACTTCTGCATTTATGTATCTCATTGTTCATAACATCTCACACTTATCAAAAGTGGACAATTAACAAGGACGTTCTTTGAGAGACAGAAATTCCACCCATACTTCATTGCTCAGTTTAGGCTGCCCCTGCAACAAGCCACAGATTAAGTCACAAATCATAAAGGAGCATGTAACTTTTGATTGAAGTCCATGTGTTGACAGAATCCATAGTTCTTCAGAATACTGGCCCCCTACTGCTGTCACTGAGAAGTGGACTTTCATGTGGAAAAATGTAGCCAGGTACAAATCTCTTAGGCACTTAAGGGAACATAGGATTTTCTGTACAGGGTCAGGATCATGCTCTGTCCAGCTCAGTGTTGCCAAGAGAGGCCCAAGGAATGGGCTGACAAAGGGCCTTGGTTAACATCCCTGACATCACTTTGGTATACTTAGAAAATATTCATGACACTCATTTATGTGCATATACTTGCCCAAAGGATCTATCCAAATTGGCTTGACATTTCTGAATGCTCTTTGATTTGTTTGTAAGGGGAACAATAATACCGGATCAGCACCAGTGCCAAAATCTAGATGTCAGATTAGTCATATGTATGCTATGCCAAATGAATGGTTGGGAGACACAAAAAATTGGTCAAATCCCTGAACTATGGATCATTTAATGTGTAAACTAAACTGTTGAATTTCAGCTCTCAGGCATAAAGGTACCAACCCCCTAATATTCTCCATTTCACTCCACCCTCCTCTTTCCTCAGCCCCCTGTTTTAAAAAGTTTCTTATGGTTGGTTATCAGTAAGTTAAGTTTCCTTGCTGGCCTTGTAATCACTACTCTTTTGAGCTTCGTACTTAAAGCATACACTCAAATCAAAACAACAGAAGCCATCTGCAAGAATATCTGAATTGTTGAGGATGAAACCACTGAGTGTTGAGTGCTTCGGATCTGTGACTCTAATTAGGGAGACTCACTGTTAGCTAATCAGACACATTTGGACTAGAAGTTGTAATCAAATTGCTATTGTATGTCTCTTGCTAACCTGATTAGCTTTCCCGCCCCTACCGCCATTTGGCATTGTAAAGACAAAACCATAGCCTTATCTTGATGATTCCAGATTGGATTACTCAATTTGTGGATTATCATAGAATCAGGCTTTTTGTTTTCCTCCTTTTGTCCTTCTTTTTAGCTATTTATTTACTTGGTGGGACAGTCTTTTTGGTGGTATGTTGGGTAATAAGGGCTGTGTGCTAGCACTTTTTAAATGGGTTGGAGAGAGGGAGGAGGTCACTGAGTGTACAGAGATTTCTATGTATTCAATTATCATCTTTAGAATGACAGCTGATTTCTCAAACTTTGCTCACCAGCTAACACTGGCTACAGCTATAACTGACATAAAATCCATGATGGCACTGGCAGTACCTGTAATATGCTAAAAGTTCTCCTACAAGCCTGAAGAGTCATCTTGCACCACTACCTCCTTCCCTCCAAGAGCTTAATTTACTTGACCGAGGGGATCTACAAACAACCAAACTCATTATTGACTTAACCCTGGCTGGTACTTGAAAATGCTAAGAAAAGCAAAGTTTGTCTTTAGAACTACCTACTCAGCAACATCCACCATTTTTATACTCTGCACTTCAAGGTGCTTTCTGATCACTACATGTTCACCTACTCTCATTTTCTTTTGGGGAAGACAATGTGCTTTAAGTCATTTCTGGCCATTTTCATATCCCGTGAGAATGTTCCCATCCTGAGCCTTCTAGAATTCCTTGCAGAAGTGGTAATGAAGGAGATGTATTATCCCAGCTGAGAAAACTTTTAAGTCTTAATAGGAACTTTTAATGCCATAACCTAAAAGGAGTATTCAGTTATGGAAATTCCAGGTATTGGAATGGTATTGTGGTTGTGTGTATGGTAAATGCTCATGACAGCAATAACTTAAGCATACCCTTAGAATGACCCTGTATGGCAGACACATCTGAATGTGTGTTCAGACCTTGGGAATCTGGGTGTGGCCAATTGGGAGATTCTTTCCTTGTCTGTAGGACCATCTGAATCCCAGACCCATCGCTGGGGCTGCGCAGGGGATTGAGACCTTAAGTTTTCGGTTAGATGAAGGTTGCCAGGGAGAGATCGTTAAGGGGAGAGTGTTCAGGGAAAATGCTATGTAAACTGCATGCTGTCTGCAAACAGTTGCAGTTTTCCTGCCCAACCTGCTGCCACTGGACTGTTTCTATATGTAAGGTGGTCCTCTTGTCCAGTCCACCTCCACTGGACTCTCTCCCCTGTATGTAAGCCCCTAATACAACTCCATGTCTTGTTTGCTGGCTCTGGGTCTTGTCTTCAGCCTCTTAAACCTGGTTCCTTCCCTACTGAGTTTAATAGGGGTTTGGCATGACAGTGTGAGAAGTGAGTTGGGGAACCTTCAGCAAGTGGACATCTTACCCGACCCTGTGGGTGGCCACCGATATGCAAGGCAAGGTGAAAGGGAAGAGAGAGGTCAAAGGGAAGAGAGAGTTGAAATTCACAGCCTTAATTTTGGTCCTAGTTTGTATTGTAGGAGCAAAGGGAAGAGAGAGATGAAACTCCCATCCTTAATTTTGGTCCTAGTTTGTTATTGTAGGAGCCTGTAAACATTTGTTACAATGAAACATTTGGCTGGATTATCAGTGAATTTTATTTATCTCTTTTCCCTTTTCAACATAACTGAATTTACTGTTCTTTCTTTCTTCCATCTACTTCTCTCTTCACTCCCTTGGTTCCTTTTCTTCTGTGTCATGTGTCATTTTTTTAAGAGGCCAGTGTTGTCACGATTATCCCATTTCTCACCCCTTCACGTCATTCAGGACTCTATTCAAATATCACCTCTTTGGAGAAGCCTTCCCTGACCACTACTTTAAAGTGCTTCCTGCCCCATTCACTATCTCTTGATCTTCTTTGGTTTTTCTTCACAGCACTCATCACAATCTAAAATTACCTTATTGATTTGGGTTCACTGTCTTTCTTTTCTGCTAGAATGTAAGGACCATGCTGGCAAGTAGCTTTTGTCTTGTTCACATCTCTGTCCTCAGTGTGTGTAACCATGTCTTGCCCACAGTAGGTACTTAAAACATATTTCCAGATTGAATGCATGATCAAGTGCATGCCTCCTGATGCTCTGCAGTTGCAGAGTACCTGGAGTAGGTGCCCGTGGCTATGTGGATATTAACTCTCAGGCAATGTGACTAAGGAGCGATTCAACATGCAGACACCCATGTCTGGCTCACGGAGAGGCAGATACACAGAATGGGACAGAAATTCTCTTCTTCCATGTTGCTCAATCAATCGTCTATCTCCATATATTTGAGCAGAGTGGGAAAGTGGGCAAAGAATATATTGCCAACTGGGATGCTGGAGGGCAGTTTTTACATGATAAAATATATTATGTTTTCTAAATACAAAAGTAATACATGTTTGCTATTGAAAATTTGGAAAATACAAATAAATAAAAAAGAAAATAAGAGCGACCTGTAATTCAGTCACCCAAAGATGGTCATTATTAACATTTTGCCGTATGCTCCTTCAGTCTTTTCTTTTGTCTTAGCATATATAAACCCTTTCCCTTCCCTCCCCACTCCTCCCCTCCCCTTCCCTTCCCTTCCCTTGCTTCTGGCTGTTGCCCACATTGGAGTGCAATGGCACAATCCTGGCTCACTGCAACCTCCACCTCCTGGGCTCAACCCATCCTTCCACTTCAGCCTCCCAAATAGGAGTAGCTGGGACTGTGGGCACATGCCACAGCCCCTGGCTAATTTTTGTATTTTTCGTAGAGAAGTGGTTTTGCCATGTTGTCCAGGCTGGTCTTGAACTCCTGCACTCAAGCAATCTGTCTGCCTCGGCCTCCCAAAGTGCTGAGATTACAGGTGTTGGCCACCATACCTGGTCAATGCTTTCTTTTTTAACACAAAAAGTGGGATCATAATATTCATATTGTTTTTTAGCTTGCTATTTTTACTTAACAAATACATTGCAAACATCTTTCTCTGCCATTCAATCTTGGTTTATAATGAGTTTTAATTGCCATATTAATATTCCACAATATAGATATACCATAATTTGTTTAATCATTCCCATATTGGTGAACTTTCAGATTGTTTCCAATTTTTCAGTATTGTAAACAGCATTGCAGCAAAGATTCTTATTTGTATATCTTTGTGTATGTCTCTGATTACTTTCTTAGGATTTCTAGAAGTGGAATCATTTACCCATTTTTTTTTCTTTTAAGATAGGGTCACTCTCTGTTGCCCAGGCTGGGGAGTAATGGTGTGATCATGGCTTGCTGCAGCCATATCTCCTAGGCAAGTCATCCTCTCACCTGAGCCCTCAGTCTCCCAAGTAGCTGGGACTACAGGCATGTGCCACCATGCCTGGCTATTTTTTTTTTTTTTAATTTTTGTAGAGATGGAGGTCTCACCATGTTGCCCAGGCTATCTCAAAATACTGGGCTCAAGAGATCTTCCTGCCATGGCCTCCCAAAATGCTGGGATTACAGGTGAGAGTCACTGCATCCAGCCACCAAATGTTTTAATAAACATTACCGACCTGAGAGGACAATTGTTTGAAAAGCAATGACTATTGTTTGTCCTGTTCTCACAACTTTTTGATTATTTCAATTTTTAATTGAATCACCTGCATCAATAAAATTTTAAGCACACAATGAAATAAGATTTGGTTTGAAAGCCTGAGATTCAAATTGTAATATTATACAATGAGAGGGTTTATGTTATCATGGGTAATTTATGTAAATATTAGTTTTTGTCTGAAATTATCTTGTTGCATTACTTTTTAAACTATAGGTGTGAGACTCCTGACAGAAGAGAAAATTGTGTTCATGAACCTACCACTATGTGACACTAAAGGGTTTGAGGATCCAGTGAGACCACGGACTTGGAAGTCACAATAGGTCATCGTGGCTAGGTGGCCCCGACGTCCATATCATCCTTAGAATGTGCTGACTCCATTGGTGTCAGTGGTTCAGGCTTGTAATCCCAGCACTTTGGGAGGCCAAGGCGAGTGGATCACTTGAGCTCAGGAGTTGGAATAGCCAGGTGTGGTGGTGCATGCCTGTAGTCCCAGATACTCAGGAGGCTGAGGCGGGAGAATTGCTTGAACCAGGAGGCAGAGGTTGCAAGGTTGCAGTGAGCCGAGATCACACCACTGCACTCCAGTCTGAGCGACAGAGCCAGACTCTGTCTCAAAAAAAAGTATTCTCTCTGTACTCGTAATAAATACATTTTCTCATAAATTTCAATATCCCAGTTCTCTACACCATATCAGATAGCTCCTGTCTTTTCTGTCCATACCCTGCCCCCTGTGTACTCTGAAGATGGGGGTTGTCACATTGAGGAAAATTTTGTATCATAAATCAGTGCTTTTCAACCTGTAATGTGCATTAGAATCACCTGGGGTTCTTGTTAAAATACAGAATATGATGCAGTAGGTCTTGAGTGGAGGGCTGAGAGTCAACATTTTTAACCAGCTCCTAGCTGTTGCCAGTCCACAAACCGCATGTTGAGTAGCAAGACCATAAACCACCCTGGGTCTACAGCATATCTTCTCAAACTTTTCTGCACATAATGTTCACCTGGGGATCTTTAAAAAATGCCACAGCCAGTGGGTGCCTGTAATCCCAGTTACTTGGGAGGCTGAGGTAGGAGAATTGCTTGAACTTGGGAGGCAGAGGTTGCGGTGAACCAAGATCATGCCACTGCACTCAGCCTGGGCGACAGAGCGAGACTCCATCTCGGAAAAAAAAAATGCCACAGCCCAGGCCATACCTCAAATCAATTAAATTATAGTCTCTGGGGATGGGACACAGATACATGTAGAAGTTCTCCAAGGGCTTCCAATGTTCAGACAAGTTTGAGTACCACTGGCCTGCAGGAAAATGCTCAATACATATACATTGATTCAGGGCATGTTTTCTACTAGTCATGAGGAACTAAATTGGAGAAGTATATAATTTAGCTCTCTACCTACTTTTAAAAAATGTTTGAATTTTCATCTGTATTTATCAAAATGCTTTGCAAAAAGCATAAGAAATGATAAATTAATGTCCTTGGGATTTACTAAATCATTGACTCTTAGAATGTTGGAGCTGTAAGGGCCCCCCAAAATAATATACTCTAACCTTCTCATTTTGCAAAGAAGGAAACCGAAGCTCAAAGAGGTGAAGTGACTTGTTCTAGGTCACACAGGAAACCAGTGGCAAGCCAGAGGTAGAATGATTGATTACCCATCCTATCTGTCAACCCCAATATTATGGATTATATTTTTGTTTAGCTCATGTTTTAAAAACTACCATTTAAATAACTAAATTGTCTTTTTCATCAGTCAATATTTTCTACTGGCATAGAAAAAACAATGGTCTGGAAGTGACTTGAGTTATAGGCCTTGGTTTTATGATCGATTAGTTGAATAAATCTGGGCAAGTCATGTGACTATATACTTCAGTTTTCTTATCTTTAAAACACAAATAATAATATAATTATAGGATTTTAGTGTTAGAAGGGAGCTTACAGATAATATTTCTAAACTTTCAATTGTACAGATAAGGCTTATGAGGCCCAGAGTGCACATTTCCAAGGTCACTCAACACCTTAGGCTTGGATCAGAAACTGGTCTCCTTCCACTATAACTCACCTGCCTCTCGTCCTGTCTCAAAAGGGCAATGGATGTGATTGTACTTTGATGGGTTTAATAGTGATATAGATGAAAGCTGCTACTGTTCTTCCTAATCATCATGACAGCCTAAATTCTCTACTATTTAGAAAAGCACAGATAAGTTCAGCACTCAGCAATACAGGAGATGTGTGGTAGATACAAGCAAATCCCCAGCATATTTTTGGGTAGTAAATTTCTTCCAAGCAACTGTCTTTTCAGTATTTCAAGAAAGGAGAAAAATGAAATTAATTATTATTAGAAATATCACTATTGTAATTATATGAAAGGTTATGTTTCTGATGCCCAAAGAGTTTAGAAAGGCCATGTGGGGATGTCAGTCAACCAAAGGCAGGGCCTCCAACCAACGCACCTTTTGCCTTTTTACCTGGACACACCTTGCAGCACTTTCCATCTATTTTTTGAGGATACTTGCAGGGGTATCGGTTGGGGCAGTGGATTTTCTTACACTCTTGCTTGGTGACATTACAAGTACATAGCACACACTCCACAATGCCAAATGCCCGGAGGTTTGGGTGCCAGGACTCGCCATGAGAATAGGTCTTTCCATTGGAAACACACACTGGAAGAGAACACAGAATTAGCAATTAAAAGCTAAGGAGCTAAAATGTAACCCTATATTTACAACCTAAGCCCTGAACTACTTAACACATCGCACATCTTTTGTTCTTTTCATAGCCATGGGGCTATGTTGACCGAGTAGGATCTGTGACCAAAAAACAGCTTGGGCCATATTCTATTCTCAGCAGCTTCTCCAGATTCTTCATCAGCAGCTTCTGGATGCTTATAAATGGCCTCACACATAGTAGGCAGTCTATAAATATATATAGATATTTTTGAGACAGGATCTTGCTCTGTCGCCCAGGCTGCAGTGCAGTGGTGTGATCATGGCTCACTGTAGCCTTGACTTCCCGGGCTCAGGCAATCCTCCCACCTCAGCCACCTGAGTCGCTGGGACTACTGTGCACTACTATGCCCTGCTACTTTTTTAAAAAATTATTTTTGTAGAGATGGGATCTTCCTATGTTGCTCAGGCTGGTCTCAAACTTTGGGACTCAAGAGATCCACCTGCCTCAGCCTCCTAAAGTGCTGAGATTACAGGCATGAGTCACCACACCCAGCCTATATACACATACACATACACGTACACATATATACATATACACATATATATATAAAGTGCGAGAATAAATGAATGCATGAAAGCAGAGTTCTATCTCTAGTAGAATGTAATGTTAATATTTTCAGTTCTGTCGAAATTTGTATGGCCCAAGTGGATGTACTTCCAGGCATGAAAATTTCCTTGGGAGACTTGCTTTCCATGGAGGCTAGATGCAAAAATTACTGCTCTTCCCAAAGGGACAGTTTCTTCCAGACCCTGAAGAAAATCCATTCAGAATGTCAAATGCTATGAGTCTGTCTGATCTGCCAACATGTATAGGTATGGAGCTTAATGGTGTTGGGCACTCTTTGGTGTGGGAAGGAAGGTGATGGTCAAGACTGAGAGGCAAAAGAGCAAGGCCTCCTGGGTAGCTTGTGAAGGAATAGCCTTTTCTGCCTCTAATCTTCTGGCAATTTCCTCAGTCTCCCACCTCATAGTGGCTATAGAGATTTGGCTACAGCTGATCACTGCTTGCTTCACAGATATCCTTTGGCAGTCTGACATTTGTTAAGTGGGAAGCTAAGTCATTGATCCCATGTCTTCTGAAGGGCCTTAAAAGAGCAAGCATCTGGCTGAGTGTAGTGGCTCATGCCTGTAATCCCAACACTTTGGGAGGCCGAGGCAGGAGGATCCCTTGAGCCCCAGAGTTCAAGACCAGCCTGGCAAACAAAGGGAGACCCTAGTCTCTACAAAAATAATAATAAAATAGTAGCCAGGTGTGGTAGTGCACACCTGTAGTCCCAGCTACTTGGGAGGCTGAGGTGGGAGGATCACTTGGGACCGGGAAATCAAGGCTGCAGTGAGCCGTGATGGCACCATTGCACTCCAGTCTGGGTGACAGAGCAAGACCCTGTCCCCTTCCCCCACGCCCCAAAAAAGGAGCAAGTATCTGGGATGCAGGCTGAGGGGCCTATGAAAGAAAGGAGCCACAGGAGCATCTTTCTATGCAAATCAGCCCCAAATATACCTAGCTCCTACTATAAGGCATGGAGCTAGGCTCCAAGATAAGAACTGCACAGGACTGCAGAATGGAGAAGTCTGAGGATGAGTTATCTCCCTTTTTCAGAGTGCTGAGACATTGTGGAGATTTCAAGTCATGATAGGACTGGGTGTGTTTATTGTTATTCCCATCACCTCATCATACCCAGGAAGACTTGTTGGCATCCCAATCAACATCTCTAGGGTGGGTTTTATCACTTCAGGCTGGGCTGTGGGGCAGAAATAGTCCCACTTGAGGCATTTCTAGGAATTGGCTGATTTGACTGCAAGACAATGGCCTCAGAAGGATGAATCACTGGGCTATTTCTTTCTCATCAGGTCCACTGGGTCGCATTAGGAAGTAAGGATGACGTTGGCTGCCTTTTCCTGTTCTTTGCAAGTGCTGCTAGAATAGTAGGCACTCTAACCGGTCAATCCATGTAAAGATTTCCAAGAACCTAAACTGGAGTGGCTTGCAAGCTTACAATGAGACAGACTGGAGAACTGACACCTCAACTGTGAGGCTCAGCGCTGTGGACAGGATCACACAAGATAGGCCAGATGTGCTGTTCTCTCTCCTGCCCTTCTTTTTTTCTCCCCAAACAGTGATGTTCCCTTCTAGATAATGTGATCAAGTGGATACATAGTCTGCTGCAAGAAAATTTAGGCTGGATTCAAGTTCAAAATGGTGGATTCCTATCACTTCTCTTATTTGATACTAACAAGAAGCCAAGTAGGTATATCAGATGACCACATTATCAGCAAGAGAGCTAAGGATGGCCCATGCTGAGCACGGGAGGCAGGACTCCCAGTGTTATATAGCTAGGTTCCCTCTGCCCTGAACATTTGGACTAAGGGAATAGTCTAGACTGGATGAGAGCCTAAACTCTGCAATGGAATAGGGTGAGGTTAATTCTTGACAGGGAAGCATAGCCCTCTCCTTACCCAAAAAATTCTCGAGATGATTTTGAATCATCCAGCTTGGGATTTGGCAGTGGAGACAAGTGATTCCTTGGTAAACTATATTAGAAAAGTCAGAGTAGAACTGCAGCATCCAAATCAGTGGGGGCAAATGAATAAATGTAAACCAGCTAGGGTTGTTGTAGGACATGTAGAAAATCAAGGGATGAGCCTCTCTGCCCTGAAATTAAAGAGACCTTGTGGAAATAATGGGATTTAGGATTTTCAAAATCCATTTCCCTACACTTTTGAAAGGCTTTGAAATACTTTCAGAGCAAATGGAATCTACTGGAGGAAATTTAGAATTGAAAAATCAAACAATCTTAACCTAACTCTTCCTCCTTATTTCATATACTTTTATCAGAAATCCTTGGAACTTAAAAATAATAAATTTCAAATCAAACACAGATCTATAGTATTTCAAATTCTAATACATCACAATTTTCCATTCACAGTTTTATTTTGAATGTTCTTTCAAGCCTGCAAATTTCAAAAGCAATTCAATTTTTTATCTGTAATCGGAAATTTACATCTAACTAGTAACAGATGTGATCAACTGGCTATGGCTTGAGTAGCTTTTTTGAAATTTATGGTAGGAGTTATTTGTAACAGATAGTTTTTTACCCATGTTATTCAATCATTGGTTTAATAATTTATTACTTTTAACCCATTCAGAGAACTGCTTTTGATTTGTTTTCTCTTTAAAGGAAACAAAACATGTTTGTGGTTTCATAAAAAGGAACCAGCTGAACCCTTGCTCCAACAAGCTGGTTGACAGGATGCCTAAAAAAGTAAGAAGCAGTCAATTGTTTGATTGAGTTTCTCCTCACCCAACTCCTGCTACTGGTAGGTGGGGGTGAAGATGGAGGCCAGAAACTGCTGTGCAAGAAGAAACTGGAAGCTATGGAAGTCTGTGGGTGCCTGCTGTAGCCAGCTGATCGACTAAGTGGACTGCACGTCAGTCTTAACGTGATCAGTCTTCCTGGTGCTCAGCCAGGTGGTTTTGGGATTTCTCACTGGGTTACTCTTTTTCCTTTAATTTTTAATTTAGAGAGAGGGTCTCACTTTGTCAACCAGGATGGAGTGTAGTGGCACAATCATAGCTCACTGTAACCTTGAACTCCTGGGCTCAAGTGATCCTCCTGTCTTAGCCTCCCGAGTAGCTAGAACTACAGGCACACACTACCATACTTGGCTAATTTTTTTAAAATTAATTTTTTTGTAGTCTTGTTATGTTGCCAAGGCTGGTCTTGAACCCCTGGCCTTGAGTAATCCTCCTACCTCGACCTCCCAAAGTGCTGGGAGGCATGAGCCACTGCACCTGGATTACTCATTTCTAATGCAGTCTCATATGCTACACATTGAACCAGAATCTGAGTGTGGGGGCAGGAATACGCATCTTTAATGAGAGCCCCAGGAGAATCTGGGGTACATTGAGGTGTGACAATTGCTATTTCTAAGGTATGGATAAGAGCTTCAGTGATGTTTGGCACTGAGTAACTTTGAATGTGGGGTCCCCTACTAAAACAGGAACAATCACTCATTCGGTTAAAGACCCAAGGAATTTTCCCAAATGACCTACAATCCCCAGGGACAATTGAGAAAATATGGGAGTCTGTTTCACAAGCACAAAAGGGGCTGAACTATGTTCTTTTGGCTGCATTTAAGGAAGTCTAAAGAGTCTCCTGGAGTCACCTGACCATACCCACTTTATAGACTTGATGCTAAGTGAGCCACATGTCAATATGGGCTGTTCCGGGGAGAAAGGGTCCTTTCCCAGCTCCAGCCCTGCAAAGACCAGGGCTGCTGAAGCCCTGTTGTGGAAGTATACAAGAGAAGAATGCCCCTTACCTTGTCCATGCTTATGTTTGTTATTGATGACAATTTGCACAATGGTCCCTGATGCTTGCTGAGAATCCAAAAGGGCTCCCCGGTGACTTCTGGACCCAGGAAAGCGGGGCACACCTCCAGCCTGTCGGCTTGGTGGAGGATCATAGTGAGAGCGGTGGTAAGAATGTCTCTGTAAAATGACAAGAACAAATTTAGTCCAAAAGCCACCAATGAAATCATAGAGATTAAGTTATATACATTAGAAGTCATTCAATGATTTTGATTTATAGTGGTGAGCTCAGATTTCAGCTGCATGCTCATCTACACCAATAGAAATAGGGATGTGATAATATAAAAGCAGCGTTGGCAACATGCTGAGGTTTTTCTCTATTTTAAAAGATAGGACTAGATTCACAGACAAACGTCTCAGGGAGAAAACAGCCAACAAGGCTAAAGTGTCCTTCCTGCTGCCAAGACTCTCACATTCGATTTTAAGAGTTAAGACAGTAGTCTGCACAGAAGGCAGAATGTGAGTAGAGGCTGCTAAAGAAGTAAGAAGTCCTGTGTAAATCAGGAGGAGAAAGAAAGAACTTCTAGTTGGGGAGAGTTTGTGACCTGGGCCATAAAAGACGGGCAGACTTTTTTTACAGGCAGAGTGTAAGGGGAATATTCCAGGCAGAGGTTTCCAAGTTGAGAAGGTGAAGCAGAGAACATTGAGTCCATAAAAGGGAACAGTTGCAGGATAACATTCCAAAGTGGGTTGAAGCCAGATCATGGAGGACTTTAAATGACAGGCTAAGGGGTGAAGACTTTATTTGGTAAGCAATAGAGGTAAGGGCATAGAATAGGGATTTTTTTTTAAATTTTATTTAATTTCATTTATTTTTTTTATTGCATTTTAGGTTTTGGGGTACATGTGAAAAACATGCAAGATTGTTGCATAGGTGCATACGTGGCAGTGTGATTTGCTGCCTTCCTCCCCTTCACCTATATGTGGCATTTCTCCCCATGCTATCTCTCCCCAAATCCCCACCCCCCGCTGTCTGCCCCCACTCCCCCCCACAACAGACCCCAGTGTATAGTGTTCCCTTCCCTGTGTCCGTGTGTTCCCATTGTTCAACACCCGTCTATGAGTGAGAACATGTGGTGTTTGATTTTGTGTTCTTGTGTCAGTTTGCTGAGAATGATGGTTTCCAGGTTCATCCATGTCCCTACAAAGGACACGGACTCATCGTTTTTGATGGCTGCATACTATTCCATGGTGTATATGTGCCACATTTTCCCTGTCCAGTCTATCATCGATGGGCATTTGGGTTGGTTCCAGGTCTTTGCTATTGTAAACTGTGCTGCAATGAACATTCTTGTGCATGTGTCCTTATAGTAGAACGATTTATAATCCTTTGGATATATACCCAGTAATGGGATTGCTGGGTCAAATGGAATTTCTATTTCTAAGTCCTTGAGGAAACGTCACACTGTGTTCCACAATGGTTGAACTAATTTACACTCCCACCAACAGTGTAAAAGTGTTCCTATTTCTCCACATCCTCTCCAGCATCTGTTGTCTCCAGATTTTTTAATGATCGCCATTCTAACTGGCATGAGATGGTATCTCAATGAAGTTTTGATTTGCATTTCTCTAATGACCAGTGATGATGAGCATTTTTTCATATGTTTGTTGGCCTCATGTATGTCTTCTTTTGTAAAGTATCTGTTCATATCCTTCGCCCACTTTTGAATGGGCTTGTTTGTTTTTTTCTTGTAAATCTGTTTTAGTTCATTGTAAATTCCGGATATCAGCCTTTTGTCAGATGGGTAAGCTGCAAAAATTTTTTCCCATTCTGTTGGTTGCCGATTCACTCTAATGACTGTTTCTTTTGCCGTGCAGAAGCTGTGGAGTTTGATTAGGTCCCATTTGTCTATTTTGGCTTTTGTTGCCATTGCTTTTGGTGTTTTGGTCACAAAGTTCTTGCCTACGCCTATGTCCTGAATGGTTTTGCCTAGGTTTTCTTCTAGGGTTTTTATGGTGTTAGGTCTTATGTTTAAGTCTTTAATCCATCTGGAGTTAATTTTAGTGTAAGGTGTCAGGAAGGGGTCCAGTTTCTGCTTTCTGCATATGGCTAGCCGGTTTTCCCAACATCATTTATTAAACAGGGAATCCTTTCCCCATTGCTTGCTTTTGTCAGGTTTGTCAAAGATTGGATGGTTGTAGATATGTTGTGTTGCCTCTGACGCCTCTGTTCTGTTCCATTGGTCTATATCTCTGTTTTGGTACCAGTATCATGCTGTTTTGATTACCGTAGCCTTGTAGTATAGTTTGATGTCCGGTAGTGTGATGCCTCCTGCTTTGTTCTTTTTGCTTAGAATTGACTTGGCTATGTGGGCTCTCGTTTGGTTCCATATGAAGTTTAAGGTGGTTTTTTCCAGTTCTGTGAAGAAGGTCATTGGTAGCTTGATGGGGATAGCATTGAATCTGTAAATTACTTTGGGCAGTATGGCCATTTTCACGATATTGATTCTTCCTAACCATGAACATGGAATGTTTCTCCATCCGTTTGTGTCCTCTCTTATTTCGTTGAGAAGTGGTTTGTAGTTCTCCTTGAAGAGGTCCTTTATGTTCCTTGTTAGTTGTATTCCTAGGTATTTTATTCTCTTTGTAGCAATTGTGAATGGCAGTTCGTTCTTGATTTGGCTCTCTTTAAGTCTGTTATTGGTATATAGGAATGCTTGTGATTTTGGCACATTGATTTTGTATGCTGACACTTTGTTGAAGTTGCTTATCAGTTTCAGGAGATTTTGGGCTGAGATGATGGGGTCTTCTAGATATACAATCATGTCGTCTGCAAATAGAGACAGTTTGAATTCCTCTTTCCCTAATTGAATCCCCTTTATTTCTTTTTCTTGCCGGATTGCTCTGTCTAGAACTTCCAGTACTATACTGAATAGGAGTGATGAGACAAGGCATCCTTGTCTAGTGCCAGATTTCAAAGGAAATGCTTCCGGTTTTTGCCCATTCAGTATTATATTGGCTGTTGGTTTGTCATAAATAGCTTTTATCATTTTGAGATACGTTCCATCAATACCTAGTTTATTGAGGGTTTTTAGCATAAAGGGCTGTTGAATTTTGTCGAAGGCCTTCTCAGCATCAATTGAGATAATCATGTGGTTTTTGTCTTTGGTTCTGTTTATATGGTGTATTACATTTCTAGACTTGCATATGTTGAACCAGCCTTGCATTCCTGGGATGAATCCTACTTGATCATGGTGGATAAGCTTTTTGATGTGCTGTTGCAATCGGCTTGCCAGTATTTTATTGAATATTTTTGCATCTATATTCTTCATGGATATTGGCCTGTAGTTTTCTTTTCTTGTTGAGTCTCTGCCAGGTTTTGGTATCAGGATGATGTTGGTCTCATAAGATGATTTGGGAAGGGTTCCCTCTTTTGGATTATTTGGAATAGTTTCAGAAGGAATGCTACCAGTTCCTCTTTGTATGTCTGGTAGAATTCGGCTGTGAACCCATGTGGACCTGGGCTTTTTTTGGGTGGTAGGCTCTTAATTGCTGCCTTGACTTCAGACCTTGTTATTGGTCTATTCAGGGTTTCGACTTCTTCCTGGTTTAGGCTTGGGAGGAGGCAACTGTCCAGGAATTTATCCATTTCTTCCAGGTTTTCTAGTTTATGTGCATAGAGTTGTTTGTGATAATCTCTGATGATGGTTTGAATTTCTGTAGAATCTGTGGTGATATCCCCTTTGTCATTTTTTATTGCATCTATTTGGTTATTCTCTCTTTTCTTTTTTATTAACCTGGCTAGTGTTCTGTCTATTTTCTTGATCTTTTCAAAAAACCAGCTCCTGGATTTATTGATTTTTTGAAGGGTTTTTTGTGTCTGTATCTCCTTCAGTTGTGCTCTGATCTTAGTTATTTCCCGTCTTCTGCTAGGTTTTGAGTTTTTTTGATCTTGCTCCTCTAGCTCTTTCAATTTTGATGGTAGGGTGTCAATTTTTGATCTCTCCTTTCTTCTCATGTGGGCACTTATTGCTATATATTTTCCTCTAGAGACTGCTTTAAATGTGTCCCAGAGATTCTGGTATGTGGTGTCTTCATTCTCGTTGGTTTCGAAAAGCATCTTTATTTCTGCCTTCATTTCATTGTTTATCCAGTCAACATTCAAGAGAAAGTTGTTCAGTTTCCATGAAGCTGTGCGGTTCTAGGTTGGTTTCTGAATTCTGAGTTCCAACTTGATTGCACTGTGGTCTGAGAGACTGTTTCTTATGGTTTCCATTCTTTTGCATTTGCTGAGGAGTGATTTACTTCCAATTATTTGGTCAATTTTAGAGTAGGTGTGATGTGGTGCTGAGAGGAATGTATATTCTGTGGATTTGGGGTGGAGAGTTCTGTAGATGTCTATTAGGTTTGCTTGTTCCAGGTCTGAGTTCAAGTCCTGGATATCCTTGTTAATTTTCTGTCTCGTTGATCTGTCTAATATTGACAATGGTGTGTTAAAGTCTCCCACTATTATTGTGTGGGAGTCTAAGTCTCTTTGTAGGTCATTAAGAACTTGCCTTATGTATCTGGGTGCTCCTGTATTAGGTGCATATATATTTAGGATCGTTAGCTCTTCTTGTTGCATTGATCCTTTTACCATTATGTAATTTCCTTCTTTGTCTCTTTTGATCTTTGTTGTTTAAAGTCTATTTTATCAGAGATGAGAATTGCCACTCCTGCTTTTTTTTGCTCTCCATTTGCTTGGTAAATCTTCCTCCATCCCTTTATTTTGAGCATTTGTGTATCCTTGCATGTGAGATGGGTTTCCTGGATACAGCACACTGATAGGTTTTGGCTTTTTATCCAATTTGCCAGTCTGTGTCTTTTGATTGGGGCATTTAGTCCATTTACGTTTAGGGTTAATATTGTTATGTGTGAATTTGATCCTGCCATTTTGATGCTAGCCATCTGTTTGCCCGTTGGTTGATGCAGATTCTTCATTGTGTTGATGCTCTTTACCATTTGGTATGTTTTTGGAGTGGCTGGTACTGGTTGTTCTTTTCTATGTGTAGTGCCTCTTTCAGGAGCTCTTGTAAAGCAGGTCTGGTGGTGATGAAATCTCTGAGTACTTGCTTGTTCACAAAGGATTTTATTTTTCCTTCACTTCTGAAGCTTAGTTTGGCTGGATATGAAATTCTGGGTTGAAATTTCTTTTCTTTAAGGATGTTGAATATTGGCCCCCACTCTCTTCTGGCTTGTAGGGTTTCTGCTGAGAGATCTGCTGTGAGTCTGATGGGCTTCCCTTTGTGGGTAACCCGACCTTTCTCTCTGGCTGCCCTTAGCATTTTCTCCTTCATTTCAACCCTGGTGAATCTGACGATTATGTGCCTTGGGGTTGCTCTTCTTGAGGAATATCTTTGTGGTGTTCTCCGTATTTCTTGGACTTGAATATTGGCCTGCCTTGCTAGGTTGGGGAAGTTTTCCTGGATAATATCCTGAAGAGTGTTTTCCAGCTTGGATTCATTCTCTTCGTCACATTCAGGTACACCTATCAAATGTAGATTAGGTATTTTCACATAGTCCCATATTTCTTGTTGACTTTGTTCATTCCTTTTTACCCTGTTTTCTCTAATCTTGCCTTTTCGTTTTATTTCATTGAGTTGATCTTCGACCTCTGATATCCTTTCTTCCGCTTGGTCAATTCGGCTGTTGAAACTTGTGCATACTTCATGAAGTTCTTGTGTTGTGTTTTTCAGCTCCATCAATTCACTTATATTCCTCTCTAAGTTGTCCATTCTCGTTAGCATTTCGTCAAATCTTTTTTCAAGGTTCTTAGTTTCTTTGCATTGGGTTAGAATATGTTCTTTTAGCTTACGGAAGTTTCTTATTACCCACTTTCTGAAGGCTGATTCTGTCATTTCATCACACTCATTCTCCATCCAGTCTTGTTCCCTTGCTGGTGAGGATTTGTGATCCCTTGTAGGAGGAGAGGTGTTCTGGTTTCGGGTCTTTTCATCCTTTTTGCACTGGTTTCTTCCCATCTTTGTGGATTTATCCACCTGTTGACTTTGTAATTGTTGTCTTTCTGATTGGGTCTCTGAGTGGCCGTCCTGTTTGTTAATGATGAAGTTATTTCTGTTTCTTAGTTTTCCTTTTAACTGTCTGGCCTCTCTGCTGTAGGACTGCTGAGGTCCACTCCAGGCCCTGCCTGCCTGAGGATCACTTGCAGCAGCTGCCGAACAGTACAGGTTGCTACCAGTTTCTTCTGCTTTGTCCCAGATGGATACCTGCCAAATGACAGTCTGAGCTCTCCTTTATGAGGTGACTCTTTGGATATATGGGGGTCAGGGAGCTGCTTAAGGAAACAGTGTATTCTTTATTGTAACTCAAGTACTGAGCTGTGAGCCCCGCTGTTCATTCAGAGCTGCTGGGCAGGTAAGTTTAAGTCTGCAGCAGCAGAACTGATAAACCCATTTTTTTTCCCAGGTGTTCTGTCCTGGGGAGTTAGGGCTTTATGAATTTCCACTGTGCTGCTGCCTGTTTTTTTTTTTTTTCTTCAGGGCTGCCCTGCCCACAAGGATGCAGCCTAGTCACTCTCAGCCTGCAGAGGCTTTGCTGAGCTGCTGTGGGCTCCACCCAGCTGCCGTGTGAACTTCCCTGCAGTCCTGTTTATATGGGTGTAGTTAGAACTGCCTCAGGAACAGTAATGGCGGGTTGCCTTGGCAACGGTGGGTTGCCTCGGTAACTGCAGGCTGCCTCAGGAATGACAGACTGTCTCTGTAATGGTAGAGTGCCTCCGTAATGGCGGACACCCCTTCCCCACAGAGCTGGACCATCCCAGGTTCAGCTATGCTTGCTGTGAAACTCTCAACCCAGAGTGTTTCCAATTGCTGTTTTTTTGTTTTTGTTTCTGTGGGGGTGGGACCAGCCGGGCCTGATCACCGGGCTCCCTGCCTCAGAGCCTTTTGTTTTGTAGTTGAATGGTCAGCTCTCTAGCAGGTGACCTGGTCGCCTGTTGAATAGGCACCGGGATCTGTGTGATTTCCCGTGCGGTGACCCAGTGCGCCGGCTGAAAGTGCGGCTCTGAGATTTGTGGCGCTTTTTTGCCCGGGAATCTCCTGGCCTGGCTCCCTGTTTCAGCTCCCCTTGCTGGCTAAGAGGGGACACAGTCTTGTTTACTCTGCACTGGCAACCGCTGCACTGGGGCGCAGGCAAAACAGCTGTGCCAGCCAAAACAGCTGCCCTGGTGACCCGTGGGGCTCCTCCGCCTGGGAATCTCCTGGTCTGTGGGCGGTAAAAATCCATCTGGAAATGCGGCGTCCACTCACCCTCTGCGCTTTCACTCGGACCTGCAATCCTGAGTTGCTCCTAACCGGCCATCTTGGATCTCTCCGTCGGGATTTTTTTAAAGTTAGAGAAATAATGTAATCAGAACTGTTTCAAAGCATTGAATCCTGATGATGTGTAGGGTGAAGTGGATAGGAAAATATGAGATTCGAGTATAGTCTTGAGAAGATGTACTCAGATACTAAACACAGGTAATGGCATAAGATCATAGAGCACAGTACAAATACCCTAGATATTTTATAGATAGAAGAATTGGTAGTATACGACAGTACTGGCATGTAACCTCTACAAAATCAAGGACTTTTTGTTCACTGCTATATCTCCAGTGCCTAAAATTTAGTGCATGGCATCTAGAAGGTGCTCATCAAATATTTGTTGAATGAACAAAACTCTGGTACCTAAGAGAAGCTTGGAGTCTTGTCATACAAGTAATCTTTCAGCAAGGGTTCAATATACATGATGAGCTCACTACTATGCTACTCATCCCTCTCCCAGGAGCTAAAGTAGGCTGGGGGTAGAAGAAGATGAATTGAATAAAGAATGGAACCTTAAGGCTTAAAGCCAAATAAGATTAATTGTATTTTATAGGCAATTGTTAGGGTTGAAGGTGGGGGAACCCATTTAAAAAAAAATCTTTCACAGGCAATTGAAAAGGAAGATCCTTATATTCAGTGATAGAAATAATGAGGAATCTTAGGAAGATAGTTATGGGGTTCCCTGACCATACCATCCTATAATACACTGATTAAAGTTATGGGCCACAGACACACATGTTGCAAATTTCGCTTTGGGAAGTATTATTGCTCTCTTGGCAGGAGGGGGGCCACTGGTGGGGGAAAGGGAGAGTGAACGGGAGCTGGAGTAAGACGACCTTTTTTAGCCTTTTGAAAGACAACATTATTCTCTCTGTCTAAGAAAAGCCCATATGGTGCATTGCTATCAAAATGCACACGAATAAGAATTTGCAGCAATTTGTTTTCATGCACATGGATAGGATTCTCAGTGCAAATATTCCTCATTCCCACAATGACTCGTACATCTTTTTTTGCCATAATTGTTTACATTCCACAAAGGCCATTAATGGTTGCTCTGTCCTTTCTGAAGTTTGGCAAAGTTTTGCCAAAGGAAAACAGAGAGGACAGTTTGGCTGGTTGGCATCACACTGATCCTAAAAAGTAGCAGTTTGACTGGGATAGAATTAGAAAGGGAAGGTCGTTGACCCAAGATAGGCTGCAAGTACAAGAAGTTCTCTGACTCATGATGGTGAACACAAAATGAAAAGCTCTTCTTCAGCACCAACGTCTCAGACCCTGGACATATGATAATGGTAGGAAAATAATCATGACGAAAAAACAAAATCCTCAAGAATTTTCATCACAGACCCTATTGTAGACCAGTCAGTTCCCTAGAACGTAATTTTGCTCAAGTCTTTTGTTTTACAGACAGAAACTAAGGCCAGGGAGGAGAGGCAGTTTACTCAAGGTGACAATGAAGGTTGAGTTTTTGGAGATGGTAGTAGTGTAGGAGTAGGGGGAAGATGAACAGAGGGAGGAAGAGAAGGAGAAGGAGGAGAAAGCAGAAGAGAGAATGTCCAATCAAACTCAGTGGTCTATAAACATTTGACTCCAAGCTGCTCCAAAGAGAAGTCCTTTCAGATACAGAAGTTCATTCAGCTACAGTGCTCACAACAACATATACCACATACTCCACTTTGGCTATACACGAAAATCACCTGGTGAGCTGTAAAAAATACTCATACCTGGGTCCCACTCTGAGGCATCCTTATGTAATTGGTTTCAGTGAAAGCCTGGGCATTAGGAATTTTAAAGAGTCTTGGTTTGAAGCCAAGGTTGGGAATCACTGACATAGAGGATACTCTGTTTGGGGCCGGGAGCGGGTGGTGGCGATGTGTGATTTTGATTTATGGGCAATGGTTCTTTTAAAGTTCCTCCCCTAAACAAATGAAATAGACTTATGTGGGGCCATTCTGACCTTGTAACTCACAATAAAAGAGAAAAGGTTATTAACACCCTGAAGTTGTAAGTGAAATTGAAGCTTATCTTAAAAATTAGCTGCAAGTAAGCTTCATGAGAAAGCACGTCAAAACCACTTAGAAATGACCATATAGCTATGATCTTTTATTTTCCTCAGTATTTTGGTATTTTTTTTATTTACTTACTTGAAAGACTGAAAAATATTTCAGATTTTAGAGGTGGCTCTAAAATAGTTATTTTCTGGTGTTGAAAAATCCCCACCATTGTAGAGACTCCCCAGGAATTTCTTGTTCTAAAGTCTAAGATGTAAGAGTTTTATTGGTGTAGATAAGAAAACATCAGGGTCCAGATGTTTGTGATATTGTACTATAGATTTTCAAGATGTTATCATTTGGGGAAACTGGGCAAAGGGAATATGGGATTTCTCTGTATTATCTTCCACAACTGCAAGTGAATCTATAGTTATCTCAAAATAAAAAAGTTAAAGTTGAAAAATGGCTTCAGAATATATTCTCATCCATACAGCCATTAAAACATTGTATCTCAGTCATTACCAACCTAGGACTATCCCTGGCTGGAAGACACTTAGGCCAGTTTCCTTCCCAAACCATTGTTCTGACAATGTGAATGAGACATGTATTTTTATCTGTTTCATGTTGTTTCTGTCCCAAACCCTTTCACTTCTTTTTTTAACGGTAAATTTCAATGTAATCTACTGGGGGCAAAAATCACAGCTTGGCTGTTGTCCAAAACAAAATTATGCATGCTTTCATGTTTTGGCTTTCTAGTCTGTACCTACTTCTTCCTCTCCACATACCACACCACACCATACACACGCGCACACGCAGACACACTCCCCACCAATGGCACGAGGACCAATTCATGAGAAATTACGACTTCAAAATCAAACAAAAACTGTTTCAGGTTTTTACAAAGGAATCATATTTGAACCACTGGTTCCCCTTCCTGTGCACTTCATAAAACTTGATAAGCTGATGGTTTTCAGACCACTTGGCAAAAGAAACTAATCAGCTGTGTTTCTGTTGAACTGAGGTTTTGATGGTTCCCAGTAAATAGGAATAGTTTATGAAAAGAACAGTCTACTGGATAGGAATTGTGGTGTTAGGGCTACCTTTTCTTCTTCCCCCAAGGAAGTTGGGCCTGCAAAGGATATTCAGAATGATTCTGCTATTTTCTCATTTTAGACTGGTCAAGAGCAAACAACAAATTTGAAGAATTTCTCTCTGATTTGAGACAAATTCCAGTGCATTAAAATTAATGAGGAGCCCCCTCCCCACTTCACCATCACACACATTTCACTCCACCTCCCACACCCATTCATTCAACACTTATTTATTGGGTGCCTACTATGTGCCAGGTATACATTTTTCCATTACTACAGATGCTGTTTATTATTCAAATCATATCCCACAATATATATCCCTTTTAGAACAAAGGAAAATATTTATTTATAATAAAGTGAAACCATATGGCCATTTTGGTCTACCAGGCCCAAATATTTGTTTCTAAAGATAGGTCTTGAACTCCTTTGAAAATCAATAACTATTTCAAGGCCCCACATTCTCTACCTGACCTTTTTTGCTACAGGAAGTACTGGATTAAGTCCAGTCCTATCACTAGCAGCTTAGGAAACACAATGAAGCTGAAAGCTAAGGGTTGGAGTTGAGGGAAGTGTAAAACAAGTCAAGAAGAAAGGCTAATTCATGGCATTACCAGCAAGACGACTGAGGTGGCCACAGTGCTTAGTGTGGGGTCTCTCAGGGAATAAGCTACATAGCTTAAGGTGACCAAACCCTAAATTTGGTTTAGAATGACATCTGGTTGACAGCCACTCTCAACTTCCTACCACAATGAAAAATCGGGGCTGAGAAAAAGAGGAACACACAACACAGAAAACTGAGACTGATATCATCTCCTGTTGGGAACTGGAAGGAATCTCACTTACTATAAAGCAGATAGAGTTGGATGGAGAAAATCTTTCCTCAGTGTTTATATTAACCAGCAAACAGGGAAACCCACCCTCTCTTGCAGGCTGCTGATTTTTTGATATGTCCAGAGTACTGTTCTCCAACCTCTGTCCCCCAATTCTTCTGCATCCATTCCAAAACAACAGGGTCCAGAAAATAATACTGATATAGAGTAAGGCAAATAGAAATGGTGTCATCTAACTGCTGAGGCTTTGGGTTGGGTGCTGGCAAGTTGGGGGCATGCAAGTCAGAAGTGGCCCGTATGATAATTGGGAAGCCCAGCCTCAGCAGCACTGTGATGTTTGTATCAGTCAATCTATCCCATCCCCTATCAACACCTTCCTCACATGCTCAATAACCTCAGGCTTACCCTGTAATTCCTTGGACTCCTGCCTTATATCCAATCCTTGCTGAGATTTTCTAAGGTTTTAGAAAATCATTTACATTTTATTACAAAACTAATTGATGCTTATGGGAAAACATCAAATAATACAGAAAATAGAAAGTAAAAAGTCAAAGTCTACCTTTCCTCCTGCCCACTTCTTCTCCTTTAAGATTAGCTCTCCTAACATGTTGGTACGTGACCTTCCAGATTGTTTCATAGGCATTTATATACATGTACATACAATTTTTACATATAGAAGTGATAGCGTAAAATTTCATTTTGCACCTTGTTTTGTTACTTAACACATCTTGGAGCTTAACTGACTTTACTACATTTAGATGTACTGTATTCTTTTTAACAACTTCATAGTGTCCCATTAATTGGATATATACACCAAGTCCCCAGTAGACATTTAGGTTGTCTCCATTTGTTTTGCTTTTATGAAAAAAAACAATGCAATGACTGTCCCTGCATACTTTTTTTGTACAAGGATATGATGAACACCTATTTATGTGCAGTGGTCACCACTGTGCATTTTGTACACTTTTCTAAGTCCTTTAATATGAGGATTCTTTGAATTGGAACATCTCCTTTTCAGATTTTAAGAAATCTGAAGTGTAATTCTTCTTAGACATATATTTTTTAGAGAGGAATTCTATTTCATAAATTAATTCAAAGTACAAAAGAACGAAAGATGTGTAACCTACATAGACAGATGCCTACTTGTGAGGCTTATTCTGAGATTGGTGCAGAGAACAGAAGTGAGACATTACCAGGGTGAAGGGAGGAGAATCCAGACTGCTATCTTTCCTCTCTTCCAACTGTATGACTGAGCACCTAAGGCTTGGGAGAGAGTTTATGTGGACATGTCTAAAGTGCCTACCAAGTCCCACCAAAAAGATGGTTGTGTCTTACAACCCCACAGAAGGTCTTCACTTCACAGAAGGATAGGAGGAGGGACCTGCTTGCCTTAGAGAACACATAAAGACTTGGCAAGTCATCCTGAAAGAGTACCAACTTCTGACCTAGACAAAGGGTTGGGGCTGTGGTTTCTTTGTGCACATTTCCTGCCTCCAGTTACCAATTTTACAGTGTACTTAAATGGTTTCCAATTGTTGATGATATTCATAACTCTGAGAAAAGGGAAGAAAAATGGTGTAAGAAATCGGGCCTTTTTTGGATTTGCTAGAAAAGTAGCCACGGGAAGAGAAAAGCTTGGCCTGATGCTGTGGAGTGTTGAATTATTTGAGCTATTCACACTTACTGCTTCTCTGTTGGCAGGCTGCCGGAAGATATCAGCATCAGAATGTTCCCATGACAGTTCTCCATCCCCTGTTTATTAAAAAGAAATAAAGAGAAAATCATACATTTATAGAAGGGAAAGCTATCACCCTTGTGACCCAGCAATATTTTTGGTACTATGATCCCAAAGTTTTTGAAGTGTTTTTGCTTTTGTGGCTGTCCTTAAAAAAAATGGCTGTGAAGGATTTCTCTGGGTGTGCTTCATTTTTCAAAACAACTCTGAAGAAAGTTGCTACTTTCTAAATAGATGACCTAGCAACATTATGCAGAATTTGGAAAATAAAATGGAAAATAATCACTTTCTACCAAATTTAGACATCATTGTTCCTTTTGTTCATTTTATTTCATGACAGTTAAGTATTTTGCAGGTCATATTCAACTTCTGTTTAAGTTACTATTAAACAATGAGTTTTGAGGATTGGATCTGTTATAATTTCTTATGATGTACTTTTCTCTAGGTCTACATGACCCACTCTTTGGAAAGAGAACTCCTTGTCATTATCTTCCAAAGTAACTGCTTATAATAAGAATATTCTACTTTCAGCCTCTATAGCAACAAACACACAAGAGATGTGGATAAACCTCAGCTGATTAAAAAATAAGAGGATAATTTCCAAGGATATTGCCCTTGTGTTACCTATCACAAAGCAAGCGAATGGGAAAAGCCTTGTCTTAGAGATGTTTGCATCACTCAAAATGAGTACTTAAATTATATATATGGCTGAAAATAAACCTAATATTCAATATATATATTTATAAGATAATCGGGAACACATAAAAGTAAAAGTATGAAGAATTTTCTATTCTGATTACTTTCTCAAGCCTTCGTAAAAGTAACAGGCCATGTACAGTAGCTCATGCCTTTAATCCCAGCACTTTGGGAGGCTGAAGCAGGCAGATCACTTGAGCTCAGGAGTTTGATACCAGCCTGGGCAACACAGGGAGACCCTGTCTCTACAAAAAAATACAAAAATTAGCCAGGCATGGTGGCATGCACCTGTAGTCCCAGCTACTTGGGAGGCTGAGGTGGAAGGACTGCTTGAGCTTGGCAGGTAGAGGTTGCAGTGAGCCAAGATGACACTACTGCACTCCAGCCTGGGCAACAGAGCCAGACCCTGTCACACACACACACAAAGTAACACGTTACAGTTTCAAGCATGTGGTAGTAGTGTTAGGGAAAATTATATAGTATTATAGGCTTTTAGGGATTGAAAATGACCTAAAAATTAGTTTGATAGCAATATTAGAATCAGGCAGTGACTTATAACAAAGTATGGCTTTAAATCTTCATAATTCAAATATCTGATAAAAAAATAATGAATTTTGAAGATTTAACTAGTTGCTAGGTTAACTTTTGTAAAACAGTAAAACACCCCTTTGATTGTATAATTGTGTCATTCCCTGATCAAAACCCTCAATGGGTTCCCAACCAAGAGTCTCTACAATCACACCCATCTCATCTTTATTGAACACCTACCTCCTACCCAACGATCTTGGCTACTCTACAATGGGAATCCTTTGATCCCTTTGCTCTTCACTATGTGACTCCCATTCTTGCTTCCATGCTTTATCTCATGTTATTCTTCTTCTGAAATTACCTTCCATCTCCCATGCTCCATAGCTCCCCTATAAAGCCATTTAGGTTTTCTATCCTCTACAAAGTCTTCTTCAAACACTCTTACATATTTCTGATTGCCTAAAGGACTTAGCATCCTGACGTTTTAGAAGTATGGAAGACTTCAAGCATAACTTTTTTCCAACTGCTCCATTTAACGGATGGAGGAACCATGGCTGAGAGGGGATGTAGCCATTCACAGTCTAATAATGAGTTTGTGAGAATTAACACCAAAATCCCAGGTTTCCTGACTCCAAAATAGGCATGTCCATTAAATAAGAAAAGGGTTCATTACCTGTGTTACTATTGCATCATCATCTATAACAGTGCCTGATACATAGTAGTCACTCAACAAATACTTGTCAAATGATGGAATTGGGAGGCCTTCTCTGACCACCCTATCTAAAATTTCAACCCCTAACTGATTTTTATGCCTACTCTTTGCTTTTTCTCCTTAGCACTTATTACTATCTTATATTTTATATATTTTATTTATTTTGTTTATTGTCTGCTTTCCCCTATGAGAATCCCCCCATGATAGCAGGGAATTTTGTCTATTGTGTTTACTGATGTAACTCCAGCATCTACAGCAGTGCTGGGCACATAGTTCTTATTCATTATTTGTTGAATCAATACTAAAACACTGTAGAATATTTATTACTGTTAAATGTTTTCTGGGCCTTCCTTGTCTCCCTAGAAAGTCTGTAAATTTCTTGGAAGAAGAGACTATGTCTTAGACCACCTCTGTATCTCCTAGACCACTGCTTCTCAAAATGTGCTTCCGGGACCAGCAGCGTCAGCATCACCTAGGAACTTGTTAGAAATGCAAAATTTCAGATCCCAACCTGTACCTACTAAGTCAGAAACTCAGAGTGGGGGCTGGTTTTGATAAGCCCTCCAGGGGATTCTGATGCATGCAGGAGTTTGTGAATAACCAGGCTGGAGCACTTAGCATATTGCTAGGTACATGTCAGGTGCTCACTATATGTATTGAACTGAACTGCAGTAAAAACTACAGAATTAAGTGGTTGGCCAATAGTATATACATACTCTTTTCTGCCTGTTTTATTCCATGTCTGAGTAAAGATGGTAGAATGCAAGCAGACCTCTGTGGAAACCCTGACTGACCACTGTAAAAGCAAAGATGATTTAAACTATGTCTATAACTAGAAAATTATGCCCAAGAGTCAGTTAACATGCATTGAACACTTCTTGGGTGAAGAGCCTGATACTACAGCAGAAGGAGGAGGAAATCAGGCTGGGCCTTTGCCCTCAGGATTTTTACGCCCAGGTTGGAGGTGATGGGAAATCAATATAGGAAACAGCAGCGTAAACACACACACAAAGCAACAAACAGTAAATACAAATGAAATGCACATGCTTAGGAGACACTAAATGGGAGGAATGAGCAGTCAGATGTAATCATAAAAAGCTCCCTAAAAGAATTATTAAGTCACATTTTTAGAAGTAGATGCTGCACAGCATAAACAGACAGTGATATGGGCAGAGAGTACCTCAACCAAAGGGAACGACATTAGCAAAGGACCAGAGCTTTGTAAACAGCAAGTCACATACTGGAGACAGCAAGCAAGGTGTGGCTTGAGTAGAAACGTCAGATATGTAACAAGAGAAATTACACTGGTAATTAAACATATAGAGAGAAAGGGAGGAGAGGAAGCCCGAAGGAGGGAGGGAAGGAGAATGAGAGTGGAGTGGGTTGCTGAGGTAAATAGGGGTAGCAAATAATTGCTTCATGGACTCACTATTTGATAGCACAATAGGGTGACTATAGTTAATAATAACTTACTTGTACATTTTAAAATAACTTAAACAGTGCAAATTGGATTGTAACTCAAAAGATAAATGCTTGAGGGGATGGAGACCCTATTCTCTATGATGTATTTATTTCACATTGCATGCCTGTATCAAAATACATCATGTACCCCATAAATATATATGCCTATTATGCAGCCACAAAATTTTAAGAAAATAAAGAAATTTTTAAAAAGTAAACAGTAAAAAAATAAAAAATTACAATTTTTAAAAAGGCTGAAGAATTCGCATTTGATTCTGTTGCCAATTTTTTGCAGGGGTTCCTATGGTAAAAATAATATTTGTGGAAGCCCATTCTGGCAATGGAGTGTAGACTAGTTGGGGAGTAACTCGAATCTGTGAGGCCATACAAGAAGCTGCTATAGTAATATGTAATAGGCTGTGAGCATCTGTGCAATAACGCACAGAAAGGATTGAATGAGACTCCCACAGATAAAAAGAAATTGATAAGAACTTGAAGGAAGATTTGATGATGGGGAAGGCAGGCAAAGGGGAAGTCAATATCTGACAATTTTTGGGTTGCAAATCTAGAGAGCTGGGGACAGTGAATGAGCAGGGATAAACTTAGATTTACTTGCCCCCTTTGTTTTAGTGGGCAGTAGTGAGTGTGAGCTAAATAAAACACAGGACTAAAGAGAAGAATAGAAAGCAGTAAAGATTTACCAGCAAATGGTAAAACAAAATGTAAAAGCTATACAATGTGGTTTCAAGCCGAATTTAAGTAGCCAAAAGGGAGAAAAAAAGTTGCAAAAGAAAAATGATAGACTAGCTCTCTTCATCAAACATCCTTTTAAAATGTAGATTTAATGATTGGTATTGACATGAAATGTTTACTTAGCTGGCCTTCTGAGAAGTTCAGTTTATTGAATTTATACCCTAGAGTTTTTTTTTAAAGACTTTTAATTAAAGAGTATCTTTAAATACTTATAGTCCAGTCAGAATCTCAAAGATTTATAGGAGGACATAGCACCTGTTACAAATAGGCAGAGAGGTAAGATGGCAAATCAAGGACGTAAGTCAGTATCAGGCATAGGCGCAGCATACTAATACCCTGTAACACAAGTCAGATGAGTGTGTCATGATGTGTATTTGATGAACATTTGCAGACAGGAATGCATACCTAAATTTCAACCATTTCACCTCATTAAAAACTAATGGAGCCTATATATATATATTTATTTATTTATTTTTTACAGGTTTAGTATCCCTAGTCTAAAATGCTCTAAAATTTTTTGAATGCTGACAGTACTCAAAGGAAACTCTCATTGGGGCATATTTGGATTTTGGATTTTCAGATTAGAGATGCTCAACTGGTAAGGACAACACGAATATTCCAAAATCCAAAAACATCTGATATCTGAAATACTTCCAGTCCCAAGCATTTTGGATAAGAGATATTTAGCCTGTATATAAATAAGCACATATATGTATACACACTATATTTATATATAATATATACCATATACACTATAATCATGTATATTACATATATAAATACTAGGAACTGTTAGCATTTCTGTTGCCTCTGAGCAATCAAATTCATTGAAATTGCATTCTTTAAACTTTAATGTTCTATTAAGTAGCTGCTAAAGGTTTTAACATTTGAGTTACTCTATTTAACCCATAATTAAACTTGAATTATCTTCTTAGATGTTGACCTTTATATGGCTGTAATAGGTTTTCTAGACCTGGGTACGGTCTGTTTGGATAGCTGAAAATAGATATGTCTTTTTGCAATCTTAGATATTATATCTTGAAAAAAAAAGTAGGTACCAGATATTCTAAAAAACCTTTTCTTTGCTCTTTTTGTCTGATCACTGGACAAATTATTTTGAGTGAGATGGAGGCTCTATTATTCAGCCAAGGCTTTTTGTAAAAGAAAAAAAAAACCTGATTCTAATGGAGATAGGATGGATTCTAGTTAATTTCAAGAAGCAACAGATGTAATTTTAACCAATTTTTTGAACCAAAATGAAAAACAACTCTAGTGTATTTTATGTCAAACAATATTCATTTAACCTTAAAAGCCACATGTATTGTTTATTGAAACCTCAATTATACTCTGAGTGGTACCCTGTGTAGCTGGAATAGGTTGGCTTTCTGATAGTGGGAGAAATGGAGAACAAGTATTTGAAAAATGGCCAAAAGCTAGGCGGAAATTCAGACTATTTATAACTCCCACGGCTTCAATTAATCTCTGGTGGCTTGAGCACGTCAGGGAAGTAAACCATGTCCTCTCAAAAGGATTAAATGTACAATAAGATTCCTCAGAGAGCAAAACTACGCCATCATGTGGCCACTTTTGAACCACACAACATGTCATAAATAAGGTAGTCATAGGGCTGATTTATCTCAGACAACCCAGTTTTATTGCCTATTTTTCTGGCAGGCATAATTATTAAGATTGCAGCTCTTCCTTTCAAAATGTGCCTTGGTTGAGATGGTAAATTATATAGTCACTCTAATTATAAGGCACAGAGACATCAGACAAATCCCTGAGAGAGGGGAAGTGATCTCTATTTTCTGAGGGAAAAGTTGAAATCAGCAGAATCAGGGCAAAGTGAAAGAGAGCAGGGAGAAATAAACCCATTGTGGAGTCTCTCCTTGCCATGTGCTGGGTTTCATGGGGGAGCACTCTAATGCCAGTGCTCTATGCCAAAGCTGGAGATGAATGAGTGAGTAGAAGCAGATGACTTTAGGGAGCCTCTGCCAAATATCTACTTCCACAAATTTTGCTGGGAGGTAGCAAGTGTGCTGAAATTTGAGAGAAGCTTTAAAAGGAAACTAGTAAAAGCATTCTCCACTGATAGGCATTTGAGGTTCCAATGATGATATACACCACTACAAGAAATCTACCAGTCATGTATTGCACAGCATTAGAAACTACTTTAAATTTCATATGGAACAAAAAAGAGCCCATATAGCCGAGACAATCCTAAGCAAAAAGAACAAAGCTGGAGGCATCATGCTACTTGACTTCAAACTATGCTACAAGGCTACAGTAAACAAAACAGCATGGTACTGGTACCAAAAAAGATATATGGACCAATGGAACAGAACAGAGGCCTCAGAGGTAATGCCACACATCTACAACCATCTGATCTTTGACAAACTGACAAAAACAAGCAATGTGGAAAGGATTCCCTATTTAATAAATGGTGTTGGGTAAATTGGCTAGTCATATACAGAAAACTGAAACTGCATCCCTTCCTTACAACTTATACAAAAATTAACTCAAGATGGACTAAAGACTCAAATGTAAGACCTAAAACCATAAAAACCCTAGAAGAAAACCTAGGCAATACCATTCAGGAAATAGTCATGGGCAAAGACCTCATGACTAAAACACCAAAAGCAATGGCAACAAAAGCCAAAAACAGACAAATGGGATCTAATTAAACGAAAGAGCTTGTGCACAGCAAAAGAAACTATCACCAGAGTGAACAGGCAACCTACAGAATGGGAGAAAATTTTTGCAATCTATCCATCTGACAAAGGGCTGATACCCAGAATCTACAAAGAACTTAAATTTACAAGAAAAAAAATACCACATCAAAAAGTGGGCAAAGGATATGAACAGATACTTCTCAAAAGAAGACATTTATGCAGCCAACAAACATATGAAAAAAAGCTTATTATCACTGGTCATTAGAAAAATGCAAATCAAAACCACAATGAGATAACATCTCATGCCAGTTAGAATGGCAATCATTAAAAATTCAGGAAACAACAGATGCTGGAGAGGATGTGGAGAAATAGGAATGCTTTTATACTGGTGGTAGGAGGGTAAATTAGTTCAACCATTGTGGAAGACAGTGTGGCAATTCCTCAAGGATCTAGAACCAGAAATACCATTTGACCCAGCAATCCCATTACTGGGTATATACGAAAGGATTATAAATCATTCTATATAAAGACACACACACACACACACACATATGTTTATTGCAGCACTGTTCATAATAGAAAAGACTTCGAACCAACCCAAATGGCCACCAATGATAGACTGGATAAAGAAACTGTGGCATATATACACCATGGAATACTATGCAGCCGTAAAAAGGATCAGACAGTTATTTTCTTTTTTAAAAAAAAACAAAACACTTTGGAGGGGGAAGATCCAAGATGGCCAGTTAGGAGCAGCTCACGATTGTAGCTCACAGTGAAAGTGCAGAGGGTGAGTGGATGCTGCATTTCCAGATGGATTTTTATTACCCACAGACCAGGAGATTCCCAGGTGGAGGAGCCCCATGGGTCACCAGCGTGGCTGTATTGGCTGGCGCGGCTGTTTTGCCTGCGCCCCGTCACAGCGGTTCCCAGTGCAGAGTAATCGGGACTGTGTCCCCACTTAGCCAGCAAGGGGAGCTGAAACAGGGAGCCAGGCCAGGAGATTCCCGGGCAAAAAAGCACCATGAATCTCAGAGCCGTGGTTTCAGCCGGCACAGTGGGTCGCTGCACGGGAAATCACACAGATCCCAGCACCTATTCAACAGGCGACCAGGACACCTGGGAGAGAGCTGACTGTTCAACTAAAAAACAAAAGGCTCTGAGGCAGGGAGCCAGGTGATCAGGCCCAGCTGGTCCCACCCCCACAAAAACAAAAACAAAAACAAAAATACAGCAATTGGAAATACTCTGGGTTGAGACTTTCACAGCAAGCACAGCTGAACCCAGGACAGTCCAGCTCTGTCAGGGAGGGTCATCCGCCATTACCGAGGCACTCCACCATTACGGAGGCAGTCCACCATTGCTGAGGCAGCCTGCTGTTGCCGAGGCAACCCGCCGTTACAGAGGCAGTCCGTCATTACAGAGGCAGGCCACCATTGCCGAGGCAGTTCTAACTACACCCATATAAACAGGACTGCAGGGAAGTTCACACGGCAGCTGGGCAGAGCCCACAGCAGCTCAGCAAAGCCTCTGCAGGCTGAGAGTGACTAGGCTGCCTCCTCGTGGGCAGGGCAGCCCTGAAGGGAAAAAAAAAAGGCAGCAGCACAGCAGAAACTGATAAAGCCCTAACTCCATGGGAAAGACCACCTGGGAAAAAAAAGAGGTTTATGAGTTCTGCTGCTGCAGACTTAAACTTACCTGCCCAGCAGCTCTGAATGAACAACAGAGCTCACAGCTCAGTACTTGAGACTATAAAGGACAGACTGTTTCCTCAAGCAGCTCCCTGATGCCCGTATATCCAAAGAGTCACCTCATAAAGGAGACTCAGACTGACATTTGGCAGGTATCCTTCAGGGACAAAGCAGAAGAAGAAACAGGTAGCAACCTTTACTGTTCGGCAGCTGCTGCAAGTGATCCCCAGGCAAGCAGGGCCTGGAGTGGACCTCAGCAGTCCTACAGCAGAGAGGCCAGACAGTTAAAAGGAAAACTAAGAAACAGAAATAACTTCAACATCAACAAATAGGACGGCCACTCAGAGACCCAATCAGAAAGTCAGCAACTACAAAGCCGACAGGTGGATAAATCCAAAAAGGTGGGAAGAAACCAGTGCAAAAAGGATGAAAAGACCCGAAAACAGAACACCTCTCCTCCTACAAGGGATCACAACTCCTGACCAGCAAGGGAACAAGACTGGATGGAGAATGAATGTGATAAAATGACAGAGTCAGCCTTCAGAAAGTGGGTAATAAGAAACTTCCGTGAGCTAAAAGAACATGTTCTAACCCAATGCAAAGAAACTAAGAACTTTGAAAAAAGATTTGATGAAATGCTAACGAGAATGGACAACTTAGAGAGGAATATAAGTGAATTGATGGAGCTGAAAAACACAACACGGGAACTTCGTGAAGCATGCACAAGTTTCAACAGCCGAATTGACCAAACAGAAGAAAGGATATCAGAGGTCGAAGATCAACTCAATGAAATAAAATGAAAAGGCAAGATTAGAGAAAACAGGGTAAAAAGGAATGAACAAAGTCAACAAGAAATATGGGACTATGTGAAAAGACCTAATCTACGTTTGATAGGTGTACCTGAATGTGACGAACAGAATGAATCCAAGCTGGAAAACACTCTTCAGGATATTATCCAGGAAAACTTCCCCAACCTAGCAAGGCAGGCCAATATTCAAGTCCAGGAAATACGGAGAACACCACAAAGATATTCCTCAAGAAGAGCAACCCCAAGGCACATAATCGTCAGATTCACCAGGGTTGAAATGAAGGAGAAAATGCTAAGGGCAGCCAGAGAGAAAGGTCGGGTTACCCACAAAGGGAAGCCCATCAGACTCACAGCAGATCTCTCAGCAGAAACCCTACAAGCCAGAAGAGAGTGGGGGCCAATATTCAACATCCTTAAAGAAAAGAACTTACAACCCAGAATTTCATATCCAGCCAAACTAAGCTTCATAAGTGAAGGATAAATAAAATCCTTTGTGAACAAGCAAGTACTCAGAGATTTCATCACCACCAGACCTGCTTTACAAGAGCTCCTGAAAGAGGCACTACACATAGAAAAGAACGACCAGTACCAGCCACTCCAAAAACACACCAAATGGTAAAGAGCATCAACAGAATGAAGAATCTGCATCAACCAATGGGCAAAACAGCCGGCTAGCATCAAAATGGCAGGATCAAATTCACACATAACAATATTAACCCTGAATGTAAATGGACTAAATGTCCCAATCAAAAGACACAGACTGGCAATTGGATAAAAAGCCAAAACCCATCAGTGTGCTGTATCCAGGAAACCCATCTCACATGCAAGGATACACAAAGGCTCAAAATAAAGGGATGGAGGAAGATTTACCAAGCAAATGGAGAGCAAAAAAAAGCAGGAGTTGCAATTCTCATCTCTGATAAAATAGACCAGCCAGAACCGCACATCCTCATGGAAATTGAACAACTTTCTCCTGAATGTTGACTGGATAAACAATGAAATGAAGGCAGAAATAAAGATGCTCTTCGAAACCAACGAGAACGAAGACACCACATACCAGAATCTCTGGGACACGTTTAAAGCAGTCTCTAGAGGAAAATATATAGCAATAAGTGCCCACATGAGAAGCAAGGAGAGATCTAAAATTGACACCCTATCATCAAAATTGAAAGAGCTAGAGGAGCAAGATCAAAAAAACTCAAAACCTAGCAGAAGACAAGAAATAACTAAGATCAAAGCAGAATTGAAGGAGATAGAGACACAAAAAACCCTTCAAAAAATCAATGATTCCAGGAGCTGGTTTTTTGAAAAGATCAACAAAATAGACCACTAGCCAGATTAATGAAAAAGAAAAGAGAGAATAACCAATTAGATGTAATAAAAAATGATAAAGGGGATATCACCACAGATGCCACAGAAATTCAAACCATCATCAGAGATTATTACAAACAACTCTATGCACATAAACTAGAAAACCTGGAAGAAATGGATAAATTCCTGGACAGTTGCCTCCTCCCAAGCCTAAACCAGGAAGAAGTCGAAACCCTGAATAGACCAATAACAAGGTCTGAAGTCGAGGCAGCAATTAAGAGCCTACCACCCAAAAAAAGCCCAGGTCCAGATGGGTTCATAGCTGAATTCTACCAGACATACAAAGAGGAACTGGCACCATTCCTTCTGAAACTATTCCAAATAATCCAAAAAGAGGGAATCCTTCTCAAATCATTTTATGAGACCAACATCATCCTGATACCAAAACCCGGCAGAGACTCAACAAGAAAAGAAAACTACAGGCCAATATCCATGATGAACATAGATGTAAAAATCTTCAATAAAATACTGGCAAGCCGATTGCAAAAGCACATCAAAAAGCTTATCCACCATGATCAAGTAGGATTCATCCCAGGGATGCAAGGCTGGTTCAACATACGCAAGTCTATAAATGTAATTCACCACATAAACAGAACCAAAGACAAAAACCACATGATTATTTCAATTGATGCAGAGAAGGCCTTCGACAAAATTCAACAGCCCTTTATGCTAAAAACCCTCAATAAACTAGGTATTGACGGAACGTATCTCAAAATAATAAAAGCTATTTACGAGAAACGAACAGCCAACATCATACTGAATGGGCAAAAACTGGAAGCATTCCCTTTGAAATCTGGCACTAGACAAGGATGCCCTCTCTCACCACTCCTATTCAATATAGTACTGGAAGTTCTAGCCAGAGCAATCAGGCAAGAAAAAGAAATAAAGGGGATTCAATTAGGAAAGGAGGAAGTCAAATTGTCTCTATTTGCAGACGACATGATTGTATATCTAGAAGACCCTATCACCTCAGCCCAAAATCTCCTGAAACTGATAAGCAACTTCAGCAGTCTCAGGATACAAAATCAATGTGCAAAAATCACAAGCATTCCTATACCCTAATAACAGACTTAAAGAGAGCCAAATCAAGAACGAACTGCCATTCACAATTGCTACAAAGAGAATAAAATACCTAGGAATACAACTAACAAGGAACATAAAGGACCTCTTCAAGGAGAACTACAAACCACTGCTCAACAAAATAAGAGAGGACACAAACAGATGGAGAAACATTCCATGTTCATGGTTAGGAAGAATAAATATCGTGAAAATGGCCATACTGCCCAAAGTAATATACAGATTCAACGCTATCCCCATCAAGCTACCAATGACCTTCTTCACAGAACTGGAAAAAACCACCTTAAACTTCATATGGAACCAAAAGAGAGCCCGCATAGCCAAGTCAATTCTAAGCAAAAAGAACAAAGCAGGAGGCATCACACTACCGGACATCAAACTCTACTACAAGGCTACAGTAATCAAAACAGCATGATACTGGTACCAAAACAGAGATATAGACCAATGGAACAGAACAGAGTCGTCGGAGGCAACACAACATATCTACAACCATCTGATCTTTGACAAACCTGATAAAAACAAGCAATGGGGAAAGGATTCCCTGTTCAATAAGTGGTGTTGGGAAAACTGGCTAGCCATATGCAGAAAGCAGAAACTGGACCCCTTCCTGACACCTTACACTAAAATTAACTCCAGATGGATTAAAGACTTAAACATAAGACCTAACACCATAAAAACCCTAGAAGAAAACCTAGGCAAAACCATTCAGGACATAGGCGTAGGCAAGGACTTTGTAACCAAAACACCAAAAGCAATGGCAACAAAAGCCAAAATAGACAAATGGGACCTAATCAAACTCCACAGCTTCTGCACGGCAAAAGAAAGAGTCATTAGGAGTGAATCGGCAACCAACAGAATGGGAAAAAATTTTTGCAGCTTACCCATCTGACAAAAGGCTGATATCCAGAATTTACAATGAACTAAAACAGATTTACAAGAAAAAAACAAACAAGCCCATTCAAAAGTGGGCGAAGGATATGAACAGATACTTTACAAAAGAAGACATACATGAGGCCAACAAACATATGAAAAAATGCTCATCATCACTGGTCATTAGAGAAATGCAAATCAAAACTACATTGAGATACCATCTCACGCCAGTTAGAATGGCGATCATTAAAAAATCTGGAGACAACAGATGCTGGAGAGGATGTGGAGAAATAGGAACACTTTTACACTGTTGGTGGGAGTGTAAATTAGTTCAACCATTGTGGAAGACAGTGTGGCGATTCCTCAAGGACTTAGAAATAGAAATTCCATTTCACCCAGCAATCCCATTACTGGGCATATGTCCAAAGGATTATAAATCATTCTACTATAAGGACACATGCACACGAATGTTCGTTGCAGCACAGTTTACAATAGCAAAGACCTGGAACCAACCCAAATGCCCATCGATGATAGACTGGACAGGGAAAATGTGGCACATATACACCATGGAATATTATGCAGCCATCAAAAATGATGAGTTTGCGTCCTTTGTAGGGACATGGATGAACCTGGAAACCATCATTCTCAGCAAACTGACACAAGAACACAAAATCAAACACCACATGTTCTCACTCATAGACGGGTGTTGAACAACACGGGGGGTCTGATGGGGGGAAATAGGGGAGGGACAGCCGGGGGTGGGGATTTGGGGAGAGATAGCATGGGGAGAAATGCCACATATAGGTGAAGGGGAGGAAGGCAGCAAATCACACTGCCACGTATACACCTATGCAACCATCTTGCATGTTCTTCACATGTACCCCAAAACCTAAAATGCAATAAAAAAAAAAATAAAAAAACACTTTGGTGATGGGGCAAACCACATTGTCATGTATGTACCTATATACCAATCTTGCATGTTCTTCACATGTACCCCAAAACCTAAAACGCAATAAAATATATTAAAAAATATACTTTATTGTCAAATGAAGTCCTTCATTGTTTGGGCTGTCAATATAAGATCTTAGCATTTTTAACAAAATATCTGCTTGAGAAATACCAAAACACAGACAATAGGGGGACTTCCTGCCAACATTAGCAAGCCAAACTGGAAGAAGAGTACAAAAGTATTTGTTCATAAAAATCAGAAATACTTAATTTTAAAAAAAGTGCATTGTGGAGATGTATGTGTTGTCAGGAAGAAATCAGAAGAGAGGGAAAAGAGAAACTATGAGCTGGATGGTTTATGGTGAGAAACAATCTTTGCTTCTCAGAGCAGTCCCAATGCATCTGCTGGATTGTTACCATAGCTGACCCCTGGAAAGATGGTACTCACACAGTCTGTTCCTCCCAGTAGCCTCAGAAATAAGAATTCCCTAACTCACTTTGCTTCCCCAAGTTGAGAGGCAGTATAATATAATGGCTAAGAGAACAGCTTGGAGCCAAACAGCTTGGATTCAAATCCTGGCTCTGCTCTTTCCCACCTGTGTGACTTTGGGCAAATGAATTAACCTCTCTGTGCCTCAGTTTCCTTATTGCTAAAATGGGCACAATAATGTCTACCTCATAGAACTGTGAAGATTAAATGAATTAGTATATGCAAAGCACTTAGAATTGTGCCTGGCATACTGTGTTGGCTAAATGTTAACAGTTACTCCTAATCCCCTTTCTTCCCATTCTTTCCCTCCACTTCTTTTTCCTCCTTCTCCTCAAGGGTAGCTTACACATGGGGAAAAACCCGGCTTAAGGGACTCCCAAAAGTGTGCTATGTATTTAACAAGAAAAGGGTTTGGATCAAACAAACAAAAAAACAAACAAGCGAACAAAGCATAGCAAAGATAACTGTGTGCCTGCACATTGAAAAGTAATCATTTCATCTCTCAGTCATTGGAAGTCAGGGTCCTGGAGATATTTTTAAACAGGGCTAGAGAGATTCCTTCAGCTCATACCTCCTAAACTGGCTTTCCAATTTTTTAAAAAAGAGTTTGCAACTTAATTAAAATCTCTTTTCTCTCATGGCTAAAAATGAGGCTTGGCAGGACAGATATCTGCTTCATTCATAGGAGTACAATTTATAAAGTTATAAAGTGAAGTATTAAAAATCCAAGTCCCCACCGGGCATGGTGGCTCACGCCTGTAATCCCAGCACTTTGGAAAGCCGAGGTGGGTGGATCACCTGAGGTAAGAGATTCGAGACCAGCCTAGTCAACATGAGGAAACCCTATCTCTACTAAAAATACAAAAATTAGCCAGGCATGGTGAGTGCCTGTAGTCCCAGCTACTCAGGAGGCTGAGGTGGGAGGACCACTTGAACCCAGGAGGCAGAGGTTGCAGTGAGCCAAGATCATGCCGCTGCACTCCAGCCTGGGCAACAGAGTGAGACTGTCTTAAAAAAAAAAATCCAAGTACCTAAATGAAGTAGAGTTCCATGCTACCACATCCATGAACTGAAAATAAAAAGCAGTACAGAGCAGGGAAACTCAATGACCTACCCATGTTGACTGCCTGGTCAACCTGAAAATGAAAAGCAATCAGTTGTATACACTGTTCCTCTTTCTCATGTATCTTTTACCTCTGTTTGCAGTGTCAGTCAACAAATCAGAGTGATTTCTTTAAACTGTTGGAGTCTAAGCTCATAAAGACTATTCTAACGTGAGTAACGGGCACATCCAACAGTGTTTCTGGGTAGCTATGAAATTCCTTGAAGTAGTTAGAAAAGACTAAGGCTGAAGAAGAAAGAGTGACTTTAATCACCCGTGAAGAAACAATTGCTCTGAAATGCTCTGGGAATTCCTTATTTTTATTGTGGAAACAGATTCATATACATACAAAAAAGTCCTCCAACCCCAGATGGCCAATTAGGAATCATTGCTATTAATTTGTTAAGCTCAATATGAAAGTCAACTCTGTCTCATTTATTATCTGAATGACTTTCTATTCAAGAAGAAATATTTTGGACATAAGAAACATGCCAAGAAGGAACATGATGACCTCAGAAGGACGGGGTCCTGGGACGGTCAGCAAGCACGTGGGGATGAATTTTGAGCACAAGGGATGGAAAGAAAGCAAAAACAACCTGAAACATTTCCATGGAAGGAGAAGGGTTCCAGTTCGGATTTAGAAGATGAGGAGAGGTAGGTGAAGATAGCAAATCTCTAAAATGGTCCCATACGCATGAACATAAATTATTCACTTTTGAAAAGATATTACTAGTGACGGTGAGACTCTTCTATAGCTATGAAAAGATCAGAGTATCTCAATACACAGTCATCCCTCAGCATCCATGGAGATATGGTTCCAGGACCCCCCACAGATACCAAAATCCATGGATGCTCAAGTCCCTGATGAAAAATGGCATAGTATTTGCATATAACCTACACACATACTCCCATATACTTTAATCTCTACATTACTTATAATACTTAATACAATGCAAATGCTATGTAAATAGTGATTTTACTATATTAGTTTCTAAAATTTGTAAGTTTTAAATTGTTGTACTGTTAATTTTAACGTTTCTTAAAAAATTATTTTCTATCTGCAGTTAGTTGAATCCATGAATGTGGTATCAGTGGATTATATAGATTATAATAGAGGGCGGACTGTATTTTGAACTTTAGGTGAGAACATATAAACTCAAAAATTACTGAGTTAATTTAAAAAATTTTTACTTTATTGTGGTAAGGACACTTAACAAAAGATTTACCCTCTTAACAAACTTAAGTGTACAATACTATATTGTTAACTATACGCACAATGCTGTACTGCAGATCTCTAGAACTGGTTCACCTTGGAGGGGGATACAGGAAGTTGCTAATCAACAGGCATAAGGTTTCAGTTAAACAAGATGAATTTTCACTTTTTAAAGTAGTGTTTCTCATTAACAATGTTTCCTTTCTATCATCATGACCAGGAGATGGTGGTGTTTCTACAGAAAATGTGGGCCAAAAGAAAACCAACTTGAGACTAATTCGTGAGAATCTATATTTGGAGTTGCTATTATTCTCTTCAGATTTCTTTGATTTTGAAAACTTTAAAAAATTGGTCAATTTTTATGATGTTTAAAATAAATAAAGTATCTCACACACCACTTCCCCGAAGATACGGATTCTAGCCGAGATGGCATCTGAAGTGCAATTTTGCTGCTCTTTCGGAAAGAGAAATCAAGTGTCTTAGGTAAAATGGCACTTATCTTGAACACTGACAAACTGCTTGTAAACAGTTGTTTCCAGTTTCATTTACCATGAAGGAGTTAGCAGAAATATCACAATGTTGTAAAAAGTGACTTCCTTTTCTCCCTGGGCTCATTTGAGATACCTTGAATACATGGGCTTGGGTTGAGCAAATTGTAAGTTCTGCCTTTTCTCCTGCCCACCTACTGTGTCTGCACTTGGAATGCTGTCAAGAGCTTTTTGTGACAGTGGCTCTCTTTGTTTTAAATAAATCAATCAGCATGATATATGATTAATATCATGCTATGGGAAATGGAAAAATGATACAAAACAATAACAGTGTAAGAAGATTTTTTTTTTTATTTATTGCATTTTAGGTTTTGGGGTACATGTGGAGAACATGCAAGATTGTTGCATAGGTGCATGCTTGGCAGTGTGATTTGCTGCCTTCCTCCCCTTCACCTATATGTGGCATTTCTCCCCATGCTATGTCTCCCCAACTCCCCACCCCCCGCTGTCCCTCCCCTATTTCCCCTCAACAGACCCCAGTGTGTGATACTCCCTTCCCTGTGTCCATGTGTTCTCATTGTTCAACACCTGCCTATGAGTGAGAACATGCGGTGTTTGATTTTGTGTTCTTGTGTCAGTTTGCTGAGAATGATGGTTTCCAGGTTCATCCATGTCCCTACAAAGGATGCAAACTCATCGTTTTTGATGGCTGCATAATATCCCATGGTGTATATGTGCCACATTTTCCCTGTCCAGTCTATCATCGATGGGCATTTGGGTTGGTGCAACTTCAATTGAGCTCTTGAAAGATGAGTAGGATGCAAATAGGTAGAAGGGGTGGGGTGGAGGGGCGGTGCTATTCCAAGCCTGTGGAAAGTAGCAGTTTAAGTAAAGCACATAACAGGAGGGAAGGTAGGAAGAAACACAGCATGTTACAGGACAGAGATCAGTCATCCAGCCTAAAGGAGATGTGTGTGTTGGTGTCAGAGAAATAAGGTTGGGAAGTAGCTTAAGGAAGAATCAGATTGTTTCACAGAGGCCGTTTAATGCACATGTATGTTCACCGCGGCACTGTTTACAATAGTAAAGACCTGGAACCAACCCAAATGCCCATCGATGATAGACTGGACAAGGAAAATGTGGCACATATACACCATGAAATACTATGCAGCAATAAAAAACGAGTTTGTGTCCTTTGTAGGGACATGGATGAATCTGGAAACCATCATTCTCAGCAAACTGACACAAGAACAGAAAATCAAACACTGAATTTTTTCACTCATAGGCGGGTGTTGAACAATGAAAACATATGGACACAGGAAGGGGAGCATCACACACTGGGGTCTGTTGGGGCGGGACTAGGGGAGGGACAGTGCGGGGTAGGGAGGTTGGGGAGAGATAACATGGGGAGAAATGCCAGATGTAGGTGACGGGGGGGATGGAGGCAGCAAACCACCTAGCCATGTATGTACCTATGCAACAACCCTGCATGATCTGCACATGTACCCCAGAACCTAAAGTACAATAATAAAAAAAAAAGCAAGCTGAAAATTTTAGATCTGATAATATCGTAAGAAATGGTAGCATGATCAAGTAGTTTCTCAAGAAGAAAATTCTTAGGCTGGGCACAGTGGCTCATGTCTGTAATCCCAGCACTTTGGGAGGCCGAAGCAGGAGAATCATTTGGACCCAGGAATTTGAGAGCAGCCTGGGCAACACAGCAAGACCATGTCTCAAAAAAAAAAAAAATTAGCTGGACATGGTGGTGCACACCTGTAGTCCCAGCTACTCAGGAGGCTGAGGCAGAAGGATAGCTTAGAATTTGAGGCTGCAGTGAGCTATAATTGTGCCAGTGTACTCCAGCCTGGGTGACAGAGTGAGACCCTGTCTATGAAAAACAGGAAGCAGTCAAAAGGAAGAAAAGTAAAAGAAAATTCCTAGATTAGGGTTTTAGGTAGAATGTACAATGTGGAAGGAACATTATAGAGTCCTACAGCCTTGGGGAGGGGCTGGATTCATGGGATCAGAAGTTTGGGATCCAGGAATTTATGACTGCCACCAGTTATTGAGCCTATCTTTTTTTGAGCCAATCTTTGAGCCACCTAATTTTTGAGCCAATCTTCCCTCACCCTGGAGTGCAGAGAACAAGGAGGGACGTGGTGTCAGTTGAGGCTGGAGAGACAGTCTTAGGAGTCTTCCTTTACTTCCTTGAATAGGTTTACTGCTCTCAATTATTGGCTTTTATAACATCTTTCCTTTGTGGCATGTGGCACAGTTGCAATCTTATATTTACTAATATCATGATGTGGTGTCCGTCTTCCCGCCTAAAACTCCATAAGGGCAGGTTCCATGTCCATTTTTGTTCACCATTGTATCTCTAGCACTGGCGCAGTGCCAGGCTCTTAGTGATTGCCTGACAATGCTGAATGAAAGAAGGTAGATATTTACACTCAAGACTCTTTAAGCCCAGAGTGAGAGAAGGGTAAGTTAAGGCCTTGATGGGAAAACATGGGTAGTGTGGTAAGATACTCTCTTAGGAGTATCCGTGTATAACAATGTGCCATGCATGTCCCCTCTTCCCCCTTACTCACCTGTACTAGGAGAGATCCTTGTCCTACTCCTATGGATGGGTCCCAACAGGTAGTGTAGAGGTTAAAAGCTTGAAACTCTGGAGTCAGATTGGCCAGGTTAAAATTCTAGCTCTGCCATTTACTACCATTTGTCTTTGGACAAATAAATCACTTAAATTTTCTGCCTTAGCTTTCTCATCTGTACAATGGGGATATAAATAGTTGATACTATTTTTGTGAGGATCAAATGAGCTATTCCACACATAAGTGCTTAGAACACTAGCACATTGTACGTGCTACATAGAGACACCATTTACTAAATGCATACTTGGCTTTCAATACAGTTAATAGCTACCTCAAATACCTCTCCCTTGTCTAGAGTCCAAGTACCTAGCCTTCTCTTGTATAGCAAGATGAGCAGGAGACCGGGAGTAGAAATGATCAAAGGTGGAAGGAAGCTGGGTGTGGGTTTGGGTTTGAGGCCTGCCTTCCTAGAATGTAGCAGTAGTATAATCTCTAATGAGATTTTTCTTCTGATAAAGTTTCACTTAAGGTTCAGGTGGCTGTTTGCACTGTGCTTCCAGTCCTAATGAGGTTTGCTGAAGTGCCAGCAATGACATACATTGTGTCAGCACTCTCCTTGACTGTCCTAGTCTCAAAGACATGTCTGGTCAACGGAGGAGGCTAGGGCTGCGATTCAATCCATGTCTAGGATTGCTGTCTAACCCAGGAAGAAAGATACACATTAGTGTTTGGGGACAGTACAGAGAGGCTATTTCAATGGAGTCCTTTATATGAAGGTTTGAAAGTATAGCAGTCAAAAGGTTATTTCTTCTTTAGTATTTGGCCTGCAGTTAGGGTGGCCAGCATAGGGGAGAAGTGTCTGGGTTCCCTGCTGTATGAGTAATATGCTTATATAAGATACACCATTGTAAAAACATCATTTCCACGGGAAAAAATAACTAGGTGCTTCAAAAATTAGAACTTCAAAGGAGTTTCAACCACATTATATACAGCTGAAAGATGTAAAAAAAAAACTGGAGGCAATGAAAGAAAAACAACTTTTATAAAAGTGTAGGATTTGGTCTTTATAAAGGAAGATGAAAGAAAATGGAGCAGTTAGGCTGAATGAGAGATTGCAAAGAAAAAACTTAATGAATTATCAAGTATATAAAGGGACAACACATGACCAGTAATAACTAGCTTTTATCTGTTGCTTCTGAGGACATAAAAAAGAAATTTAAATTGTAACAAAAGAACTGTAGAGAAAATAGCTAGTTCCAGGATTTGTTACCACAAGAAGGACTAGAACTAAAGCTCTCTCTATGGAGATTGCATTTTTAAAAGGCAAAATTATCAGAGATAGAGGAGAAGGTGCAATTCTACTTAACTCAGGGGTAATAAATATAGTAATTACTATATAAAATATAATAATTATCACTTATAAACCAATAACTCTGTATTAGGCCCTCTGTTAGCACTCTGCGCCATCTCAGTTAATCTGCACAACCATCTCATAGGTAGTAAGAATAATCTCCATTTTACAGCCTAGAAAACCAAGGTTTTAAGTGGTTGAGCAGTCTGTCTAATAACAACACTAGTACGTGGTAGTCCTGCAATGTCAAATCTATGACCTTCTGGCTTCAGAGCCTCTGCCCTTTGCACTACACTGTATTGCCTCTAGGTTGCAGTCTCATGTCTTTTCACTGTTGCCTTTCATTTCTATTATTAATTGCTTTTCAGTTTAGAGTTCACGTATCCTTTTCCCCGAAGGGAATAATCTCAGTCTAACAGCTGGATTATAGTGATCAGCTGGTTATATTAGCAACAACATGTACAACTCTGCTCAGTATGGACTTTTCTTTCTTTTGAGCCAGACTGAAATTAAGTTGCGCCAAAGATGAAGATGAGAAAGGAGGTGAGGAACAAAATATCCATCTTTCTTGGCTGAAATGTAATAGCTACACTGTGGTACAGACATATACACACACATTGCGAGAAACATGTGTGGAAGGATCCAGGGCCTTACTGAAGCATAAATCAAATTAGGCTGTAAATAAATCCATATTGACTTATGAGGGTTGGTACAAATAGCATAATAAAGGGGTGAGTGGCCAGGTGCGGTGACTCATGCCTGTAATCCCAGCACTTTGGGAGGCAGAGGAGGGTGGATCACAAGGTCAGGAGTTCAAGACCAGCCTGACCAACATGGTGAAACCTCAACTCTACTAAAAATACAAAAATTAATTGGGCGTGGTTGTGCACACCTGTAATCTCAGCTACTCAGGAGGCTGAGGCTGGAGAATAGCTTTAACATGGGAGGTGGAGGTTGCAGTGCACTGAGATCACGTCACTGCACTCCAGTCTGGGTGATACAGTGAGATTCCATCTTAAAAAAATGAAAATAAAAACTAAAAAAAATTTTCAAAAAAAGGGATGAGCATACACTAGTAGTCAAAACAAGGTCAGTCTTTCCTAAAAGCAATATTAACTGTAGTGTCCTAAAGTGGGATGGCGAAAAAAAAAACAACTTGGAGATCAGGAATGAGACCAGGTAATTTCCTATTGACCAGGAATCAATGTATACTCAACACCATCTACCACAGTTAATCAGTAATTTCAGGGAGAAAACGCACAACCATATTATTTTTTTGGTAGCCCCTAATTCAAATCATGACTAACTTTCTAGTAATCACTCCAATCTAATGTGCATTCATTTAAAGAGCACCTACTCTGCCTGGCACAGTGGGGGAAATAAAGATAAATGAAAAAGAGTTTCTGTCTTAGAGAGTTTATGCATTTTGATAGGGATGATAATACATGAGCACAAATAATTTTTAAAAACCAGAAGGTGACAAGGTGATAAATGCTTTTGGAGAAGCACAGGTTAAGTGCTGAAGAGTCCTAGAGTAGAGACAGGTTGACTTCTAGTTTGCAGGATTTAAAAACGTTTCATGGAAGAGGTGGCATTTACACTGACTTTTGAAGGATAAGCAGGATTTATGGGTGTGGAGAAAGTAGGGATGGAGGTGGGAAGGCAGAAAAGAAAGGCCTTCCAACTACTACTTATCAAAATGTGACCTGAGGACAGCCTGCAATAGAATCTGAGGAAGCCGAATTTGTGCTAGGTCTTGAAGGACTAGCAGGATTTCCACAGGCAGCAATGGAGGAAAAAAAAAACTTCCAAAAAGAGGTAACGTTTTCTCCAGCCCACCTGTACATGTGCAGTTGTCACTTAGGGGGCCCTTTTGTCTCCTTTTTCTCACAGTTCCTTATCATGAAATGGCTGCCACTTATCCACCCCAAATTGCTTGCCGTATGGTTGGACTTCGATGCTTTAACCAATCATAAACTTAAATTGGTTGCTTTTCTATTGGTTCAGTCAGGTTTCAGAATTTTAATAGGCTCAATTTAAGTGCAGTAAACTCAGATATTAAAAAAAAATACATGGTTCCACGTTGTCCCAAGTTATCTACATGGTCTTAGGAATGGTTTTTCAAAGTGACAGTCCACAGACCACCATTCTGCACCAGAATGAATGATGGGGTCTGCTTAAATGCGGATTCCTGGGTCCCACTCCAAGGCCACTAAATCAGAATCTCTGCAGGTGTGATCCAGGAATCTGAACTTCAAGTTCTCTGGGCAATTCTGAAGCACACTAAAGTGTGAGAAACATTGAGAGGAAGAGGAGAGAGCAAAGGTACAAAGGTAAGAGAGTACAGGAGCAATGCAGTTGGCCATGGGCTGCATGAATGTTGACCTATAAAGGAAGAATATGGACCTATAAAGGTAACTTGAGGCTAGATCATGAAAGGCCCTTCACTATCAGAGTCAGGGTTTGACATGTATTTGAGTGGCAACAGGGAGTCATCCCTTTCAGTGGCAGAATACTGTGGTTAAAAGCCTGAAATATGGAGCCAGGCTGTCAGGTTTCAAACCTTAGCTCCTCAGTTCACTAGCTACCTGACCTTGGGTAAGATTCTTAAACTCTCTCTGCCTCAGTTTCCACATCCATAAAACAGAGAACAATAATACTCATCACATAGGGTTATCATGAGATTAAGTGAGTTCATATATGTAAAATGCTTAGAAATGGGACTGGCATATAGTAAGTCCAAATACATGTTAGCATAAAAAGTTTTGAACAGAGGTGTAACAGGATGATGGATCTCTTTCTGGAAGATTAAGATGCTAGTAATGTATAGGAGTCACCTATGCATCCCCCACCAGCAAATCCTCTAACTTTTTTCCTCTAACTCAGTGGTTCACAACCTTAGCTGCATATTGGAATCACCACCTCCTTCTCCTCCTCCTGATCTGGTATAAATCTACTGAGGTAATTCAAATATGCACCCATGGTTGAGAACCAAGGCTCTAAATGTATTTCAGATTTGTCCACTTTTAATTATTGAGTCCTTAGTATGCCAGGTCCTTCTCTTGTATTATCTCACTGAAATCTCTCAACCATCTTGAAGGTAGGAGCTAACATTATCCTCAATTTGAAGATTGCTATAAACATTGAGTAAGGTAATCCAACTACAAAGTGGCAAGGCTGGGATTAGAACCAAGGCAGCTTGTCTCCAAAGGCTCCACTCTGAACCACTACTGTGTCCCAGTCCAAGCACCCATTTTGTCACACTAGAAAGAGTACTACCCTAACCATCTTGCTAGTCTCTCCAGTTACATTATTGCCTCCTTCCAATCTAGTCTGGACATAGTAGCCAGTGAGATCTTTTAATATGTCAATTGGATCACTTCCCACTTTTTCTTATAACCTTCCAATAGCTTCCCAGTGCATTAAAAATGGAAATCCAAAATCCTTCCCAAGGCCTTCAGAATGCTGCATGGTCTAACTCCTAGTCACTTCTCCAGCCTCATCCCGTGCTAGTTTCACCCACAATCACTATATTTCAGCCACAATGGTCCTTAGGCTCTTTGAATGCTCTAAGCTCTTTCCTGCCTAGGGCCTCTGAACTTTCTTTTCTCTCTACTTAGAATGCTTTTGTTTGGGCTCTTTGCACGGATGACTCCTTTTTATCTTTCAGGTCTCAGCTTAAATTTCACCTCCTCAAAGAGGCCTTCCTGACAACTCAAGCTAAATAAACTTCTTATTTTTTATCTCAGTCCTTTATTTTCTGCATAGTACTCACATTGTCTGTATTTCCACATTTGCTTATTATTTGTCTTTTATGGTGAGTTCTGTAAGAGCAAAGAACATATCTTGGCTGCTATGTATGCTATTATATATGGTTGTGTAGGTTGTGTACTACAGAAAGATGCCACAGCTACAAGGGTGCATTCACTGGGATTTTCTGAAAAATGGCAATATAGTATCTTACATAAGGGAGTCCTTTTTGTAACTCACATAAAGATTCCATATGATCTAGCAGTGCCCTATATGTCTACTGTATTTAGCAATATAAATACCCCAATTCTAGCACAATGCTGAGCATACAGTAGATGGTTAAAAATATGTTGATTGGATGGAAGGAAAGAGGACAAAATTAGGATATTGCCAGTGGGAAAGTGGGAAAAAGAGAGATACAGATAACTGCTGACAGATCTGGTAATTTGAGAAGAGGTAACAAATGAGAAATTAGAAGATTACATTTGATCCCAGGAACCTAGAGAAAAAACTGGTGCCATTATAAAAAAAAAAAAAAAAAAGAAAGCTAAAGAAGAAAACCCTGGTGTGAGAAGATAATTCAATCTCAAATATAATTTGAGAAAATGTTTTCTGTTTTGCTTTTATTGAGTTTGTCACTATCTTATTATGGAGTTTAAAAAAATACATAAATTTGCTCTGCACAGTCTTCAAAATGGCCACATCAGTGTTTTGCAAGGTCCATTCTTCCTTTTAAGGCTATGAATGAAAATAGTCTGTGTTTTATGATACAATAATTTAAGGGCCAAGCTAGAAGGGATTAAGGATGGAGAAATAAATATATTCACTTTCGCATTTGATGACTCTCTCCCATCCTCTCCTGAAGCACTGCACTCTCCATCCAGTGCAGCTTTTCTTTCTTTTTTAAGACTGTGGCCTTTAAAATCAATGCTTTAATTATTTTTCCTTTAGTTAATTAAAGCACCTTTAAAAACCAAGGCCACCATAAAAATTACTTTTCCCTAGGACACTGGACAGGTGTTTTCCTCCTTTCTAAATTCTACTACTCAGGATAGCAGCACCCAGGGGTCTTGGGATATAAGACACCTACCTCTGCACATCCGGCAGCAGGAATCTGGAACAGAGACTGGGAATGCACAGGTTAATTTGGGGCAAGTTTTGAGACCACAATATACGTTTCCCTCCTGCCAAGGAGAAACAGAATTAAGATCAGAAGCATCTGGTGTAAGTGTAAAGGCTTCACTTAATACCTGAGATAGGGTAGGGGCTCAAAACATGGCGTGTCCTTCCCCCCCAGCTCTCCCACCATCAGTTCTCAGTACTTCCTACATTTTATTATGCATTATTTTTTTTCTACTGCAATTTCTCCATGCCAGAGACTAAGCCATGGAAGAGTTAGCAATCCTAGTCAGGCATCATGGTCTAAGGTGGTACAAAGTAGTCTGTGAGGAACGCCATCAGCCTCTCAACCACCAAATATAGTCTTGTTTCTTTCTCCTCTGTTCATGGTATCCCTTGGTCTCCCAGCTGGATTGGGGGTTTAAAGGAATGAAGATTTATGTCATAGCTTCCATTGGTAATATTCACTAGAATTTCCCTTTGAAACCAAAAAAACAAGCTCTCTGGGGTAATACGAAACTATACAAGGTGATCTGATGGCCACAGCGCAGTCTAGCATAAGCCAAGGGAGAGGATAAAATTTACTTGCTGGTTACATCTGTCTTTGCAATAATCCTGATTTCCTAAATTTCTGTCTTCCAAATGTTATTCCTTAAACCTTGTTCTTAGTTCTTAGAAGCATATTCTTCTGGGGTTAGAAGGGTTCCTGGAAGGACATTACGAAATTATCCTAAAATACTGAGATACTATATTCTTACTAAAGTCTTAAAGGAAAGATATTGTATAGCTTCCCTTGGCAATCCAGTGCTTAATGCCACTTACAGGCAGGAAAACTGTTTTTACATCTAACTTCATTCCTTCCTGGTACAGTTTACCCATTTTACTCCATTTTCTAGTTCTATCTATTACATTCTCTGGACTGCACGTTAGGTAAGATATAATTGGTATATGTTGTTTGTAAAGTAAATGCAGTTCTTCTGACAAGTAATGTCCTAGTACTCCTCATGACCAAGCATTTATATAGAGTTTTCTCATTGCAGGGCACTAGGAATTAACTGGTTAGTAAAATACGTCAGAGATGGAAACTAACAGACAACTCATTTTGTTGTTAATTGGAGTGAGTGCCCTAGATGGTCAAAGTGACTTTTCCACCCATAGCATTCCCAAAGCTTCAAATAATTGTGAGTCCTTCAGATGAAGGCTTTGGTGGTGTAATTATTATGAAAAGGAGTGCTGATCAACACAAACAGCTCACCTTTGCCCACTTAGGCAGTTCTACAGTTTTAAGACTGGGATGTGATTGGGCCTGAGCCCTTCAACAGAGTTGTTCAGGGTTGGTGAAGATCAGGGAGTTTGGATGGGCACAGAGGCTTATGATTTAATGCAACTCATTTTTTATTCAAATACCATTCAGTGCAGGCACAAATGAAAGTACAAGTACAGAGGAAGCTCTTGTATTTGGGTAAGGCCTAGCAGGAATATTAAGATGTAGGGTCTTACCGAACAGCTGCACTGAGTGCATTGATTGGGTTGCCGATTCTGAAAGAGCCCTTCAGCCACAAACAGCTCTCCATGTTGGTAAGTTGTCCCGTTGTATTCACAAGACTTGCTGGTCACCTTATTGTTCCCTGGGGGTAAGGAGTCTTCTGTAACAGGGTGGAGAAAAACCACAATGAGTATTGGCATCATTGAAAAGAATTTCATAAATCCCAATAGCAGATGGGGCTATACTACACAGAGGGAATTAAAAGACAGTCCCTGCTCCAGTGGCCGATAATTCTAAATAATATTAAAACAGCCAGATGAGGACAGCAGCTGACATTACCATTCATCCAGTCATGCAGTCATTCTTTTATTTGTTGAGCATTTATTGAGCACCTACCATGTGCCGGGAATTGTAATATGTGTTAGAGAGAGGTCAGAGAGAACATGGACAAGGTCCCTGCCTAGATGGAGCTAATATTCCTAGATGAACAAGATATATCTTTTCTGAAAGGAAGGAGTCCACGCTACCTCTATTTAATCTTTTCCCCAGGTTGCTTCAGAAGAGGAGCCATCTATTGTAACTGCCCTGGTAACTTTATCCCCTCCCACATTGATTGATTGATTGACTGGGTCTCACTCTGTTGCCCAGCTTGAAGTGCATGGTACAAGCTCTGCTCATTGCGACCTCTGCTTCCTGGGTTCAAGCAATTCTCGTGCAGCAGCCTCCCAAGTATCTCGAACTACTGACCTCAATTGATCTGCCTGCCTCAGCCTTCCAAAGTGCTGGGATTATAGGTGTGAGCCACGGTGCCTGGCCACCTCCCACATTTTAAATCACTTGTGTGCTTATCTGCTTGTTCCAGCCTCTGTGGTTTTTGCTTATTTTTAATACTTCCACCAAGACGGCTCACTCCCCTACTCTTTTCCACCCATTGAAGTCCTATTTGATTTTTAAAGTTCAACTTATGCCCCCTTTCCTCCACGAAGCGTTCTCTAAACAATTCCAGCCACAATCTGGACCTCTCAAGGCATCTAATGTCTGAAGCACACAATATGACACTTGAATATTATTGAAACTCATATTTGTGAATTACGGTAATCAAGCAGACCATTTACAAAGAAATTTCACGTATATTATTACAATGGAGCCTCATAACAACCCTGTGAATCAAGTAGGGTAAATTCTTGCCTTCGTTTTCATTTGAGGGAAATGAAGTTGCTGATATTGTGTGAATTATTTGAAGTCACAAAGCTAGTGAGTGGTGAAAAAAGTACTTGAAACCCACAATGGATATAATCAGAGCTCGGAAAGTGCCTGCCATGAGACAGTGGAAGGACAGAAATTAGAGGAGTTGTGTGTTTCATTAGGGAGGGGCTTGGAGAGTTGGACCATCCTTTCTTTCCATCAGTCAATACTATAACGAATATGAGTCTATTTTATGCTGGGTTAGTTATACCTCAATACAACTATTTAAGAAAACAGAATGAAATTATTCCCAGGATGTAGTGAAAATGATAAAGGCTAACAATAATAACATCCATAATAATAATGTTAGAATTATAGATACCATTTATCAAGCTCTAGCTATGTGCCAGGCAGAAGAGTGAGTGCTTTTACATACATAATCTCATTGGCTCTTACTAATAATGTTCTGATGTAAACATTATGATTATACCCATTTTGCAGATGAGGAATCTAAGGCTTAAGAGATGAATTGACTTGCCCAAGGTGACACAACTTGCAAGTAGCAGCACTAAGATATAAATTGAAGTCTTATTGATTCTAGAACCTTCCCTCATAGCCACTATCAAAAAGAGTGCCAATCATTTCAAACCTATAATAAAAAAGGGATCATTTAATTTAAAACCAAAACCCAAATCACTAGAACATGAAGGCTATGCTGTCCCTAATGTTGTGGCCTAAAACACCCAGAAAACAGACGATGTGCTTTCTTTGGCTTCAGCGATTTGGGTAACTAACTCAATTCTATACTTTGCTATATAAGTTGATCTAACATCAATTTCTAAGCAATTCACTCTTAGAGTGTTAACTACTTATTAATGACCCTTTACAAGATATAAAGAAAATTCCTTACTTTTACCTTATAAAAACAGCCTTAGCTCCTAGAAAGAGTTTAACTTATACTAATTGACTCTCTGTCTGGGCTAAGAGGCCCTGCCCCTGCCCACAAGCGTATACAACCAGACAGCTACAGCTGGCAGACATGAGTAAAATCCGTCAGAGAAAGGACAGAAGCAGGGCCATTTGCCCCTTGGGCTCTAATTATTCCAAATCTCAGCATTTTGTGGTGAAGGAAAACTACAGTGACCCACAAAATAATATTTGCCATGGCTCTTACAGGAGCTGGCAGATCTCTGGAATACCAAACAAACAAACAAAAAAGAAGTTTGGAATTATTTTGCCTCAAAAAAGTGTCGCTTGATTTTTGAACTGGGCCTTCCACCAAGGGATCAATAGCAAGGCAACTGCAGGGTGAGATTTTCCAGTGGAAGAATGATCTTGAGAGTCTTCCTTGCAATAGTCTTCTGAGTAACCTGGCATTGGAGTTTATTATTCTACTCAATAGGAGATAGTAAGAAAGAGAAAGAGAGGAAGACACAGCAGAATCAAAGAAAAAGAAACCAATTATGGTCATGCTGAAGGCTAGTTTTGTGCAATAAAATTCTTAACATCTTCTCATTCTTATTTCATTCTTCCAACACCCTTAACGGTGTGTATGTGGTTGGGGGAGGTGAATTACTGAAAATGAGGCTACTAGTACTCCAAAATATTTGACCCATGTCACATAGCTGTTTGACAGGAGAGCCAACTCAGAAATATAGTTTTCCTGCCTTCAAATTTGTGCTCTTCACAGAATGGGTGTTAAAGCTTCAGAGCAGGATCACTGAGTCATAATCCCAACTCAGGGGTACCGACTTCCCACAATCCTGTACGAGGCACTTTACCTCTTTAAGCCTCACTATTTCTAGAAATGCAATATGGACTCAAGTCTCCCCTTGTATCTTTAGAGGGCCAACACAGCATGCTTCCCAACTGCAGAAGGAAGAAAAGCCACCTCATACTTTACCCTCTTCTCTCCCAGATTTTCCAAAGTGGCTGGGCTAGTAACCAACTATATCCTTGGAACACATTCACTGTTTCTGACTAAAAAGTAGCAGAAAATCCATTCAAAGCAAAGCTGGCTACAGGGCCCCTCAGGGAACGCTACAACAGGAATGACCAGGCTGAATGGCTTCTAGCCTCCCTCATCTCTTCCATTTCCAGTCAAATTCCCACATAGCACTAAAAGAAGGACTGGAGAAGAAACCATCCTAGGATGAGCAAACACTAAACCATGTGACCACAGATGTGTTGAGAAAGAGGAGATTTCTTCTCCCCAAGTGAGGGATGATCTCATATGTAAGCAGAACTATGATTTCTGGGATGCTCAGAAAATACTTCCTTATCCTAAATGTCTCTTACCACCTTTTCTCTCACTGATGCTTAAAATGCCACTATGAGAAGTCTATTCCTCTAGGTTAAATGGTTGCCTTTTGCAATCAGATTTTGCAATCCCAAGACTTCTATGAGAGGCTACAGTTAACACCTAGTCACAAACTAACACCTCAGTGTGAATAAATGCCACAGGCTTTTTGTCTTTTTTTCCTTCAGAGCAACTGGCAAATTTTACCAAGAAGTCTGTGGTTCCACTTCACTACTTTTTGTACAGCTTCTCTCCTCTCCTGGTGTTACCCTTCTTCTCACACTCTGGAACCAAGTCCTCATGATGAGTGCTCTCTTCCCCACTCTGCCCACCCGATAAAACAATCATTTCCATAGTGGGACAGTTCTTGATAGTCAGAAAAGCAGCTTGTATGTCAGGAGACAAATCTGCTCCCAGTGTTATAAATACAAACCTCCCCAGAGCTTTCAGGGATCGGTTGCTAATTTCCTTGATGCCAAGCCATCTTTTCTTTTGCCATTGCTGCCATTACTTTGGTTCCTACTTTTCTTTTGATGGCTGAGTCTGATTCTAGTATTTCTTTGGTTCTCTGTCATTCTACTGATACAGCCTTAGAACATTTGCAGGCTACTGGGAAGAATGGTGGTGGAGAAGGGATATGGAAATGAAGGTAAAGGCTAGAAAGAAGAGGTTATATTCCCTTTAATTGCTCGTGACACAGAGACATACACATCCAACAAAAACGATATTGTCTAAAGGTATAAAGCTTGTATAAAGTCTAAAGCTCTACCCCAGGTCTCAGAAATATATGGGAAGAGCGAATGACTATGAAAAGAAACCCCTAGAATAGGATGCTGTTTCTATGTGCGTATCTCATAGCAATACCAGAGAAAAGAACTGAGCCTGGTCTCTGGGGTTCCAGCTGCTATGATCTGAATATTTGTGTGCCTCCGAAATTCATATGTTGAAATCATAACTCCCAAGGTTATGGCTTAGGAGGTGGAGCCTTTGGGGGTGATTAGGTTATAGGGCGACACCCTCATGAATGAGATTAGTGTCTTTATTAGAAGAGGCCTGTGGGAGCTTATTTGCCCCTTCTACCATATGAGCTCACAGGGAGAAGGCATCATCTCTGAACCAGAAAGCAAGCCCTCATCAGAAAACAAATCTGATGGTACCTTGATCTTGGATTTCCAGTGTCCAGAACTGTGAGAAATAAATTTCTGTTACTTACAAGCTACTCAGTTTATGGTGTTTTGTTAGAGCAGCTGAAACAGACGAAGACACCAGCTTTGGCATGTCTTTGTTATGTGATCTCGGGAAGGCTTGAGTATGCCTTCTACTTTAACACGGCTGTGAGGTTTAGAGATAATTAATTTTAAAAAGCCCAAAGGTATCTGGTACATAACATTCACAATAAATGGTAGATGATGTTGGTCTGGAAAGAAGGCATAGAGAGGAAAGCAGTAAAGTTGAAGAATATGAAGGAATTTTCCCGATTTCCATAGATGATGATAACTAATTGAAAGGCATTTGCTTTGTACTGATGTGTATGGTAGGTGCTATGGAGACATGAGTCAAAACACTATTTCTCTCTTGTTTTCTTATTCATTCAAGAAGTACTTGTGGAGGTCTTTGACTATACCTGGCACTAACAGATCCTTGACTATACATTGACAATACCTGGTACTATGTTACATTAAAGCTACAAAGATAAATAAGACATTCCCCTGACTTCAGGTAAAATCCTGCTTTCATTGGAGGGAAAGGCACAAAAAGGTGTTAAATGATAATGTATTTAAATAACAAAGGTTCATAACGGAAGAGAGGTCAAATAATCACAAATTGCCAATGTTACGTGGGGAGGAGTATCAACTGCATCAATAAGGTTTCAGGTTAGATACTAAAAAATTTTCCTTGCTGAAAGGGTTATTAGAAACTGAAACCACAGGCCAACTAGGCATGTAGTGAAAATATTTTCAAACTAGGTTCTGTGCTGCTTTAGGATTCTTCAAAGGTACTTGAGGGAGGTGAAAAAGGAAATCCCTTCCCCAAGTCTATTTCAACAGAATACCTCTTTATTAGTGAATGTGTTTTATTAATTTTTTATGATTTCATTTGAAGAAAGGGTTTGCTGCCATAAGACACTGTAAAACACTGGAATAGAATCTCTTCACAGATTTGCTGTTTGGGGATTAAAATCCTATTTGTCTCTAACATATAAAGAGCTTCTAGGAATTGACAAGATACAGATTCATAATCCAATGGTAAAAATGGAAAAGGATATAAATAGACAATTGACAAAATGGAACTATAAGTGACCCTTAGACATAAAAACTATCAACCTCGTTCATAAGGGAAATATAAATTAAAAACTGCAATGAAATACTATTTTTATTTTCAGATTTAGAAAAATCCAAATGTTTGAATAATACACTCTCTTGGTAAGTCTGTGAAGAATTGAGTAAAACATGATGAAGGGCATTTTGGTAATATCTGTTAATTTAAAAATACATATATATTTGACCCAACAATCCCATTTTTAAGAATTCATTCTACAGATATATTTGTGCATGTGTGAAACATATAAAAGTTATTCATTACAGCATTGTTTGTAATGGCTGAATATGGAAACAACTTCTGTGTCCATCAATAGAAATCTGGTTAAATGATGGCTCATTATTATAACAAAATATTATGTAGTTCTATAAAAGAATAAGTTCTCTATGCACTAGTACATAAAGATATATTACTAAATGATGAAAACAAGGTATAAAATGATGTACACAATATACTACCTTTTATGTAAGTGAAAAAATATTTTTAAAAAGTATATATTCATATTTGCTTACATTTTCATGAAAATCTGGAAAGATATATAAGTACTAAAAGTTATGGGGTGAACTACATGTTGTAAGGAGAAGATAAGAATTGGGTGAGTGTGGGACAGGAGTGCATAAGATATTCTACTGCATTCTTTTATATGTACACCTAGATATATAATCATATACACATGTACATATATGCATTCATATTCTTGAATGATACAAATGTATTCCTCATTAAATTTGAAGACTATATTTGAAAAAAATTCTACTTGAAGGTCATAGACTAGACTAGGTCAACATTTTGGGTCCCTTCCAACCATAGAAAATCAATCCTACAAAGCTAGTCATCAGAAGCCCAGCTGTATTCCTCCTAGTGGGAGAGACCCTAGCTATGACCGTGTTCACAATCTTATTCCAATAAGTGGGTTCTCTCCACTGACATTATTGAGTTCCTCTATCTGGGCAAAGTGGAAGTTGTTACATTGCTTTCTTAAACAGTGTTAAAGTAATTGTGTAAATCTGGGCTGGCTTTTAGGCCTTGGCCCAAATGGAAGGAACACAGACAAATGATGGTGCTAGTGGGAAACCACCCATGGCTTTCTACCAGAGCACAAGGAGCAGTTGAGAGCTGCATCTCAGTCAGGCTAAGTCAGAGCATACATCCAGGATGCAACACATCTTGCAGAATGAATGTATCAGAAACAATGGGCCAGGTGTGGTGGCTCACACCTGTAATCCCTGCACTTTGAGAGGCTGAGGAGGGTGGACCACTCCTGAGGTCAGGAGTTCGAGTCCAGCCTGGCCAACATGGTGAAACCCCGTCTCTACTAAAAATACAAAAAATTAGCCAGGCGTGGTGGTGGGCGCCTGTAATCTCAGTTACTCTGGAGGCAGAGGCAGGAGAATTGCTTGAACTCAGGAGGTGGCAGTTGCAGTGAGCCGAGGTCATGCCACTGAACTCCAGCCTGGGCAACAAGAGCGAATCTCTGTCTCAAAAGATACAAAAACAAAAACAAAATCAAAGAACAGTGGGTGTCTGCAGCCTCCCCCAACCTCCAAAAAGTAACAATGCTCGTATTCTGAGGCTATGTGGATTCAGATGATGTTTTCCTTGGGATGCTTCCTGAGATCAGAGGTACTGCTTCAAATGGGTCCATCAGCTGAATCAGTGATGCCTACCTTTAGATTTCCCTTTTTTTTCCAGCACTCCAACGCCCATCACTTCTTTTTGCCCTGGGCCTCTTGATGTGATGACTTAACGAGATCTGCTTTCCTTGGGCAGAGTCCAGCAATTTCCAGATTTTCCCCAGACTCTCCTCCCGTATAAAAACTTAACTCTTCTGTGGCCTATCACATTGAGGTTGTGCCGGCAGGCCTTAATACTAATCCTGTTAAGTAATTCATACTGAAGTGACAATGGAAGCTAATGTTTTAAAACAGGGCCCTTTTCTAGATAATTACATTGTAACATAGGCCTTTGATGTTTTATTCATAATGAGGCTGTAGAGCACAGGGCAAAGAGTGTGAAACTTTCTAGAACTTAAGAGTCGTATGAGGGAGCTTGCTGAAAATGCAGTTTTCAAGACCTCTCCTAGGAGGAGGAGAAACGTTACTTCAGAGTGTCACATTTGGATTCAAATGCTCCGTTACTAATTAGTTATTGCGTATTAGCTGAGCAAATCCTTAGCATCTCTGAGTCTCAGTTCCCCCATCTATAAAATGGGGATGATTATGGTACCTACCCCGTAAGTTGTGATGATCGAACAAGGTAAGACATATGATCTGTTCAGCATAGTACCAGGTACATATTAATGCTCAATAAATGCATTGTTGTTCTTTTACTACTAGCTATAAATGATAGGGTTTCTGGAGGGCAGAAAGCAGGCTGGTAAGGAAAGAGATGTGGGGCTACTTAACCCTTACAGTAGCCATCCTCTAATCACACTGGCAGACCCGGTCTGTATAAGGCTTATGCTGAACTCCAAAGTAGCAGTGACAGTTACTTTTCAGTCAGTATTATATACTGTAAATTTTGGAAATTTTTAACACCTGAAATGTAGTGAGAAGGTTTGTTTTTTCACCCCTGTTCAGTCTTTCACAGTCGTCTTTCACTGTCCTGTAGAACTTCTCAAAAACTGTCAGATCCCAAGTGGTAACTAGAGATTCACTTCTGAGCCATCACATCCACTAAGAATTCTTTTATGCCTCACCTCCTGGGCGGACACCATCTGCCCCACTTTCCCATCTCAGTGAGAAGACCATCAGGTATGATTTAGCCAAGCAGTTGCTCTCTGGCCAGAGCCATTTACCAAACAAATAGACTCTACTTTGGACTTATTGAGGACCCCAGACAGGTGGATTTATGCTCAGAAGGGTCACACATGTATTTGTGATTATGAGTAGTCCTAAAGGGCATGGAAGAGAGAGAAAGAGTGAACTCCCCAGCCAACATTCCCATTGTATTTTATTTTGTTATTATTATTTTTAGAGTTGGGGGTCTCCCTCTGTTGCCCAGGCTGGAGTGAAGTGGCATGATCAAGGCTGATTGCAGCCTCAAATTGCTGGGATCTACTGATCTTCTTGCCTTAGACTCCTGGGATGCTTGAACTACCATGGCTCCCACTGTGTTTTAACCATATTTCCAGTGTCTTCTCCTGCGACATGTTTTCCAGAATTGCTAAACAAAAGTAATTTTTGATTGGTTTGACTTTCATCTTTGTTTTAAGTTAATATCTTTGTTTTACGTCACCTTATTGAAGGTGATTTTCAAAAAGGATTTAATCATTTTTAGTTTAGGAAGCCTCTCCATCTCCCCCTTCACCCATCCTCTGGCCTCACACCCTACATTGTCCAGCTCTTGTCTTGCCTTTTCAAGGAAACTTCATCTGATTACTTCTGCACTTGATGATCTTTTTGTGGGAAAAGCAATCAGTAGAGCAGATTGCTTCTGCAATGGTAGAGCTTCCAAAGGTATCAAGTTCATCATGTCCCTAAACTCTCTTCCTCTCCACTCTGCTGGAATGCCCCCAGATTCAAGCATTAGTTATAGAAGGGCTCTATCTTTTCCAGAGGTTTAATATCTTCAAAGTAATGAGTGCAGAAGACTGGAATTATTCCCCAGTAAAGAGAAAGGTGCTGTGGGTGGGTCGGGGGGGGTGGGGACACAATGAGATACCACTTCACATCCACTAGGATGGCTTGAATAAAAAAGACAACAATAACAAGGGTTAGCAAGTAGGTAGAGAAATTGTAACTCTTATACACTGCTGGTGAGAACGTAAAAAAATAAAATAGTACAGCTGCTTTGGAAGATAATTTAGCAGTCTCTTAAAAAGTTGACATGGAGTTACCAATATGAACCACCAATTCCACTCCTAGGCATATACACAAAAAAGTTTAAAGAAGGGACTGAAACAGATATGTATACATGAAAGTTTATAGCAGCATTACTCATAATAGTTAAAAGATGGAAACAACCCAAATGTCCATCAGTGGATGAATGGATGAATAAAATGTGGTATATCCATAAAATGTAATATTATTGTCAGAACGGATGAACCTTGAAAAATTCTGCTAAGTGAAAAATAAAAGCCAGTCACAAAACACCACGTACTATATAATTCCTTTTAAATTAAATGTCCAAAATAGGCAAATCCATAGAGAAAGAAGAATTGCGGATGCCAGGAGCTGGGGGAAGGAGAGAATGGGAGTGACTACTAGTAGGTACACGGATTCTTTCAGCGATGATGAAAATATTTTGGAGTTAGATAGTGGTGATGGATGCAGCATCTTGAGAATATACTAAAAACAACTTAACCCCACAATGTGAAAGGGTGAATTTTATAGTATGTAAACCTCAGGATGTATGTATATCTCAACATAAGGTATGTATATGTCAATAAAGCTGTTGCCAAAAAAACTAATCTCCGAACATTGTATAATATAGACACAAAGGCTGGGTATCAGAGTGGAGCAGGCCTGGAAAAAATGAAGGTGCTTTGTAGGTGATACGCAGGTGAAGAGGAGAAAGGTAAATTAAAAAGAAAGGCAGAATCACAAATGGGTAGAGGGGGCCAATCTCAAGTCATAATTTTGCCCAGTGCCCCTGGCCATGGTGTATCCACTTTGGGAGATGGTGTGGGTCAGCTAGACAGCTCAGCTAAAGAAGGGGCATATGCGGGGGGAAGATTTTCCTGCTTGAAAGCTTCCAGGAGACACTGGGCCCACACCTTCAGCAAGACTAGTGGCCTCCATACTCCTACCCTTGGCCCAACCCCCAGTGAGGTCCCAGGCCAGGAAATTCTTGTAGCAGATTCAGCAGATCACTCTGCAGCTAAACAGACAGACACAACACTGTGTCCCAACCAAGAAGGTGCCGACTGAGAGGAAACAGTCATCTGCCGCTCCAGCTGGCAAGAAAAGAGTGGATGAGGGCGCTGAAAGCTCACACCCTAGTCTAATCCCAGCTCTCCCCTCCTCATCCAGACCCCATCTGCAGGCTGTTTTTCATCCCACTTCCGTCAATGTTTCAGCTGCTGTCAGTAGCTGACCCTGCCTGAATATGCCGTCTTGTCAGACAGATGGCTAGGATGGATGGCTTGAGGAGAGAGTGTGCAAGAAGCGGCCATGTCTCTGTAAAGCAAAGAGTGCTTGCAGATGGCATAGATTTGTTTTTTTTGGTGGGGGGAGTCCATGTATTCTTAGCTAAGTTACACTATTTTGCTTGCTGTGTGATGGAACTGCTATCACTTTGCATCTCTGGGCTTCAGTTTCTAAACTTTCTGTGTGGATATGTGTATGTGTGTGTCAGAGGTAATCATTTCACCTGCTTCTCTTTCACAGGGATATATTATAAAGAACAAAAACAATTATGTTTTCTAAAAAGGCTCAGGAAGTAAAGAAGTTACATACAACAAAGTCAACTGATTATGGTTATTTCCTGCTTACCAAGTGTATTCCATCTGAAGGCAAAAAGAGATGTATAATTTTGCCTGCTTTGGTGGTCCAGTGTCCAGAGTTACTACATCCCATAGAAATTAGAAAAGTCCCCTCAGCTTGTGATTTGCTGCCTTACAGGTAGCAGCTCTAGTCTTGCAGAGTCAGTCAACTACTTGTCCGTAAACATCCAAAGGCTAGAGTTCCACATATGGAGCCACATCACAGCATGGCCCAGCCAGGATCATGAAGTTCATGTCAAAGATGTATCTCCTGAAGATGTGCCACTTAGCTAAAGAATACTCTACCTCTGAGTGGCCAATTCTGCCCTGACTCATGCTAGTCCCAACTGTCCCCACAGACTACTCTTTGCTTACTCATATCCAGCCCCCAGGGCCCATCAAACACACTCCGATTTTCTGCAGCAACTCTCATGGTTTGCCTGTCTGTATCCTACAGTCTAGCACCTGTAGCAGGTGTGCTGCTTTTTAAGTGATCAATAAGTGCAAAGGAGACAGGGCCTATGCCTTCTACGTCTCTATTTCCTGCTGGCTCTAGCATTAGAACAGAGCATGGTGGCTAGGCACAGTGGCTCACGACTATAATCCCAGCACTTTGGGAGGCCGAGGCAGGTGGATCACCTGCGGTCAGGAGTTCCTGACCAGCCTGGCCAAGATGGTGAAGCCCCATCTTTACTGGAAAAAAAAAAAATCAGCCTGGTGTGGTGGCAGGCCCCTGTAATCCTAGCTACTCAGGAGGCTGAGGCAGGGTAATTGCTGGCACCCACGAGCCGGAGGTTGCAGTAAGCTGAGATCACACCGTTCTAGTCCTGCCCAGGTAACAAGAACAAAACTCTGTCCTCAAAAAAAAAAAAAAAAAAAACAGAGCATAGCAAGAAGGAACAAATATTCAAATAGTGATACATGCTAATGTTGAGAGTCTAGTATTAATTCCATTAACATATAAACATGGATATCTAGAGGCAAGGTGGTTCTTCATTTAAGGCCCAGATAGCTGGAGAGAAATAAGTATGACTCTTAAAAGTGATTCAGAAGTGAGTTACAGAATTGATATCTTCTGGGAAAAGGGTCCATGGGTTCAATCAGATTCTCAGTGTTTCATGACCCAAAAGAAGCACCCTCTCTATTACAATACAAAGCAGGGGGCCTGTAGATTTCACTTCAGCAGTATGAGATCTCTGCAAGCAACTCTGTCCAGATTCTATGGCTCTAGGGTTATGCACACTTGTTTTCAGCTTTCTGTGTGCTGACAGTACTTAGTTGTGGAAGTTTCTCATAATCCAATCTTCAGAGGCAACCTCTACGTTCTTTCCTGTCAAAATTTCTTCTTCCACTTTGCTGAACAGCTTTATCATCAGCTCCATTATTCAGCTCATGGACCATTCCAATCTCATTACATAAGCCTCCTAGGGTTCTATCTCCAAGAGGGAACTGGAAATAGCCTTCTCTTTTGACAGATGGAAATGAGTCTCAGAGATGCCAAGGGGACATTGCTATTTAGTGCCAAAGCAAGGATTCAAATTCAGGTCTCGTCATTTTACCTACAGCCACAAAACATGAGGACTAGAGAAGTCCACTAAAATCCAGTCTAACAATTGAGGAAGATAAAGCACAAATCCCTCTGATTTCAGAGGCTAATTCCTCAACCTCAAATCTTCATCTGAACTTGGATTATATAGCCCAACAAAAAGAATCCCTTCCATAGTGGATCTGATAGATTTGTATTATTCCTTTGCTACTATACTATGGGTTTTAAAAATCTCTAATTACCAAGAGGTATAATAAATGAACTCGTAATTGCAATGAAAATGTTAAGTCAGTGATTCTTCATGATGCCTCATTGTTAATGACAGGTTATGTGGTAACGTGTCACTTACTGTCTTCCTCTTCTCCCTGAATAAATTAAGAATGAGTTCTACTATTACTTGGTTAGTTCTAATCCTTTGGGAGCAAGGTTTTTTTTTTTTTTTTGGAAGGTCAATGACCCTTTGAAATGGACAAATTAGTCACTACCCTCAAGCAGCATTTACAGAAACAATGTGAGGCATCTGGATGAGACAGTGGGGTGTTCAGTCAAGCATTCCTTTGTATTGCCTACACCAGCATTTCCCAAGTCTGCTCTGCAGAGCCCTACTAGTCCACAAGATGCTCTGTGAAAACAAAATTCCGTGCTTCAGATAAAGTTGGGAAAAGATCCACATTCGACATTCACAGTGTCCCTTTCAATGTGTTAAAAGGATCTCACAAGTCCCACAGTAAAGAAACCTGTTTAATGACAACCCTGCATTTTCTCTGACTTTACTTATCCACCAGACTCTATTTTTTTAATCTAGGTAACAACTATGAACATCCCAGAAACACCCCTTGGAAAGCGCTTCTCTGCACCACATCACAACCTAGATATTTTGAGGATCTGGATATTTGCCATCTTGTGGACACTATTATCTGCTGAATCCAGAACCCCACTCCCAACTTCAGTCACACTCAACCCTCAGCTAAGACCTAACATGTTTCTCCTAGACGGCTGATAGCATCTCCAGTATCTTTTCTTTTTTTTCATTAGCAAGCGCTATAAATCAAGAGAAAAAGCTCCTCTGTGAAATACTGTATAGTGCTAATAACCAAAACCACTTGCATCAACAGCCCAATGACACCAGGCACCTGGGGACACAAAGTCAAGTCCAGGAGGTGCTATTTTTCCTGTATATGATGAGAAGCCAGGGAAGTTATTTAAGCAGTGAAATGATTTGATGAAATTTACATTTTTGAAAGACTATTCTGAGATGATTGGAAAAGAGATAATAAGCTTGGAGGCAGGACCTATCAGGAAGTTATTTGAAAGCACCCATTGCTATCACATTAGGCATGAAAGGAAGAAGAGACATTCGGTAATTAAGGATTAATTGAGAAAAGTTATCCCTCAATGCACACATTATTTTGTTTGGAAAACTGTTAGCAGCAGGCTCCAGAAAGTAGTTCCTGGAGGCCACTGGCAGAGGTTGCAAGGAAGGTTGTATCGGACAAGACTCCAGGCTGCTGGAGCAGTGGGAATGGTGTTAGAAAAATGAAGTCTACCTCTTCCTGGAGACCAATGGAGACAGCTCATCTGCCATGTCATGGAACTACTAGAGGAAAAGACAAAGTATCATGTTGCTCCTCCTAGGAAATTCTTTAAGAACCCAGACCAAAATCCCTGCTGCAGGGAGATACATTTAGGTAAGACTACACAATACACAGAAAGGAAAGGGAAGGTGTTAGGAAGTCTAGATTCTAAAGAACTCCAACACTGATTGCCATGGGATGGTGACAAGTCCTTACGAAAGAGAGGAGTGAAAAGTAAAAATATGTCAAATATTAATAAAAATTTCCAGTTTGAAACTGGGGTTCTTCTGGCAGCTAGATGCTCATATTAAAGTGATTAGAGTAAAAAGTGATGATATGGGTCAGAGATCAAACAAGTAAATAAGGTATATTATCATCTTTGGACTTACCAAGGCCAGAAAAACACTATGAGATTCAGTCATTGCTTTAGACCAGTAATTCTCAAAAGGGGAACAAGTAGACCATAGTATCCGGTGGGAGTGGTTTCAAACTCCACATACTACCTCATCCCTGATTGAGAATCACTGCACATGATAGATGTCATTTATGGGAGTGCAACATATGCAAACAATTTAGAGGCAAAAAGAGTCTGAGGATCACAGTTCCAATAATGACAATAATCACACCAATAAGATTAGGAACTAATATTTACTGGCTTATGCTTATGCTGAGCTGGCTCTGTGCTCAGGGCTTCAGGTTCATGTTTCTTAGTTCTTTTCTCCCTATAACCACCCTCTAAGGTGAGTATTGCTATTATCTACAGTTATAGATGAGGAAACAAAGGTTAGGAAGTGGTCAAACAGAAGTGACCCCAGAAGTGGAGCTATACTATATTGCTCGAGAGGTTGCATTACCTGAAACTCCACCTAGGATAAAATAGCTATCTATTTCTGACACTATGATGGCTTTTCCTAAGTTCTTCCCACTATTTCCTCTGGAAAGGAAACTACTCTCTCTCACACATGGGCACATAGGAGAAGTAAAATATATAAGGTAGCTGATTGAAAGGAAGTACCTGACTACCTTACCTCATATTAGCCTTAAATGGCTCCAGATACTGAAGGAGAGGGGAGGGAGACTATCACCATGGGTTGTACTTTCTTGAGAACAGAAGAAGGAAAGAATGTTTAGGAACTGCAGATTAGGGGAGGGACAGTAGGGGGTAGGGAGTTGGGGAGGGATAACATGGGGAGAAATGCCAGATACAGGTGATGGGGATGGAGGCAGCAAACCACATTGCCATGTATGTACCTATGCAACAATCCTGCATGATTTTTACATGTACCCCAGAACCTAAAATGCAATCACACACACACACACACACACACACACACACACACACACACACATTTATATAAAGGACAAAAAAAAGAACAGCAGATTATTTCACTAGTTACAGGGCCAATGGAATAATCTTGGAACGAACAATTTCCTCTGCAGAAACTAAAAATGGTGTCTAGATAGCCAGCTCCTCTTCTCAGAGACCACCAACCCTCTACTCAAAGTGTGGTGTGGGGACCAGCAGCATTAATGCCATCTGAGAGCTAGTTAGAAATAAAGAATCTCACACCCCCCACTGCAGACCTACTGAATCATCGTCTGCACTTCAGTAAGATTCCCAGTGATTCAGGTTCTAAGAGTTTATCTTATTCAGAGCCTTCAATAATGCTGCAGAAACAAGTCAGTTTCTCAAAGGCTAATGAGTCTTGAGAAGCCTTTTTACTACCCGTAGTGGACAAACACATGTCATATTTATTCCATATGGCCCCAATCCACACCGCAGTGAGGTATAAATGCAGGCAATCTTAGAACTGAGCTCCTTGCTACCTTTGTTTCCAACTCCCATCTCTGCAAGAAATGTCAAATACAGAACAGGATTCTGGGAAAGTGAGGGTATCTACACCCAATTAAAAAAAAAAAAAAGTTTACAACTACAGTAGTAGTTCTCAACTGGGACCAAATTGCCCCCAGGAGACATCTGGCAATGCCTGGAGACATTTTTGGTTGTCACGAAATGAGAAGGGTACTCTGTCATCTAGTGGGTAGAAGTCAGGGAAGCTGCTAAACATCCCACAATGCACAGGATAGACGACATGACAAAGAATTATCTGGCCCCAAAGTGTTTGGGAAGCTCTGGACTAGAAAAAATAATAGATACAAGTTATCTAATCCCTAAATGTTCAAAATACAACTAGGGAGAAAAGGAACATAAAAGTGCTTTCTCCATTCTGGTGAAGAGCTTCAGGTTAGACAGCAAAGATCTAGCTGCCCTTGAAGGGGTGATGCACTCCTTTGGCTTATATCAAACTTACAGAGTTGAGCCTTTCTTTGACTTGAAGTTCATTTCCAAAATTACACCCTATAAAACCAACTGCTCGGGAAGTCATGATAGACACAGAAAAATCTTTTCACAAATGCCAGTCTTCAAACTGAGCATTAAATAAAACAAGAAGAAGCCTTACCTTATTTTTTTCCTCCTGTTCTCAACAAACAACATTTCAATTACCATCAAGTAATTGAAAATAGAAACAACCTGAACCAAGAGGTAGCTATAAGAAATACCAATGAATAGGATTAACATAATTCTTCTATGTGAGTTTAAAGCGGTCAATGCCCTGATAGTCAGGCCAAAAACGGAACAAAGATTAATTATATAGTTCCAATTTTAATGGTTTCCTTTTACTTTTTAAGAATGATTTATGCCCAGTTTAAGATTCAGAGTGAATTCCTAGGATCACTGCTCATGATACCACTGAATGCTATCTACTTCATGTTCTCGCCCCAGGATACATATCCCAAGCCTCCATATCAATGAGAATGCAAGTGCTTTTACATATGGGTCCAGAGGCCATGTGAATTATAAAGTAAAATATGAGGATTGGGGAAATTACATTTATCTAAGACCTCTGTGATCAGCACTAGTCTCCCATTCAACCAAGGCCTGCAATGCTCCGTGAGGGGCAAACATTTTAATATTGAAGGTATGTTGGTGAAGACTTCAGTTAAGACTCAGCCAAATTGAACCCTTCCTACAAAGAATCACCCTCGCTCAAGACAAGTATGCAGCATAATACCCAATGTTGTGTGCTCATTAAACCAATCTCCATCTTCCATCCCAGAAACCCAGCTATGTATGCTACATTCCTCAGTCTCACCTGCAATTAGGTGGAGCCATGTGAATGAGTTCCAGTCAATTGAATGTGGGAAGAAATGATGAATATGCATTAGAAGAGTGACCTATAAAACTTCCTGCACAACTCTCTTTGCTTTCCTTTTCCTAAACTTAAGACCACGTACCAGAGAATCCAGTGATGAATGTAAGACTCTAGAGGAAAGAAAGACCACTAGAGTGAAAGGGGCCTGGGTCCCTGAATGACTGCGTGGAGCAAAAGCCCTCCTTCTCCATAGGCCCCTCCACTCCCACCTTCATTATCTTTAGTCACTGAGGACTGGGGATTGTTAGAGCAATTGGTTTATCCTGACTAATTCTTTGGTCTTTGCAAATATATTCCCTCTTCTAAAATCATGGGCCATTTGTTTCACTTTAGCCCATAATACTGTATTAATATCACCTATACTTTCTACCTTTCACATTCCATATTCCTCTTCCATCTTGATAACTGCTCTCCATAGCACTAAGGGAAGGAACTGCCTGAAGTCTATATGCTTAGAACTTTCTCTCTGATTCAAATTAAAAGTAAAGCGAAATCAAAACCAGGGATGGGAGGTCCAACTGTTCTCAGGCTTGCTGCCCAATAGCAATCAACCCTTGAATCCAATGGCATGTAAGACCTGGTTCTGAGGCCTGACTTTATGTTCATGGCTGGTCTACACAGCATTTTAAGGAATAATTACTGTCCCAATGCTTTAGCCCCTAAGTTGTCCCTCCGTCACATATCAATATCAATGACCAGCATGGCTGAGGAAGGCCAAGTAGAGTTGAACAAAAGATACAACTAGGCCGGATAACCTAAAGGTAGCCAAGGAAGTACATGAAGAAGAATCTGAAAAGAAGTTCTTAGAGTGTGTGGTTGTCATTAGGTCTTTCCATCAATATTCAAATTCTCCTCCTTCCAGGCACATGGTAGTATTGCATTTCCCTGTCCTGTAGAAGTCAAGTCATGGCCGTGTGACTTGTTCTGGCCAATGCCAGATGAGCAGAAGTAATCTGTGTCACTCCTGGCCAAAAGTCTTAAATAGCCAGGCCAGAGTTTGTTAGATTCCCATCCCACAGTACTGGAACTAAATTCCCGATGGTGAGGCACTGTCAGCCAGGGTCCCTTGGTGATAATGACACGCAACAACCTAAGACAAAGAGGTAGTATGAGTAAGAAAGAAATCTTTGTCGTTTTAAGTCCTCAACTTTGTAGGTTGTTACTGCATCATTATTTAGCCAATTCTGATTACTACAGAATATCTAATATTTGATGAGGAATGGGCTTTGATATTCAAAATAGGAAAGATAAAAATATTCCTGCAATTTCTACATCTCTTCCCCGAAAGAATGGAGGATAAGAATTTTTTTTTCCCCAATGTGATATGCACAAGTACTCTAGCAGCTGAAACCAAGTCTTACCTACTAATGTGACTTAGCTTCTTGTGTCTAGAAAAGGGGTTACAGGCCAGATACGACCTGCAACATGTTTTTGTAAATGAAGTTTTATTGGAACATAGCCATGCCCATTAATTTACATATTGCTTATTACTGCTTTCACATTACAATGCAAGAGTTGCTACTGCAGAAACTGCAAGGCCTGCAAATGCTAGCATATATACTATTTGGCATTTTACAGAAAAAAAAAATTGCAGACACAGATCAAAAGTTGGTAGCAGCAGGATTTCTCTTAGTGCTTCAGGCCTTTTTAGAGACAGGGAGGCGAAGGGAACCCTAATACAAATGACTTCCAATGAGCACATCGTTAAAGTTCTGTTGTTTATAACCCCTCTCCTCCAGTATCAGGATGGGTATAGGATCTGAACAAAGGATATACACAGTATATATCAGGATTAGCAAACCTGACAGTCCTCAGAATGACTCAGTGGAAAGTTGCTTAAGTGCTTGCTCAAAATGATTCACTGCCTGGAGAGTCCATGGCAAGTCAGATTCTTAGGCTAAAGTGGGAGGTACAGTTTGTCCACCTCCCTGAACTCAGCACAGGGCAAGCAGGCAGGCTCTAAGTAAGTAAGTAGGCTCTTAAAGGGTCTGATGAGGGTCTCAACCTGCTGATTGAGGCCTCTGCTGTGGCCACTGGCTGCCCTCCGGGGGTGGGGGTGTACATGGTGTGGCTGGAATGCTAGGAATCCTGGGCTGGCCTAGCAGGCACTCCAATTGGCTTGGTGTTCTACGTGCTCCAAAGACTTTCTCCAGTGTCCTTGGCATCTGATGACTATACTTGGGCTTAAGATTTTTAGGGCTGGGCGGGTCCCTGGAAGCCTTCTATCTTAGTACCAGAACACTCCTTCATTTGGTGGTACCAGCAAACAATCTGGCCATTCTATTGCAGATAGGACACAGGCTATTTGCTCACTTGCCTCTGCCTGGCTCTTGAAGGGCTGCCTGGAGGAGCTATCTGCTTGACTGAAACTCAGCCTTTGGTGACTGTTAAAAGATTTTGCTTCATTTCAGTTATTGCTGTGTTACTGTTGGTTGGCTCTGGGTTGAGGGCAAAGGCCTGGGGTGGAAAACAGAGAAAGGAGAAGAGAGATTAAAGGATACTTTACTTAGACCTACAAGTTGAACTGTTCTTTCTTTTAGCAGGTGATTCTGAGGTTAGTTTGGACTGGGTGTTTTCTCTTACTTTCTAAGGTAACATAGCCATCCAGTCCTCTCATGAAAAATTTCCTTTTAAGCAGACCCATGAATAATCTAGATAATCCCAGAATTCATGCACCTATTAGAGCTCCCTGAGCTATTTGCTGACGAGGTATTGTATGCGAAGTCTGACAAAGATCAGTTTGATTGATCAATGAGAGTCAGCATCGTATTTGCTAGCCTGGAGAAACAAGCATGGCCAGGACTGAGGAGAAAGTCCTTACATGCTCCCTCCACAGCACTATTAATAACATGAAAAAATTATCCAGTGTAATCCCAAGGACTGATTTCAAATCAAAACAAAGCAAATAAAGGAAAGCAAAACAAAAGAACAGCAAGACAAGCACAAGGGCTCCCTAGGGTTCCTCTAGCTTGTGGGATGGGTGTGGGTGTGAGCCTGCGAGAGTGTATGTGAGAGTGCGTGTGTTCCAGATGTACATGAGAGTCACATGTGTGTGTTTGTGGGGACAGTGGTGAGGCGGGTAGGCAGACTTGGAGGTTTTCAGGGTTAGGGCTGGGCAAACGTGCCTCTGACTCAGAGGAGGAATCTCAGTTTCTTTTGGTGGGGAGAGAAGAATTAAACTTTTGTCAAACAACCTCAAGCCAATTCCTCTAAAGGGGGGTAGGAAGGACAGTGTCATAACACAGAGAGTGTTAATGGCTGCTATTTTAACAATCTAAACTCACTGCCCCAGGGCGCCAGTAGAAACTAAACAGTCTTATTGCAAAGGGTGCATTTTTAAAAAATCAAATAAATAGCTGAAGGCGCACTCACATTGAACTTGTGCCCAATTCAGTGTCAATCAACAAGTTTCCATTGAATGCTGGACAAGCCAACTCCTCTTCCAAAGAGAACACAGAAAACATTGTAAGTTCAGTTTGGGGGCAGCTGGATGATCTTATGTAGCCTGTCCTTTTATTTATTTATTTATTTATTTCTCCCTTTTTGCTTCTTCCTTCCTTCTCCGGCTAGGACTTTTGTTCCCTAATTCAGATCCTCCCAAGTTAATTCCTTTCTAATGCATCTGCCTGGCTCTGGTCCTAGTGCTGTGGTTCTTCTATTTTATGTTTCTATACATGAGGACAGACCAGCTGACCTGGGCCTCAAGGCAGGTCCACATTATTTGTAAAACAACAGCTTTCTACCTGCCATGTGTTCCATGAGTAGTGATGGAGAAAGTACCCAAATGTATACAGTATAATGCTATGGCTTCACTTGGGAACATGTACATCCTGATAAGCCAGCATGCTGAAAAGTTGTATTATCCCAGTGACAGAATGTGTCCTAGGCACATATTTGAAAGTAGGCAGACACAGCTACTAAATCTTAGTGTAAAATCTTCATCTCCATCTTGGTAAGCATGTTTCTCCCTTCTCCCAACTGAATTCTGGCCCTGCATTCTAAAATAATACCAACAATACCTTGCATTTATTGAGGGTATACTACAGGCAGGGCACTATGCTAACTCCTTTACATACATAACTGAGGATTCAGTTAATCCTCACAACAGTCCTTTGAGATAGGAATTATCATTGTCCTATTTTTTTCCCTCTCTCTCTTTCTCTCTCTCTCACTCATTCATACACACACACACACACACACACACACACACACACACTCACACAAATACATACCATACATCACCCACTCTAACATACACGCTCACCCACATGCTTACATACACTTACACTTACATCAAGTGTGTGTAAACTGAACAATCTCCTCTGCCTTATCTCCATAGTGCTCAGTTCTTCCAGATTCTCTATCCAAAGGCTCTCTCATTGACATCTGGAATTCTATTCTTAGGGAATTCATATAGTTAAGCTAAGCGTTGACCTTTCTGCTGGAAGGAATCTCATCAGCTGCCTATGTAAGAGCTGAGTGGATGGGATAGAGGTGAGGATGTGAGGGACTGCAGGAGAGGAAAGGGAGTGCAAAGTGTCCAAGAACACTCAGGACAAACTTTACCTCCTCCCTACTTTTGTAGTGGGCTGGCTCTGCAAAATGTCTAACCACAGGATGTACAAGGTCCTTTGAGACTGGGCCTCCATCAATCTGACCTTCTCAGCCTCCTCCCTCCTACACAGACCATACTCAACTGCAGTCACGGGTCCCACACATGCCTCTGCACGTGCCCTCTCTGCCTCCCCCTTCTGCATCTGGCAAAGTGCCATTCATCTGTCAGAACCCAGCTCAAATGTCCACTCCCCTCCGGGGTTGTGCCTGACTCCTGGCTCTTGTAGAGTGTCTGTCTTTCTCCCCGCTGCCTGCACAGCCCTTGTCCACACTTCTACCAGAGTACTCATCACATTACATTTTAATAATCTTGTTATGCTTGTCTCCTCCACTAGATTGTGAACTCCTCAAGGCAGGAACTCGGAAACCTCAGCACCATACATGGGATCTGTCTCAAAGCTTATACTCTGTAAATGTTTGTGAAATGAACAGGAGTGAGTGAGTGAATCAGTGAGTAAGTGAATGAGTAGACTCACACCACCAACTTCTGGTTAGGAAGAGACTCCCTTCCCCAGGCTTATCTGGCTAAGGCTGCTGTCCAGTATTTCTCAACAGGGCCACCACTGGAATTTTGTGTGGGACACTTCTTCCACGCATTGTGTTCCTACTCACTGTGGAACATTTTGCATCTCTTGTTGCTGCCCACTAAATGCCAATGACATCCTCCAATTACTGTGACGAACAAAACAGTTTCCAGACATTTCTAAAGCCCTGGAGAAGTTGGTGGGGGCAGAAGGGGTGTGTGTATGTGTATGTGTGTGTGCTAATCCTCCCTGGTTTGGAAGTAACACTACAGCAATGGCTCATTTCCCTGATCTCGGTGGTCTGACAGGCCTCCTGAAGTAGGGGCACGCTGTGTTTCTGCAAGAGGTGCCAGATGACAGCCTCCAGCTAGAGCATGAATTAGCAGAAGGTAGGAACCAAACAGGAACGAGGCAGCCTAATCAATACATAATAGTGGATCTTGCACTCTCTTTTTATGATTTAGTGGGGAGGAGGTATCAGTTCTAGCCCTCCCCCAGAAAAATCCCTTTCAATTTTTCAAGGCAGTCCAGAGATTTTTACCTTGTCTCTGAGTGCATTCTCAGCACTGCCTTATGTTTCTGCTAATAACTCACTCAGCTTTGAGAACATCAGCATTATTGTGCAGCATACTCACACAAGGCACCTCTGAAAACCTAATCAGAAGGAAATAGAAAGGCAAGGCAGAGGTGATGCCATTAATTTAATGCTTTTTGCCTGATAGTCATTAAACCTGTCACTTGTTTCCTTTAGACTCCCCTCCTCTTTTCCCTGAGGGTGGAGACACATGGTCAATGTCTGGTTATGAGGCTGCTATCATTGGGATCTATGGGAACAAGTACCAAAATACGATGGTTTCAAGCTTTGCCTATATTGCACATATACCCAGATAAAATCTGGGGACCCAGGATTTAAATAGCTTCTTTTCACTGCTGAGCACTGCCTTGCTTATATATAGACCTCCTTATACTTTTCAAAGCAATTTCCCATATTAACTTTCTTGTTCACTGTCAATGCAAACTTCAGGAGAAGGCAGGAATTATCATCTCATTTTACAAGCTAAGAAAATAGGTACAAAGAGGTTAGTCAGCTCTGTGAACATCCCACAGTGAACTGGAAGGAAAGCAGAGCCAGGCTCCATCTCTTTATTGGTCCCCCTGCTTTCCTCCATCCATGATGGCACAATACAACCTCACCTTGAGGGAGGGCAGGCATACCCCACAGGTCCAAAGGTGATCCTGACCAGTCTGACTTTCTGGAAGCCAAACATAACCTCTGGACAGTGATAAAAGCCTGGAGCCAAATGGCTTCATCCAGATGCTGATACACTGTGCACTCTACAGCTTGGAAATCAACGCCTCAAATGCCCACTTAATAATTCCAAGAGCCCACTTAGAGGACAAGGGACACACTTTTCTCTAGGTTTTGGTACTGCTCTTCTTTGTGACAAAAAAAAAAAAAAAAGACCAAACCAAACCAAACATCAAGAAGACCAAAATAATGCAAACAAGTAGAGAAATATAATAGCCCCCCAAATAGCCATATGCACAGAGCATCCCATGCTTGGTTGCAGTCTTGCAAGGTCTTCTGGTACTTTTGCCTCCAGTCATAACCATCAAGAACAAATGAAAATGTAATGCCACTTAAAATATATTATCCTGGGAAATATAACTTACATACCTAAAGCATAAATGCTTTCGAAGCAAACACCCATGTGACTACCATGTGGATCAAAAAGGAGTGCATAGCCAGCACCCCAGAAGCGTCTCCCTCACCACTGGAGGTCAACTCACCACCAAGCTGACTATTGTGATAATCATTTCTTCACTTTCCATTATAGCTTTATCACATTTATGCACACACATAAACAATATAGTTTACTTTTGCCTATTTTGAACTCGACATTAATGGAATCATATTGTATGCATTTGTGCATTTATCTGTGTCTTTTGTTTACTCAGCATTGGGCTTGAGCTATTAATATAATATATTGACTTTAAAATGACTTCATCTCCCCTTATCTATCCCTGGAAGTACTTCTTTGTGCTGAACTTTTTTATGCTGAAGCTCACTTCTACTCATTCTCCCCCTTTGGAGGTGGAAGGAGAAAGCTGGTCAGCCTCCCCTAAGACCCATTTATGTTTCTGAAACTTGGTGAAGGCCCCTGTCTTTCTTTCACCAGGTTCAGTAATTACAGTTTTCCTTCAACATCACCTCATAGGTTTCATACTCTAATCCTTTAATAATCTTTCTAATAAAGCCACGTTGAATGGCTCCAGACACAATTTCGCTTAGAAAGCAATCTCGGAAGAGCCCTTTTGGAAATGCACTTCTCCAGATAAAGAGAAACAGGGGGTAGTGTTCTATTCCTATAGATTTTTCCAAAAGCAGATGACAAAACTTGCCAGTAATCAGCTCCTAATAGATGACATCCTCCGAAGTTCCCTGGGAAATGTTAATAAGGAACACGTCTTTCAAAACCTAGATTTTTCACACAGGCAGTAATGCTAGTTACTGCTTGTCATGCCTGTCATTTTCAAAGACAGTGTGGTCTCTGGGGTCTTCCTCATCCTATGAAAAATGTGCTCTGAGAAACAACATTTGGTAGATTCCTCTAAAACTCCTTGGTTACCTCTTGCCTTCACTTCTTCATCTCTACCACTAGCTTCTTCTCAAATTTCTTCTCTCTCTTTCCCATTTAAAAAAGAAAGAGACACACTACATCCTGGATGAAGCTTAAAGACATTATGCTAAGCAAAAAAAGCCCATTACAGAAGGACAAATATTGTATAATTCCATTTATATGAGGTACTGAGAGTAGTCGAATTCATAGAGATAGGAAGTAGAAAGTGGGGAGTTAGTGTTTAATGGGTACAGAGTTTCAGTTAGGGGAGGTGAAAATGTTCTGGAGATGGTTAGTAACGATGGTTGTGCAACAATGTGAATATACTTAATGTTCCTGAACTGTAAACATAAAAATGGTTAAAATGGTAAATTTTATGTTATAGATATTTTAGCATAAGAAAATAATCACAAATTAAAAAAACAAAAAAAGACAGAATGAAAATAAAAAGGAAGGAATGAGGGAAGGAAAGAAGAGAAACAAAGAAAGCAAGCAAGGAAGAAAGCATGCCACATTTCCTTGCCTTCTCCTCCTCAACCTCCATTTCTCTCCTATTGAAATAATAAATGAATATACTATATAAAAGGTATGATGGTGAGTGTGGACTCTGATTTGCCCTTACACCCCTTAGGGCACAATCTTGTAAATATGGAGAAATCAAAACGGGACGAATTTATTCAAGAAAAGGAAACAGAGCTTGTGGGGACACTTACATTATCTTCATGTTCCATAAAATAACCTCGACTCCCAAGTTTGATGCATTTCTGTCTTCTCAATTAAACTAAAATCCAAGCAGCCCTCTTCCTCGCCCTCCTGCAGACGGCTTTAAATTAGCCCTTTATTGAAAGATACAATACATATGTTTCTTGGCTTATCTCCAATCCTGGGTGTACAACCCTAGAAAACACTTTTTAAGTAGCCAAACATATATTTGCTAAACCACTTCCCAGCCTCTGGGTCTTAGAGTATGTGTGGCAAAGACAAAAGACAACACATCAAGACATTTATAAAATAGACTACTTTGATGGCCAAAAATGGAGTCCTGTGAGGAGGCAGATTTTGGAAGATTTCAATAACTGACACCCTACGTCTTCCAGTTCCTAAAATCACTTTTAGGGAATAGCTGATGGTGTAAAATTTGAAATACAAAAATTAGACAAAAGTCATTCTAATAAAGACAATTACTTATTTTAGTGGCTGCAAATAATCTGGCAAACCTTTTGGGTTATAGTCATTTTGCATCCGAAACCCTGAAGTCAAACTCTTTGGCTCTAGGCAACAGATAGAAAGGATATTTGGTTACTTTGAGAACATACTGGTTTTAAGTTAACAACTCTAAAGTGAAAAACTTGAGAGCTGGCTACTCATCCTAGAAACCACTGTGTCCTCTGCCACAAATAGAGAAGTTATCCTGAATACTGCTGGTGTTCTGCAGGACTTTGGGGTAGGTAAAGCCTGACTCCCTAGGCTCTTCCTTCAACAGGTCCCTCTCCCTCTGTAACTCTTCCAGGTACCCAGCTGAGCTTAGTGGCCTCAGGATCTTCCACTGTAACAGCTGCATCCTCTCTCTATAATCAAATTCTGCTTTCTAAATCCTGTGTTCAGATGAAATAAAAAATGATTAATAAGAGTTAAGTTACTACCTTTAAAGATTGGTGAATTTATCAGGACAAGGCCTAAATTAAAAAGATCAAGTTGTAATGACAATTTCAGGTGTCAGGTAACTTGGCAGGGAAGTGTGCTTGGACAAGGCTGATCCAATGGCTGGACAGGTCTCAGAATCACAGGTCACAGGAAATCAAGGTAATAATTGCCTCTTCTGCTTATTCAAGAAGAAAACAAGCCCTGGTTCAATGGTCAGTCCTGCAACTCAGATGAGAGCCCATTACAGGACATTTGGCTAATCCTTTCCTTAAAATACCCTAGATTTGACTCTTATTTCAAACTAAGTTAAAAACAGACTAAGCTAAAAACACTGATTTTATTTCAAACTATGTTGATTGCTTTTCCCTTTGAGAGTTTCATTTGTTTATCAGCAGAAATTCCTGGGCTAATTCCGAGAAATGCCATTCATTTCTCGCCAACAACAAGTCATGAACAATGGGTGGGGTAGAGGGGGAAGCTCCCCACGGAGGGTCTTGCTTTCTGGACATGACAGCCAGGGGCTCCGAATGTGAAAAATGGCAGAAGAGAAAGCCTTTGGGAAGGAGCTCTGGGAAAGCAGAGGAGCAAGCCAGATGGCACATTGTGCACATGTTACTGCAGGGTTGGTCCTGGGGAAATGTGACACAAAGAAAATGTGTTTCCAAAGTGTCTATGTGCTCATTATCAGCAAAACTATGTTGTCATGTTGCCCACAGCCCTCTGGAGATCCCACTGCTGCAAGATCTTACCCAGAACAGCTTTCTGTGGGCAGTTCTTTTGACCTCCTTTCTCAAAATCTCCCCTGGGCCCTATTACTGTAGTACAGTCCTCAATCGGACTGCATCAGCATTAACTGAGATGCTTGTGTAAAATGCGATACCCAATGCAGCCTAAATGAATCAGGATTTTTGGTGTAGGGTCTGGGAGTCTGCATTTTATCAAATCTCCCAAGGTGATCCTTAAGCACATTAAAATTTGAGTAGTACTAGTTTAGGGTGTTGTGCTAAAATTGCCCACTACCCTAACACACTTCTCCAAACTAAGATACTGTATATACCAATAGCTTATTGATATAATATAAATAACTCCTAGAAATTGAATGGCAAAATACAACACTTCTTGAAGCATATAATAAAGAACTCTAATTCTGCAAAGTGCCTCCAAAAAAATGGGTCCTATGGCTGAATAAGTGTAGACAATGTTACATCCCATATACATCTCTGGTAGATCCATAATGCATATTAATGTATCAAGGTTCTGTCATACAAATAGACAACAAGCATATAAAAATGCCAAACGTCACTAATCATCAGGAAAATACAAATCAAAACCACAATGAGATAGTCTCAGCCCAGTTAGAATGGTTATGATCAAAAAGACAAAATGTAATAGATTCTAGTGAGGATGTGGATAAAAGGGAACTCATGCTGTTGGTGGGAATGTAGATTAGTACAGCTACTATGGAAAACAGTATAGAGGTTTCTTTAAAAACTACAAAGGAAACTACCATATGATCCAGCAATCCTACTACTGGGTATACATCCGAAAAAAGGGAAATCAGTATATCCAAGGGATATGTATATCCCTATGTTTATTACAGCACTACACACAATAGCAAGATATGGAATCAACCTAAGTTTCCATCAATAGAAGTATGGATAAAAAAATGTGGTATATATACACAATGGTGTATTATTCAGCCATAAAAAAGAAAAGAAATCCTGTCATTCATAGCAACACGAATGAGCCTTGAAAGTACTAAGTTAAGCAAAATAAGTCAGGCACAGAAAGGTAAATACTACATGTTCTCACTCATTTGTGGAAGCTAAAAAAGTTGATCATATAGAAGCAGAAAGTTGAATAGTGGTTACTAGAGACTGGGAAGGGTAGGAGGAAGAGGAGGATAGAGAGAGATTGGTTAAATGATACAAAATAATAGCTAGAAGAGAGGATTTTGGAAGTTCATAGCACAAAGAAATGATAAATGTTTGAGGTGATGGATATGCTAATACTCTGATTTGATCAGTACACATTGTAGGTATCAAAATGTCACTATGTTTTATACACCATAAATTTGTATAATTATTATGTTAATTAAAAATAAAAAACTTATTCCTCTTAAATTGTACATGTGTGTATGTGTCTGTGTGAGTGTATATGTGACTCCGAGAAGTCTTACATTGAAACTCACATGTTTAACTTTTTACAATTCAGAAACTCAAATTTATTTTACAATACACATGTTTTCCCTAGTAAATTCAATTACCATCCCATAAAATTATGTTCCTTGGAGCAAATTTTGTGAAACACTATCTTAATCCTGGAAAATGATTATAACTGTGGCAATTTCTTGCACATAGAACGCAAACGGAAGATTTATTTGGGACAAATGGGGCCTCTTGGAAACCCTCAATGTGGTATCACCTTCTTTACTTTTGTGTAAGGCCAGGTTTAGTTAACATTCAGTGAAAGAAACAGAAGTTAAGAGTTCTGCTCTATCATGATGAAAGGCCATAATGCACCTGAAAGCCTTGTTCCTACATGACATAAGGGTTCTAGCATGCTAAAAGGAAATCAAATTTTTTAAAGAAAGAAATTAAATTCCCAGAGTTTTCCAGAGACAAAGATCACTTCACCTGGCAAAGGTAAGTTGAGTGCCACTTTCTTGAAGAAGGTTTTAACCCTTTATACTTGGTCAAGTGTCCAAGGACTGATGGTACGAGAAAAATAGTGGAAATAAGGCATGGAAGATGGTTAAAAGGTCTAAGAATAGTCAGTATGGACATGGAGGGTCTAGTGATCAATAGTGAACATCTCCTTTGGCAACCCATCAGTAATCTAAAATAGTGATAATAATAACAATAATAAAGTAAAACATCTGCTATCCAGACACCATTTCAGAATTCTTAGGATTTTGGATAACTCTGGACCCATATATATATATTTTGCAGGCAAAGAAATAGCCCCTGATTGATCATCTTCCACACTACAGCTATTGTAGTCAGCTTACTAAGGAAAACAATATGCTAATTGACTATTACTGTTTAAAAGGAATTGATCCTTTTTGATAAATTCTAAGAGACAAATGAATATAGAATTCAGAAGACAATGAAAGAAGAGAGGAGAGAGCAATGGAGATGAGACATAGATGGTGGCAACAGCAGCAAATCAGCAGCAACCATGAGGATGGCTAGCAGTAGGTACTCAAAGAAATGAACTAAAAGAAGATGGGGCAACCTTAAAATTTAGGAGGGATTCCTCAATAACTTAAAAATAAAATTACCATAAGATCCAGAAATTCCACCCCTAGGTGTATACAAAATGATTGAAAACATATGCCACACAAAACCTTGTACATAAATGTTCATAGCAGTACTATTCACAATAGGCAAAAGGTGGAAACAACCCAAATGACCACCAATAGATGAATGGATAATGAAAGTGGTCTATGCATAATAACGGAAGATTCCCCAGTCATAAAAAGGAATGATGTACTGATACGTGCTACGATATGGATGAATCTTGAAAACACTATGCTAACTGAATGAAACCAGATGCAAAAGGCCACAAATTGTATGATTCCACTTATGCGAAATGTCCAGAATAGGCAGATCCATAGAGAAGTAGATTCGTGGTTACCAGGGGCTGCGGGGAAAGGAGAATGGGGAGTGACTGTATCATATGTTTCCTTTTGGGGTGGTGAAAAAATTCGAAAACTAGATTAGTGGTAAATGTTCTTACTACTTGCACAATATTGTAAGTGTTCTTAATGCCACTGAATTATATACTAAAATGATATATTTTATGTTATTTATGTTTTACTACAAAAAAAATAAATAAATCTCCCTTTTGAAACTTAGCCCTAGGAAAAAAAACTGGAAGAAACACAAAAGGCCTGTCTACTTGATTACTGTAACAGTGCAAGTCAGAGATATAGACAGACATAGTCATAGACCTAGACCCTAGACTCCTTTTTAATATAAATGTATGGGATGGGAGGAAAGGGGAACACAAGTGCAGCTAGGTCACTGATCAAAGACAAAAAAAGCAGATTCAGAGTGGACAAGTGATTTTCAACCCTTTCTCCAAACTTGTCTAAAGTCAAATGTCATGTATCTACCTCATCTTAAACAGTCTGTTTGTGCTATATTGTGGATTTGTGTAACACAAGTAGTTCATATGTGAGTGCTAAATGAGGGAATGAAGTTGGTATAAAATAGAAATTGCATTAGTTCATACATGATTTCCCCAGAAAATTAATATTTTGCACTACCAAGTGACAGCAGCTAAAAGCTAAGTACACTAACTCAATTGAAATCAGGAAGCCATTTACCCTACATTCTTCCTCTTGCCTCAGTTGGGACACATGCTCTGTCTTATAAATGCTTATTACATTATTCTCCCCGAACTTTGTGCATTTTACTCTTGTCTGTATAACTCAGCAGCTTCAATCCTTCCTTAAATACCTTTCCTTCATGCTAATGGCTACCATTTTAAAAGGTGAAGTCTATATTTACTGTAATATATTTTGTTTATTAGAAACATAAGATGCCTTTTTAAACTGTATTTCATCAGTATAGTTGCTTTGTTAGTGTTCTGGTTACAAAGTTGCATACCTTTTGAGTGGTTTTCTCCAATACTACTTTTTCCTTAAGCCCTGTTATTTTTCAGTGTACAATTTTGCAGAATGTGAGGATTTTCAGATATGTGCATATTATATTGTGGCAGAAATGCCTGCATTTGCTAGCTCACTCACAACCCAGCTATTGTTGAAAGAGAAATGACACAGGGCTTCCCACATTCTCTTTATGGGAACACATACTATAATGCATCATGATTAAGGTCTTTTCCCTAATCTACCTTGAATTTCTCAGACTGGGGTGTCTCTCTTGACAAAACCACACTGTCACTATTCCTATTAAAACCGTTCATACAGCTGAACTTTTTCACACCTAGCCAAAAGCAAACACTGTGGATTAGGTCTCTGCTAACCAGATCAAATCAGTTATTTTGGCAATTTTATAACAGCTCTTTAATAACCCAGGAATGCTGGAATACCTCCAGGAAAACCCAAATTTATTAATTCTGAATAGCGAATTCTCAGTGGAATGACCATTTTAAAAAGCCCTCTTAGATAATATCATGATTTAGACTCCTGATCACTATAAAAGTCTTCTTTTTGTGATAAAATTCTCTCTCTCTGTGCATATATATATATATATATATATATAAAGAAGTTATGTTGTTTTACTTTCCCTCCTAGCATTACCACTTCATTCCCCCAAAAGGGAAGATAGGGAATTTAATTCCTACAAATCTCTAAAATCTCTTAATTATCAGGGACTCCACAGAGTCCTGCTTAGAGACCAGGATGAATTCAATGACGTTCATGACTCCTATGCAGTCTTGACTTTTCCATTAAGAATATTCCAGCCTCCATGCAGCCTCTTTGGGCCCAGTAGAGCACTGTGGTATGTGACTAAGACTTGACCTCTGCCAAGACTTGGACAAGTGCTGATGAAAAAAAAAATTATTTGCTCTTTGTGGGAATCAGTATAGATTTCTCTCTGGTATTTCTGGAAGAGCTGCCTGCATACTGTGATTTCCATGGTTTAGCAGGAGCTGCAGGACATAACTTTAAATACAGGTGGGATCCTTGGAAATTTTAGGGGTAAAGAGTTTAGAAAGCAAGAGGCATGTGAAATACATAAACAGATGAGATGAGATGGCTCCTCTGTCTCCTTCAATGGAAACTGAGCTCTAAGCACGATAGGTAGGACCCTTCCACTGAGTCTGTTACTATGTAGGTGAAAGCTCCTCTAAGGTAATACTGCTATAGGATAGTATGTAAAGTCAGTATATGGTTTGCTTGTTTGTCTTCTCCTTTTTATACAGAGCTTATTCATCATCTTGGCTTTAAATATTATCTTCTTAAATGAGAACATTTTCATCACAGTGCTTTCCACTGGGTTAAGACAGAAAACCAGAGCCCCGTTCTTTGACCAAACATTTCTGTGGCCCTGAAGGCATGAGTTTCCTCATGCCTAATAATCACTGGGGTGGAAGGAACACAGAGGAGTCATCACATCCATTGCCCTGTCTCAAAGCAGGACTGTGCCAACTCTATCTCAGATGGGTGGGTGCTTTTTATTTCTAGAAATATTAAATAAAGAGACTAAAATTATCCTTAGTCATTTATTCTAGGATTTAACAACTGCTGTGTTCCAAAGTTCTTCCTTTTGTCAAGCTCCATTTCTCTCTGCTATGATTTAAACCTATTTACTCTTGTTTCATCTTCAGTAGAAAGAAAGAATAGCTGGTTGCATTCTGCTTCAATATGGCAAAGAGAACACATGAGAAATCTCCCTGTTCTTTTCAAAACTGAGAGATGAAATGAGAAACTAGAAAAATAAATAAAATGTTAAAACTGCAAAATCATATTCAGAAACACACAGAAAAACTCTTTGTTGAATAAAACACAGGAGGAAAGTACAGCAATAAACGGGAGCCAAAGCCATATGGTTCATTAGCAGCTGGGACTGAATACGGATAGTTTGGATCCACATGACTGAGGAGAAACAACAGCTTGCAAGTGACTTCCTATATGAAGATGGGGACGACTAGGGTCACACTACTTGAATGTAAACAGGGGCTGACATAGCTCTCCCCACTCAAAATTGTTCCCTAAAAAACACTGATTGTCCAAGGTAGGCAGTTGTAGATGAGGTCCCAGTCCATGATCATTATCAGAGACTAGTAGTGCACAAGAAAACAGAGGTAGAAATAGACCATTTGGGCACGAGGCAGCCCAAACTGAGTCATTAATATATGACCTGGCTTAGAGCAAAGTGAACAATAAAGCCTGAAACAACCATCCCACAAGGAAGGAAGGGTTCCTGCAAGAAAACAACAACAATAACAAACACCCTTGGATGATGAGCTATTAAACAAAAACTAGAAAACCAAGGAAAATTTGCAACTAAGAAAATCTGTCAAGAAGCCCAACAAAGGTGACAATTCACATCTAAAAATATTTAGTTATTCCAACAATCTGAAATGGACTTCAAATAAACATTTAAATACTTCAAAGAAGCAAAAAAAGAGAATAAGATTCCCCAAACAATAACAGATAATTAATTAGCACCAGGTAGATGTCTTTTTAAATAACTTGGAAACCTGAGGGGAAATAAGGTTATTGGAAAAAAAAAAAAAAAAAACCTAAGAAACAAACAAAACCCAACGGATGGCCTAAATAGTATGTACGGAAAGAATTCATGATTGGAGAACAGAGTTGAAGTAATATATCATTTTAGGGAGAATATCAGGAGGGAAAAATAAAGGAGGCATTAGGAGACATAAAGGATAAATTAAATGAGATGCAATAATATACACCAAAGACAATTTTGAGAATGAGAAAAAGTAAGAAGGTGAAGAAGCAATTTTCAAAAAAATATAATGACTAAAAATTGAAGAGAAATTTGACTCCTTTGGCTGAAAAAATCATGTGCTGAGCAGACTGAAGAAAAATAATCAAATTTACATATCTCATTGTGTGCATCAATGAAAAGAAGAAAGTTTTAAAAGCTAGAAGGAAAAAAACCAGAAGAACCTGCAAAAGAAATACAAATAGCAGAATTCTTAACCACAAACAAATAAACAAAAAAGCTAACAAACTATGTAGTAGTATCTTCAAAGTGCTGAGGGGAGATGAACATGCACCTATAATTTCATACCCAGCCAAATTATCATTCAAGAATGAGGGCAAAATAAACACTTTAAAAAAATATATAAGGATTAAGGAACTTTAGAACTACTACCCACAGAAACAGCCGTTAAAGGTTGTAGGTACCAAGAAGAAAAATGAACTCACAGATAAGTGAGCTGCACTCACCCCTGGAATTTTCAAGCTCAGTTCTTTTAACACTTTCTTTTTCTCTCAAAATAACTGCTAGCTTATTCTTTCCCTTTTTATCAATACTTGCTTCCTGTTAGGCAGCTGGGGTAGGTGCAGCCATAGTCTCTATTCTATGTTCTTTTGTCCCATGCTCTGGGTCTGGGTCATGCCTCAACTTTCTTCCCAGCGAAGAACAATCTTTACACAGAAGTTTAGATAAGTTCCTATGACATTAGACCACTTTTGGAGACTTCTGGGGAATAAAAAGCTTTTATGAGGCTATTTGATAGGCTACCTGGCAGGTAAAAAAAAAAAAAGGAGCTGGGCGCGGTGGCTCACCCCTGTAATCCCAGCACTTTGGGAGGCTGAGGTGGGTGGATCATGAGGTCAAGAGATCGAGACCATCCTGGTCAACATGGTGAAACCTCGTCTCTACTAAAAATACAAAAAAATAGCTGGGCATAGTGGTGCGTGCCTGTAATCCCAGCTACTCAGGAGGCTGAGGCAGGAAAATTGCCTGAACCCAGGAGGCGGAGGTTGTGGTGAGCCGAGATCACGCCATTGCACTCCAGCCTGCGTAACAAGAGCGAAACTACATCTCAAAAAAAAAAAAAAAAAAAAAAAAAGAAGCTCTCCAGAGTGGCAACTTTATCAGAAACATTGTTTCCATTTACCAGAGTGCCCCATACCCAATACTGCATTTTTGCAATGCAGTTTAGGAAGAAGAAGCAAATAAACACATACAGAAACAGTAAGCCATACTTACGGACTTATTAAAAAAAAACAACAACAACTTTTAGGTTGGTCATATGCCAAGTCAATCTCTGATATCTTAAGGCATATACTATCAGTACCAACACTCAGAATTTGGAAACCAGTGATATGGCATGATCTTCTGCCATATGGAAATAAATCACCTGTGTTCATTAGGGTGTATTTACTGATGCAGAAAAATATATATTATCAAGATGGTGACAAAAAGGGTTTGGGTGTTTCTTCTCCATTAAAAAAAAATAAAACCATTCTTGTAAAATTTCAGTTGACTAGGTTTTCATTGATCCCCATTCTCAGTCTTATTCCTAATATTTTTGCCCTGATACATTTGATTTCTCTCTTATAAGTTCTGGAAGTTTCTCATCACTTAAAAAGCACCATCTATAGCTTAGCTAGGGTAGTTGTTCTTCATGTACACCCCTTTGGGACTGATGATAAAGCTGTGGATCTTCTCTAAAGGAATTTACACACATATATAGTTACACCAAAAACTGCAAGCAATTTTAAAGGGTTCTCTGGCCCCAAATGCCCACACAGGAACCCTAGTTCAAGAATTTCTACCCTAAAGGGAAATAGAATCAACTTACAGAATGATAAGGCTTCTGCTTCACAGATCCCAAGAGTGTCAAGCAGCTTTTTCTAGGACTGTCATTGGGCCCACAGGTATTCTCTGAATCACTCCACACGTACACACTTTTGGGGTGGGAACTAGGCCCCAGTCAGATGTGAACAAAGTGTCATTGAGGGAGCCCCTGCCTCAGACAAATACCGTAGCCGCAAATCGTGAAAGTAGACATCCTAACAGCCCTGTGAAAAAGTCTCTGCCTGGCTTCCCCTTAGAATTACTCTTAACAATGTGTACATAATAACTGTTCAGTCTGGAGGAGGTGACTATTCAGCAGGCAGGCAGGTTTATACTGTCATAAACCTCACTGGTTCAGCTCCTTTGATTTATGAACGGCCCCCTCATAATTTAGAATCTATGCTTGGGTGCAATTCCAGCACTAATTGCATAAGACACATGCCGCCATGCTGTAACTCTCCTGGTGCCTGCTGCCCGTGGCAGGAAGAGGCTGCTTATGGCAGAAAATCTCTGGGCCACAATTTCCATCTCCAATTGACACCCACCTTCAAATGACTAAAAGCCTAATAAAAATCTGTTACTGAGTATCCAATAACTTATTAGATCTTAGAATGTACCCCATTTGGGCTATAAAAAGTATTTAGAGGCCAGTTTGGACTGCCTAAAAGTTCCTATTGTTATATGTCTGGAAGCTTCCCTTCTGGGGAATTAGGGAGATGAGTTGAGTTGGGTGAATGGGGAAGATGGAGAACTACAGCTAGGAAAGGAAGACAAATTGGTTTACCTGGGCAGCGAGGGCAGCACAGATGAGGAATATGCACAGGAGAAAGGCAATGAACATTTGGACATCTGACTCGGCTGCAAAGCACATTCCCATTCTGAAAAAGAGAAGGCAATGAGAAAAAATAAATGTCTTTCAAAGGTCTCTGGGATCAAGCCAGTTTGGGAAACAGTCACGCAGGGACTCACCCAGACAGTGAATAACGCATTCCCAAGAAGCTGAATGCATTCAACATTTTCTTTCCTTTTCTCATCACCAGCACCTCTGCTGGGTTGGTTGATAGTTTATTGGCATATTTTTTCTAAGGCTGAGATCACCACTACTCCAATTTTCAGAGCTTCCCGTTAATTGTGGGAGGCTTCTGGCCTGGCTCTGTGGCATTTCTACCATTCCCCAGCTCTAGCTGCATATCTTTTCCAAGAACCTACTCTGATTTCATAATCACCTGTCTAGTAACATGAAAGACATAATGAGCAATGTGTCCCCTGAGCTGCTACCCAGCCATGGGCAAGGAGGCAACCCTAGCAGATAGATCCTGGATTCCATACAACTCTGCCTTGGCCCAGTGGACCGAGTTATCCTTCTCATTTCCTTTTTTAGCCAAAATTCTTCTGAGAACAAGCTAGAGTTTGGAATCTAGCTGATTAGGTAGTATGTCTGGGTGGGGCGACTGGGTCCCTGCCTGATTTACAATTACAAGATCCCTAGCTCTGACAGCTCACAACCATTGCTAGAACAAAGGCATACTCTGGAAACAAATTTTTCATTTACATTTTTCATCCATAAGTCATTTGCAGCAAGGGCTACTTGTACTTGTCAGGCTGTTGTGGGAGAAGAAAGTAGTGAAGAGGACAGAGAAATAGAAGAAGCCTTGTGCTTGAGCTGTTGGAACTGGGATCATAATAACATTTTGACTGCCTTGCAGATATCAAAGCCTCAGCTCCCAATAATTAGCTGTCTCCAATGTATCGAAATGTGTGGCATCAAGAATCCAACAAAATCAGGCCATCCCAGGCAGTTAATAAATCCCCAAATGATCTATTTAATACATGCCCTAACCATTTAAAGAGGCAGGCTTCTTTTATCCAAATTGGAATTGCCTTATCACAACCTTTTTCTTTCCTTGTGTACTTTCTATAATAATTTTTTGGAGTGTTGCCTTTGGCAACACGACAGAAGCTCCTGATATATCACACTCCTCAGAGGCAGGTGGTATAATCTTGACTTGAGATCACTGAAGCACATCAGAAACCACACCTCCCAGCTGAGGTCTAAACTGAATTCTCCTTAATGCTATATAGTGAATTCTGTTCTAGAGTTAATAGATTAATAATATTAATGATGATAACCACAATGATAAGGATAATGATGATGACAATAACAGCTGTTAACATTTATTGAAAGTTTACCATGACTAAGCACTGTTTTAAATGATTTAAATAAATTTATAAATTTAATCCTTACCAGAACCTGATGAAATAGGTAATATCATTATCTCATTTATAAAAAGAAGAAGATGAAGGAATCTCATAGAGGTGGGGTAACTTGTCCGATGGCTCATAAGTGGCAGGGGCAGAATTGGAAACTTGGTCTGTCTTTACTCTAGAGCCTCATAGCCTCTTAATATTGCCAGATATTACCTGATAATAAAGTTTCCACATGCTCAAAATTCTGACAGCCCAAAATTATGCTCAAATGATAAACGGACCAAGTTTGCAAGTGACTGTTCCTGCTTTAGCTGGGCACCAGGGAAGAGGTGCAGTTCTTACACGAGGTGTCAAGTAAGAAACTGGTCGTGAAAATTCTTTGTGTAAGTTCAGAATTCTCAATGCCTAGTACAAGGCCTCCCTTTCCAATTGGCCTAGTGCACTGCTTCTCCACCAGGGGTGATTTTTGCTCCTCAGCCAACTTGGCCATGTGTGGAGACATTTTTGGTTATTATGACTGGGGTTGGTGCTCTTGTCATCTAATGGGTAGAGTCCAGGGTGCTGTTTAACATCCTAAAACGCACAGGACAGCCCCCAAACAAATGTCAACAGTGCAGAGAACAAGAAACCCTAGCCTAACATATGATGGTAGAGGTTTGTTCAGAAAGATTGACCTCAGCTGTGCTTCTGGGTCAAGGCCATGGAAAGAAGATGGAACAACCTGCTTTATCTATTGTAAAGATGGTATTTAAGCCATCCAGAATCCTCTCTGTATGACTGGACAGGTGGCAAGGCTAAGCCAAGGGAACTCTAAACCTTACCAGGTACAGGCCAAGGTTTTACAAACTCAGGCTTAATTACATTACAGTTATTGGCTGAGACAACATAGAATCCACTATCCCAATGAACCAGTTTATAATTTGTCTTAATCTTCTCCCTGAAAGTCAGACTTAAAAGTAGTTTTCAAAAACTCCTTTGTCGGCTGGGCACGGTGGCTCATGCCTGTAATCCTACCACTCTGGGAGCCCAAGGCAGGCGGATCATGAGGTCAGGAGTTTGAGACCAGCCTGGTCAACATAATGAAACCCCATCTCTACTAAAAATACAGAAAATTAGCCGAGTGTGGTGGCAGGCACCTGTAATCCCAGCTACTCAAGAGGCTGAGGCAGGAGAATCACTTGAACCTGGGAGGTGGAGGTTGCAGTGAGCCGAGATCAGGCCATTGCACTCCAGCCCGGGCGACAGAGTAAGACTCCATCTCTAAAAACAAATAAACAAAAAACTACTTAGTCTTACAATCCAAACATTCTATTGAGTTGTTGCCCCTACTCCCACTATCGGGCTCTTCTGCCTTCTCCCACCGTGCCCTATAAAATTAGACTAAGAAATTATAAATATCTGTCCATAGCAAATACTCAGAGAACCTGTGAAAATCAAGGCAAAAAGCAATAGACAAAAGACAGAAAATGTTTATTTTTCCTTGCAAACTTCTTACTTTCTTCTTTTATTTTATGAGATAGGGTCTTATTCTGTCGCCCAGGCTGGAGTACAGTGGTGCAGTCTCGGCTCACTTGAGCCTAGAAGTTCTGAGCTCAAATGATCCTCCCAACTCAGCCTCCCAAGTAGCTGGAACAACAGGCATGTGCCACCACATCCAGCTAATTTTTGTAATTTTTTTGTAGAGACAGGGGTTTTGCCATGTTACCCATGCTGGTCCTAAAACACCTGGGCTGAAATGGTCTTCATGCCTCAGCCTCCCAAAGTGCTGGGATTATAGGCGTGAGTCAGCACGACTGGTCTGCTTCTTTACTTTCTTTCAGGATTTTATCACCCATGGTCCCTGGCCATCTGGGCACTGAAAGCCCCTCTGCATGCTGTGGAGCAAACCTGGAAATCACATGTCCTGAGAGATTGTACCTCTGAGCAGATGCAGTTCACGCAGTAAACCAACCCGTAAGGTTCCAGGTAAGGATGCCATCTCTCACCCACTCTGTACTTCTTGTCTTGAAACACACAATATGTCTCTGAGTCTGTGTGGAAGGAGATGAAGAATATGCCTGTTAGGCAACATGAACCAAATCACAAAATTCAAAAGCAATCACAAGTATCATCCATTTTATTATGCATCAAGGGAAGAGGCATAGGGAGTATTTCTAGAATTCCTATTAAAGTACTGGTGTTATACATACTTTGCTCACTGAATCCTCACAATGACCCATAAGGTAGATACTACTATTAGTCTCATTTTATAGATAAGGAAAATCAAGAGTCATATAACCAGTAAGAAGCTGAGCTGGGACCCAAACCCAGGTTTGCCAAACAATGATGTACAAAATGTTTTTTATTTTTCCATAAGTTATGGGGGTACAGGTAGTATTTGGTTACATGAATAAGTCCTTTAGTGGTTCATAAGTTATTGGGGTACAGGTGGTATTTGGTTACATAAGTTCTTTTGTGAGTTCCCGGTGTACCCATCACCCAGGCAGTATACACTGCACCACATTTGTAGTCTTTTACCCCTCACCCGCTTCCCACTCTTCCCCCCAGGTCCCCAAAGTCCACTGTATCACTCTTCTGCCTTTGCATCCTCACAGCTTAGCTCCCACCTATCAGTGAGATCATATGATGCTTGGTTTTCCATTCCTGAGTTGCTTCACTTAGAATAACACTCTCCAATCTCATCCAGGTCACTGTAAATGCTGTTATTTAATTCCTTTTTATGGCTGAGTAGTGTTGCATCACACACACACACACACACACACACACACACACATATACGCATGGAGCAAACTGGGAAATCACATGTCGTGAGAGATCGTACCTCTGAGTAGATGAAGTTCATTCAGTAAACCAACCTGTAAGTTTCCAGTTAAGGATGCCATCTCTCACCCACTCTGTACTTCTTGTCTCGAAACACACAATATGTCTCTGAATGTGTGCAGAAGGAGATGGAGAATATGCCATCTCTCACCCACTCTGTACTTCTTACTTCTGTACTCTGTACTATACACTGTGTGTGTCTGTGTGTGTGTGCGTGTGTGTGTGTGTGTGTGTGTGTGTGTAAAACAGTTTCTTTATCCATTCACTGATTGATGGGCATTTGGGTTGGTTCCACGATTTTGCAATTGTGAATTATGCTGCTATGAACACATGTGCAAGTATCTTTTTTCAAATAATGACTTTTTTCCTCAGGGTAGCTACCCAGTAGTGGGATTGCTGGATCAAATGGTAGTTTTACTTTTAGTTATTGAAGGAATCTCCACACTGTTTTCCATAGCAGCTGTACTAGTTTACATTCCCACCAGCAGTATAGAAGTGTTCCCTGTTCACTGCATCCACACCAACATCTACTATTTCTTCATTTTTTGATTATGGCCATTCTTGCAGGGGTAAGGTGGTATCGCATTGTGGTTATGAGTTGCATTTCCCTGATCATTAGTGATGTCGAGCATTTTTTCATATGTTTGTTGGCCATTTGTATATCTTCTTTTGAGAATTGTCTATTCATGTCTTTAGCCCACTTTTTGATAGGATTGTTTGTATTTTTCTTACTGACTTGTTTGAGTTCATTGTAGATTCTGGATATTAGTTCTTTGTCAGATGTACAGATTGTGAAGATTTTTCTACCACTCTGTGGGTTGTCTGTTTACTCTGTTGACTGTTCCTTATGCTGTGCAAAAGCTCTTAGTTTAGTTAGGTTCTAGCTATTTATCTTTGTTTTTATTGCATTTGCTTTTGGGTTTTTGTTCATGAAATCCCTGCCTAAGCCAATGTCTAGAAGGGTTTTTCCAATGTTATCTTCTAGAATTTTTCTAGTTTCAGGTCTTAGGTTTAAGTCCTTCATCCATCTTGAGTTGATTTTTGTATAAGATGAGAAGTGAGGATCCAGTTTCATTCTCCTACATGTGGCTAGCCAATTATCCCAGCACCATTTGTTGAAAAGGGTGTCCTTTCCCAACTTTATGTTTTTGTCTGCTTTGTTGAAGATCAGTTGGCTGTAAGTATTTGGGTTTATTTCTGGGTTCTCTATTCTGTTCCATTGGTCTATGTCCCTATTTTCATACCAGTGCCATGTTCCCAAATTTATAAAACAATTACTAGTAGAACTAAGAAATGAGACAGACAGCAACACAACAATAGTGGGGGACTTCAATACTCCACTGACAGCACTAGACAGGTCATCGAGACAGAAAGTAAACAAAGAAACAATGTATTTAAACTACACCTTGGAACAAATGGACTTAAGAGATATATACAGAACATTTCATCCAACAATCACAGAATACACATTTTATTCAACAGAGCATGGAACTTTCTGCAAGATAGACTATATGATAGACCATAAAACAAGCCTCAATAAATGTGAGAAAATTGAAATTGTATCAAGCACTCTGTCAGACCGTAGTGGAATAAAACTGGAAATCAACTCCAAAAGGAACCTTCAAAACCATGCAAATACATGGAAATCAAATAACCTGCTCCCAAATGAACACTGAGTGAAAAATGAAATCAAGATAGAAATTTAAAAATTCTTCAGACTGAATGACAATAATGACACAACCTCATCAAAACCTCTGGGATATGGCTAAGGCAGTGCTAAGAGGAAAGTTCATAGCCCTAAACACCTACATCAAAAAGTCTGAAAGAGCACAAACAGACACTCTAAGGTCACACCTCAACGAACTAGAGAAACAAGAACAAACCAAACCCAAATCCAGCAGATGAAAGGAAATAACCAAGATTAGGGAAGAACTAAATGAAATTGAAACATAAAAAGATACAAAAGATAAATGAAACAAAAATCTAGTTCTTTGAAAAGATAAATAAAATTGATAGACCATTAGCAAGATTAACCAAGAAAAAAGAGAGAAACCAAGTTACCTCACTGAGAAACAAAACAGGAGATATTACAACTGACATCATTGAAATACAAAAGATCATTCAAGGCTACTATGGACACCTTTACAAACATAAACTAGAAAATCCAGAAGAGACGGACAAACTCCTGGAAAAATATAACCCTCCTAGCTTAAATCAAGAAGAATTAGATAACCTAAACAGACCAATAACGAGCCGTGAGTTTGAAATGGTAATTTAAAAATTACCAACAAAAAAAAAGTCCAGGACCAGGTAGATTCACAGCAGAATTCTACCAGACATTCAAAGAAGAATTGGTACCAATCTTTTGACACCATTCCACAAGATAGAGCAAGAAGGAACCCTCCCTAATTCATTCTATGAAGTCAGCATCACCCTAATACCAAAACTGGGAAAGAACACAACCAAAAAAGAAAACTCCAGACCAATATTCTTGATGAACACAGAGGCTAAAATCCTTAACAAAATACTAGTTAACCAAATCCAACAATATATCAAAAAGATAATCCAGCATGATCAAGTGGGTTTCATATGAGGGATGCAGGGATGGTTTAATATATGTAAGTCAATAAATGTGGTATACCACATAAACAGAATTAAAAACAAAAATCACATGAACATCTCAATAGATGCAGAAAAAACATTTGAAAAAATCCAGTGCCTCTTTATGATTAAAACCCTCAGCAACATCGGCATACAAAGGACATACCTTAATGTAATAAAAGCCGTCTATGACAAACCCACAGCCAAGATAATACTGAATGGGGAAAAAGTTGAAAGCATTCTCTCTGAGAACCAGAACAAAACAAGGATGCCCACTCTCACCACTCCTCTTCAACATAGTAATGGAAGTCCTAGCCAGAGCAATCAGACAAGAGAAAGAAATAATTGGTAAAGAGGAAGTCGAACTGTCACTGCTTGTTGATGATATGATCCTTTACCTTGAAAACCCTAAAGACTCCTCCAGAAAGCTCTTAGAACTGATAAAAGGATTCAGTAAAGTTTCCAGATACAAGATTAATGTACATAAATCAGTAGCTCTTCTATACACCAACATCGACCAAGAGGAGAATCAAATCAAGAACTCAACTGCTTTTACAATGGATGCAAAAAAATAAAAAATAAAATAAAATAATACAATACTTAGGAATATAGCTAACAAAGGAGTCGAAAGACCTCTACAAGGAAAACTACAAAACACTGCTGAAAGACATCATAGATGACACAAACACGTGGAAACATATCCCATGCTCATAAGAATCAGTATTGTGAAAATGACCATACTGATAAAAGCAATCTACAAATTAAACACAATCCCCATCAAAATACTACCATCATTCTTCACAGAGTTAAAAAAAAACTCTAATATTCATATAGAAACAAAAAGGAGCCCGCATAGCCAAAGCAAGACTAAGCAAAAAGAACACATCTGGAGGCATCACACTACCTGATTTCAAACTATACTATGAGGCCATAGTTGCCAATACAGAATCTTAACTACTGCTATGTTACAATAATAAAGGGATCATATCATGTGTTTTTTTTAAAGGTTGTGTTTCTTTCTTTGGAAATGCAAGCTAATGTCTGAAATGTGGATGTATCAGAACATTTCCAGAGCTATTTGTTGGTGGTATAGGAATGATGGACTATGCATTGTGTTAGATCTCTATGACTGACTTTGCCTACACATGTTAACATCACTCAATCATTAAACAATTTGAGCATTAACTGTCAGGCAATATGCTAAGTGCTGCAAATGAAATGAGCTAAAATTTTTATACAAAGCCCCTGTTCCCATTCAACTTACAGAATTCTTGCATAAACGACTCCTGTGATGGTTAATATTGTCAACTTGATTGGATTGAAGTATGCAAAGTATCCTTCTGGGTGTATCTTATCTGTGTATATCTGAGTGTTTTTGAGTCTGGCCAGAAGAGATTAACATTTGAGTCAGTAGACTGGGAGAGGAAGACCTACCCACAATTTGGATGGGCACCATCCAATTTGCTGCCAGCAAGGCTAGAAAAAGCAGGTAGAAGGTGGAAGAAGCTGACTTGCTGAGTCTTCTGGCCTTCATCTTTTTCCATGCTGGATGCTTCTTGCCCATGAACATTAGACTCCAAGTTCTTCAGCTTTTGGACACTTGGACTTACAGCAGTGGTTTGCCAGGGGCTCTCAGGCCTTTGTCCACAAACTGAAGGCTGCACTGTTGGCTTCCCTACTTTTGAGGTTTTGGGGCTTGGACTGAGCCACTGATGGCTTCCTTGCTCCTCAGCTTGCAGATAGCCTATTTTGGGACTTTACCTTGTGATCATGTGAGTCAATTCTCCTGAATCAACTCCCATTCTTGTATACATTTATTCTATTACTTCTGTCCCTCTAGAGAAACCTAGTACAACTCCCAACTAACTCAAGCCACTCACTCTCTTTTGCTGGAACAGAAAGTTTTGTAGCCACAGCTTATCTTATACCGCAGCTCACTTGAGCACATACCATGTTAATTTCTTTATTTTATGTGTTTTATTTCTCCATCACAGTCCCCAAAAGTAGGCAACATTTATTTTTTATTCTTTATTCATCACATAGCCTAGTACACTGTGGGCAATAAGCAATTATAGGCAATATGCAAGTATAAGCATGATTGGTAAATTGTATTTCCAAATCAAGTGGTTTATCTTCTAATCTCATCCTCTTCTATCTCCCTTTTTTCATCATATAAGCTCAAAATAAAGCAATACTCTTCTTATAACAAACACACGAATTTTCCTCACTCCAGTGCACATTTTCCTGATGATCTAAATTGAAATAATAAAAACAGATAAGCAAGAAACTAAGAGAAGATATTCTGAACAAATAGTAAACAAAATATTAATATTGGAACATTTTAATTATTCAAATCAATAAGGACCAATCAATCTAGTAGAAAAATAATCTAAGGACAGAAATAGGCAATTCAGAAAAGAAGAAATGGGAGCAGAGAATGTATTAGTCCATTTTCAATCTGATGATAAAGTCATACCCGATACTGGGCAATTTGCAAAGAAAGAGGTTTATTGGACTTACAGTTTCACGTAGCTGGGGAGGTCTCACAATCATGGTGGAAGGTGAAAGGCATATCTCACATGGCAGCAGATAAGAGAAGAGAGCTTGTGCAGGGAAACTCCCTTTTTTAAAACCATCAGATCTCATGAGATTCATTAACTATCATGGGAACAGCACAGGAAGTCCTGCCTCCAATATTCAATCACCTCCCACCAGGTTTTTCCCATGATACGTGGTAATTATGGGAGTCACAATTCAAAATAATATTTGGGTGGGGACACAACCAAACCATATCAGAAAATAAATATTAAAAGATGTTTAACCTCTTGGTAATCAGAGATTTAAATTAAAACTACACTTAGATAAGTGCTTCAAATCAATTATTGCTTCAAAGAACCTCTATGAATTTTTCCAAATACCTACAAGGTGAATTTCAATTTATTTTTCAAATCTTTATTTTCGATTTCTTCAGAAAAATAAACTGGGAGACAGAAAATCTAGGTTTGAGTCCTAACCTACTCTACCTCTGTGACAACCTGTAAGTCAATCAAACTCTGATAACCTCATTGAGTGAGTCACTCAAACCCTGATAACCTTTTCAAAATCTGTGAAATATTGATTATGTTTCTCAAGCAGATGTTAGAGGATTAAATGAAATGCTTTGTGAATTATAAAGTGCCATAAAATGTAGAGTGTTATTTTATATTCACTGTCTTTTTTCTAATTTGAAAGGTAATATATGCTCAATGTAGAAAACTGGAAAACATACACAAATACACAAGAAGAGCAACAATAAAAAAGAAGAAAGAAACATTATACATAATCCCAGCACAGGAAGATAACAGCTTTTAAGAAGGTGATAAAATATAAATAGGCTGTGGGTTGAAGAAGAAATCAAAAGGGACATTAGAAAGTATTTTGTACTAAATGAAAATGAAAACACAGCACATCATTTGGGGATTCAGCTAAAAAGCACTTAGAAGGAAATTCATACCACTAAATACCTATATTAGAAAAGACGAAAAGTCTGAAATCAATATCTTAAGAAACTAGAAAAAGTAGGGCAAAATAAACAAAGAGAAAATAAGAGAGATAATAAAATTCAGAAATCAATGAAACTGAAGACAGAAAATCAATAGAGAAAAATCAATGAGATCAAAACTGAGTCTTTAGGAGGATCAATAAAATTGATCAACCCCTAGCAAGACTAACAAAGATAAAAAGAAAGAAGACAAAAATTATTAATATTAGAGACAAAAAGAGGACTTCATTACAGTGCCTACAGACATTAAAAGGGTAAGTGTAAGAAGGGAACACTGTGGATAACTGTATGCCATTTAGTTTAACAACATAGAATGCATTAATTCTTGAAACAACAGAAAATGGAATAATTCTTTGAAATACACACATCACCAAAGCTCAATCAAAAAGAGATAGCTAACCTGAGGCTGGGTGGGGTGGCTCACACCTGTAATCCTAGCATTTTGGAAGGCCGAAGCAGGTGGATCACCTCAGGTCAGGAGTTTAAGACCAATCTGGCCAACATGGTAAAACCCTGTCTCTACTAAAAATACAAAAATTAGCCAGGCATGGTGGTGGGCACCTGCAATCCCATACTCAGGAGGCTGAGGCAGGAGAATCACTTGAACCCGGGAGGTGGAGGTTGTAGTGAGCCGTAACCGTGCCATTGCACTCCAGCCTCAGTGACAGAGCAAGACTCTGTCTCAAAAACAGAAACAAATAAACAAAAAAAAGAGATAGCTAACCTGAATAGTCCTATATCTTTTAAAGGATTTTAATTTGTAGTTGAAAACTTTCTTACAAAGAAAATTCCATAACCAGATGGCTGCACTGGTGAATTCTATCAAACATTCTACCAAACCCTTCTAGAAAACTGAAGAGGAAGGAATACTTCCCAACTGAATATTTAATGTAACCTTTACACTGATACCAAAACCAGATAAAGATATTACAAGAACAGAAACTACAGACCAATATCCCTTAAGAACATAAATGCAAAAATTCTCAATGAAATTTTAACAAACTAAATCTAACAATATATAGAAAATATAATACTTTATGAGCAATCGTGGAAATTCAAGGCTAGTTTAACATTCAAAATCCAATCAATGTAATTCACCATATCAACAAACTAAAGAAGGAAAATCATGTAATCATTGCAACAGATGAAGGAACATCATTTGACAAAATGCTCCATACATTCATGAGAGACAGTCTCAGCAAAATAGAAAGAGTACTTTCTCAACCTGATAAAGGGCATCTACAAAAAACCTATAGCTAACACTACACTTAAGGGCAAGAGACTGCTTTACCCTAAGATCAGGAATTATGCAAGGATGTCTGCTTCATTACTCTTGGAGATCTTGGCCAATGACATTGGGTAAAAGGAACAAATAAAAGGCCTATATACTGGACAGTAAAAAAATAAAATAAAACTTTCTATTCACAAATGGACATAATTTTCTAAATCTATTAAAAAGTTACTATAAAGAATTTATAAATCGCATTTATATATTCTATAATGAACAAATAGAAACTGAATGAACGTGTACTATTTTCAATAACTCCCTTCAAAACATGAAAATACTGAAGTATACATCTAAAAAAATATGTATAAGATCTTCACTCAGAAAGCTAAAACACTGATGAAAAAAATCAATGAAGAACTAAAAAATGGAGAGCTATATTTTATTTACAGATTGAAAGACACAAAATTGTTAAGACATAAGTTTTTTCCAATGTGATTTATAGATTCCATGCAATCTAAATCCAATTACCAGCATGATCTTTTATAAAAATTAGCAATCTAATAAAAAATTTATATGGAAAGGCAAAGGAAGTAGAATAGCCAAAACAATTTTGCAAAAGAAACATGTGGGAGACTTAATATAAAATTGCAGTTTTTGGCCAGGTATGGTGGCTCATGCCTGTAATCTCAGCACTTTGGAAAGCTGAAGCAGGCAAATCATTTGAGGCAGGGAGTTTGAGACTAGCCTGGCCAAGCTGGTGAAACCTTGTTTCTACTAAAAATACAAAAATTAGCCAGGTGTGGTGGCACACGCCTGTAATCCCAGCTACTCAGGAGGCTGAGGCATGAGAATCTCTTGAACCTGAAAGGCCAAGGTTGCAGTGAACCACAATTGTGCCCCTGCACTCCAGCCTGGGCGACAGAGCAAGACTCTGTCTCAAAAGCAAAAATAACAACAACAACAACACAAACTACCATTTTCAAGACAATATGGTGTTGGCGAAATGTTAGACAAATAGATCAACAGAATAAAATAGATTCAAAAACTACCCACACATATGTGGTCAATTGATTTTCAACAAAGGTGCAAAGGGAATTCAATGGAAAAGGAATAGTACTTTCAATAAACACTGCCGAAATATTTAGATAGTCGTATAGAAAACATAAACTAAAATGAACCTTAATCCATATCACATACTATATATAAAAATAAACTCAAGATGGGTTATAGACTTTAATGTGAAATCTGATTCTTTAAAACTTCTAAAAGAACACACAGGAGAATATCTTTGTGATTCTGGTTTAGGCAAAGAGTTTAGATCTGATGAATGTCACAATCCATAAAAGCACCCTATTGTGCTACCAAATACCAAATCTTATCCATTCTATCTAACTGTATTTCTGTAGCCATTAAAATTTATTTTCTATTGATTAATTTGGATTTGATTTACTCTTCTTTTTCTAGTTTCCTAAGGTGGCAGTCTATATTATTCAGTTTAAATCTTTCCACATTTACTATATTAATTCCTTGCTATATATTTCCATCTAAGCACTGTATTTGCTGCAGCCTGCACATTTTGATAAGTGGTATTTCCATTTTCTTTTAGCTCAAAATATTTAAAAATTCCTCTTGATACTTCTTCTTTGACCCATGTATTATTTAGAAGTGTGATTTTTAATCTCTAAATAGTTTGGAATTGTATAGCTTTCTGTTACTGATTTCTAGTTTAATTCCAGTATGGTGTGGAAGTATACATGGTTTGATTTTTATTATTTTGTGTTTCTTAAGGTATGTTTTATGACCCAGAATATGGTATATTTTGGTGAATGCTCCATGTGATCTTGAGAAGAATGTATATTCTTATGTTGTTGGATGAAATATTCTACAGATATCAGTTAAATCCAGTTGACTGATGGTTGAATGGAACTGTGTCCTTACTGATTTTCTGCCTGATGGATCTATAAATTACTAAAAGGGGGTACGGAAGTCTCCAGCTATAATAGTTTGTATTTCTCCTTGCATTTCTATCAGTTTTTGCCTCACATATTTTGATGCTTTGTTAAGTGCATGCACATTAAGGACTGCTATGTTTTCTTGGAGAATTTACCTTTCTATCAATATGTAATGGTCCCCATTTTCCCTGGATAATTTTCCTTGTCCTAAAGTCTTCTTTGTCTGAAATTAATATAACAACTCCATCTTTCTCTTGATTAGAACTAGCACAGTATATGTTTCTCCATCCCTTTACTTTTAACCCATGTGTGTCTTTATATTTAAAGTAGGTTTCTTTCATTTAGCATAATGTCCTCCAAGTCAATCCATCTATGGATCTCTTCCTTTTGTAAAACTGAAAGTATTCTTTGGTATACATTACACTAAGTGAAATAAGCTAGACACACAAAGAAAAATATCCCATGATCCCACTTACATGTGGTATCTTTTTTTTTCATTTCTAGGTCATATTCACAGAGATAGAGAATAAAACAGTGGTGACTATGGTTGGTGTAGCGGGGTGGAAATGGGAAATATAGGTAAAAAATACAATGTAGCAGATACATAGGATGAACAAGTCTAAACATCTAATGTGTAGCATAAGAACCATAACTAATGATAGTGTATTATATTCCAAATTTTTGCTAAATGATTAGATTATAGCAGGTCGATTGAACAATGTGTCTCTTGGATGTATTCAACTGAAGTATTTCTCCCTGGATATTTCTACTAAAATCAAAAGTCAAAATATATTGGTTAACAGGAAACTGTTCTCATATATGCAGTGAAATGAACCATCATATTAGTTAACAGGATATTGTTTTGAAATATTCAATAAAAGGGAATTGAAAGCATTGTTTCCAAAATAAGACTTAGTGAATTGTAAGTAAAGGCCTGGACCACCAAGTTGTATCAGATGCAGTTCAAAGTAATGCTTGCATACTTTGCAACAGAAATTGTAGTTATCAATCATAGTATGGACTGAAATTCCAGCCTTTGTGACTTCCATAGACCATACCGATAGAAGATGAAGCCGCATTTTCAAGGAAATGTTGACCTTTGTGGAAAAACATTCTTTTCAAAAGGAGACCCAAGACACTTGGCAATCAGGTGAGCACATTTCCACAAATAGCCATCTTTGCATTGGTATCATATAAGTGTTGGTGACATGAGGAACTTTCAGGAGTCATGGATAACAAATTACACTGTTTCAAGATGTCAGTAGCTGCTAGGTTTGAAGTGTTGACAATAATAAGATGCAGTGTATCTTGAAATAAATGTCTATCCATTGGGAGAGGTGAAATGAAAATTTTCTAAAAAATAAAACCACTAAAAAAAATTGAGTTTCACCTGCGATGGTTGGTCACAATTGAGGAATCTGACCCATCACACCTGAGAAATTTGACTTGAAGGGACAAATTGTTCAATTAATATGATTGTAACTGCTCTTGGGGGGGAAGATTGGTAACTATGTAAGATGAATAAATATACTAGTTTGTTTCATAATAGTAACAATTTTAATATATATGTACGTCATAATATCATGTTGTATACCTTAAATGTACATAATAAAACTTATTAAAATACTTTAAAAAACAAAGTGATTTCTTGTAGACAACATATAGTTGGCTTTTGGGGATTTTTAATTCCCTGATAGTCTCTGCCAGAAACTAAGTGGGGAGTGAAAGTATTGTATAAATACTTTAAATGTATTTATAGGGCCGGGCGCGGTGGCTCATGCCTGTAGTCTCAGCACTTTGGGAGACAGAGGCGGGTGGATCACGAGGTCAGGAGATCGAGACCATCCTGGTCAACATTGTGAAACCCCGTCTCTACTAAAAATACAAAAAATTAGCTGGGCATGGTGGCGCGTGCCTGTAATCCCAGCTACTCAGGAGGCTGAGGCAGGAGAATTGCCTGAACCCAGGAGGCAGAGGTTGCGGTGAGCCGAGATCGCGCCATTGCACTCCAGCCTGGGTAACAAGAGCGAAACTCCGTCCTAAAAAAAGAAAAATGTATTTATATATTTTTATATGTTAATACTTCATTTTTTAGAGCAGTCTTATATTCTCAGTAAAACTGAGAGGAAGGTACAGAGATTTTCCGTATATCCCCAGTTACCACTGCCACACATGCATAGTGTCCCCAATTATCAATATCCCCTGCCAGAGAGGTACAATTGTTTCCACTGATGAACCTACACTGATGCATCATTATCACTCAAAGTCCACAATTTACATTAAGGTTTACTCTTGATATTGTACATTCTATGGGTTTGGACAAATATATAATGACATGCATCCACTATTATAGTTAAAAAATTTGATACTATAATACTATTATAGTATCATAGTATAATATTACACTATTATGGTATCAAAAATTTTACTGTCCTAAAAATATTTTGTGTTCTGCCTATTCATCCCTCTCTCTTCCCTAACCCCTATCAACCACTGACCTTTTCATTGTCTCCATAGTTTCACCTGCTCCAAAATGTCATATAGTTGAATCATACAGTATGTAGCCTTTTCAGATTGGCTTCTTTCACTTAGTATTATGCATTTAAATTTCCTCCATGTTTTTTCATGGCTTGATAGTTCATTTCTTTTTGGCACTGAATAATACTCTACTGCTTGCATTTACTGAAGTTTATTCATCCATTCACCTACTGAAGGACATCTTGGCTACTTCCAAGTTTCGGTAATTACAAATAAAGCTGTTATAAACATCTGTGTGCAGGTTTCTGTGTGACATACATTTTTAAATTTTGGATGTAAATATCAAGGAGTGAAATTGCTGGATCATATGGTAAAGCTATGTTTAGTTTTGTAAGAAACTTCCAAACAGTCATCCAAAGTAGCTGTACCATATTGCATTCTCATCAGCAATGATTGAAAATTCCTGTTGCTCCACATCCTCACCAGCATTTGGTGTTGTCTGTGTTTGTTGTCTTTTGGCAATTCTATAATAATAGGTGTGTAGTGGTATGTCACTCTTATTTTAATTTACATTTCCCTGATGACATATGATGTGGAACATCTTTGCATATGCTTATTTGCCATGTGTATACACTTTTGGGTGAGATGTCTGCTAAGGTCCTTGGTCCACTTTTAAATAGAGCTGTTTGTGTTCTTATTGTTGAGTTTTAAGAGTTCTTTCTATATTCTGGATAATAGTCCTTTATCAGATATGTCTCTTGCAAATATTTTTCCCAGTCTATGGCTTGTCTTTTTATTTTCTTGACAGTGTCATTTGCAGAGCAGAAAATTTTAATTTTCATGAAGTCAGATTTATCAATTCTTTCTTTCTTGGATAGAACCTTTGGTGTTGTATCTAAAAAGTAATTGCCTGGAACAGAATAAGGAGCCCAGAAATAATGCCACATACCTACAACCATTTCATCTTCAACAAAGTCAACAAAAACAAGCAATGGAGAAAGGACTCCCTAATCAATACATAGTGTTAGGATAACTGGCTAGCCATACGCAGAAGATTGAAACTAGACTCCTTCCTTAAACCGTATACAAAAAGTCAACTCAAGCCTGGTTAAAGACTTAAATGTAAAACCTAAAACTATAAAAACCATGGAAGATAACCTAGGAAATATCATTCCAGAAAAAGAAACTGGCAAAGATTTCATGACAAAGATGCCAGAAGCAACTGCAACAAAAGTAAAAATTGACAAGTGGAATCTAATCCACCCAAAGAGCTTCTGCACAGCAAAAGAAAGCATCCACAGAGTACACAGATAGTCTACAGAATGGGAGAAAATATTTGCAAACTATTCATCTGACAAAGGTCTAATATCAAGAATCTGTAAGGGACTTAAACAAACTTGTAAGAGAAAAACAAATAACCCCATTAAAAAGTATACAAAGGACATGAACACTTTTCAAAAGACACACATGTAGTCAACGAGCACAATAAAATATTCTCAATATCACTGATCATTACAGAAATGCAAATTAAACACACCATTAGATACTATCTCACACCCATCAGAATGGCTATTACTAAAAAGTCAAAGAACAACAGATGCTGGCAAGGTTATGGAGAAAAGCGAGAGTTTATACTCTCGCTTAGTTCAACCATTGTGGAAAGCAGTATGGTGATTCCTCAAAGACCTGAAAACAGAACTACCATTTTACCAAACAATCCCATTATTGGGTATGTACACAAAGGAATATAAATCATTCTACCATAAAGACATATGCATGCATATGCTCACTGCAGCACTATTCACAATAGCAAAGATATGGAATCAACTTGAATGTCCATCAATAGTAGATTGGATAAATAAAATGTGGCACATATATACCATGAAATACTATACAGCTATAAAAAAGAATGAGATCACCTCCTTTGCAGGAACATGGATGGAGCTGAAGGCCATTATCCTTAGCAAACTAATGCAGGAACACAAAACCAAATATTACATGTTCTCACTTATAAGTGAGAGCTAAATAATGAGAACCAATTGGCAAAAAGAGGGTAATAACAGACACTAGAGCCTACTTCAGGCATGAGGGTGGGAGGAGAGAGAGGATCAGATACAATCCCTATTGAGTCCTATGCTTAGTATTTGGGGGACAAAATTAGCTGTACATCAACTCCCCGTGACACACATTTGCCTGTATTAACAAACCTGCACATGTACCCCTGAACCTAAAATAAAAGTTAAAAAAAATAAAAAGTAATTGCCAAATCCAAGGTTACCTAAATTTGTCTCTTATATTATCCTCTAAGAGTTCTTTAGTTTTGCATTTGACATTTACGTCTGTGTTCCATTTTGAGTAAATGTTGGTGAAGGGTGTGAAATCTGTTTCCAGATTTATTTATTTTTGGATGTGGACACCCAGTTGTTCCAGCACCATTTATTGAAAAGACTATTTTTTCTCTATTGGATTACTTTGTTAAAGATAAGTTGATGATGTTTATTTGTGTCTATTTCTGGGATTTCTATTACATTCCCTTGATCTATTTTTCTATTACTTTGCCAATATCACATAACTTTGATTACTGTAGTTTAATAGTAAGTCTTAAAGTTGGGTAGTGACTTTGTTCTCCTTTAATATTGTGTTGGCTGTTATGGATTTTGCCTTACTATATACACTTTAGAGTCAGTTTGTTGATATCCACAAAGTAACTTTCTGGGATTTTTAACAACATTGTATTGTATCTATTTATCAAGTTGGGAAAAACGGATATCTTGACAATATCGAGTCTTCCTAACAACAAACATGGAATATCTGTCCATTCTACCTAGTTTTTGATTTCTTTCATCAGAGTTTTATAGCTTTCATCATATAGATATTGTACATATTTTGTTGAATTTACACCTGTTTCATTTTAAGGCCTTCTTGTGTGAATAATATTGTGTTTTTTATTTTAAATTCCACTTGTTAATTGCTGGTAGATAGAAGAGCAATTGACTTTTACATTAGCCTTGTATACTTCAACCTTGCTATAATTCCTTATTAGTTACAGGAGTGTGTTTTTGTCATTGTTGTTGATCCCTTGGGATTTTCTACGTGGAAAAACATGTCATCTGTGAACAAAGGTAATATTGTTTCTTCTTTCCCAATCTGTATACCTTTTATTTCCATTTCCCATCTTACTGCATCTATAGTTGATTTTCAGTTCATTCATTTTTTTTTTCTTTTGACAACAGGAATGACAACCTCCAAGATCATTATGTATCAGACTGAAAACTGGAAGCTCTTTCTAGTCTTTTTTCCACGTGTTATGTGCATAAAGATTTTATTACAAAATTAACAGCATATAGTATATACATTTTATAAACTACATTTTAAATGAACATATCAGAACATTCCTGTGAAATTAAATATTTTCCCCATTCCTTGTGATTAATGACATAGTTCTACACCAATACAGAGTTGAACCATAATTTGTTAACCAATCCCCTATCTTGGGATATTAGGTTGTTTCATTTCTTTCCATTAAAAAATTATGACAAAGATCCTTGTATATAAAGTTCTATTGGCAACATTAGTTGTTTTCTGTTTTATTTATTTATTTTTTGAGATGGAGTCTCCCACTGTCTCCCAGGCTGTAGTGCAGTGGCGTGATCTTGGCTCACTGCAATCTCTACCTCCCAGGTTCAAGCAATGCTCCTGCCTCAGCCTCCCGAGTAGCTGGGACCACAAAGGTGTGCCACCACGCCCAGCAAACTTTTTTCTATTTTTAGTAGAGATGGGGAGTCACCATGTTGGCCAGGATGGTCTTGATCTCCTGACTTTGTGATCTGCCTGCCTTGGCCTCCCAACGTGCTGGGATTACAGGCATGAACCACTAGTTATTTTCTTAATGCAAAATCTTAGAAGTAGATTTCTTGGGTCAAATACATTCAATTTAGTAACCATTTTTATTTCCCCTTTTATGATACTTTCATCATTGTCAACTGTGTTATATTAATCTGTATTTGTGGGCTAAGAGTAGGTGCTCAAAATATTTCTTAATTGTAAGAAAACAGAAAATACTTTTTAGGCAGAATTTGAGTGTTTTTCAGCCAAGTCTTAGCAATACTTTTTTTTTGTTTGGTATAGACACAAAATAAACTTCTGCTCCACAACATTCAAGGACATGGTTAGAAATATTTTAAGTATTTTAATAATCTCAGCATCTTTAACTGATGAGGGATGATTACAAATTTCCCAAGACTAACATCTAAATAAGGCATCTTTCTCTACCATGTTGGTGAGAGGAGAGTTACTATTTCTGTACAACAAATGTATAGTCTCATAGACAAACACTTAAGTGATTTGCATTTTACATATACAATTTATTTCAACATTTCAGAAAGAATCTGAGTATACAAGTGGAAGCAAATCCTACAAGGTGGCTCCTTCAAATGGCATTACTAGGTGAGCATAAATATTCATACTTATATGGACCCGGGGCCACTAATACTTGAATGGAAGTAAGCTAAAAGTTACTTTGTAGATTTAAATCCACATTGCAGAGTAAGATATAACCTGTATATTATGCTTTACCTATTTAAAATATGAAACTGAATAAGCTTTTGCTATCAGCTACATATGTTCTGCATGGTTGAATGACCTACCCCTTTCTTATTTGATAAAGAATAAATGGGATAATAAAAGATAAAGACCACTGAAAAGACTAGTCAAGCCCTAAAATAAAACAAGCTATCCAATAATGGGTTTCTAGTGCATTTGCTTATTTCTAAAACTCTCTTCCAAACTGTTTAAGATTCTGACTTGCAGGAAAGTCTGTTTCCAAAAGGACAGCATATATTGATGTGACAAGGAAGGTATTCTTCAAATATAACTTTTAGGCAAGTTGCTATCTCGTCTCTGAAAAATCTTTAAGATAGATTATTTTACTGACACTATTAAATGGATCACTTCATTATATGTGAGTTCACCATTATTCTTGAAAACCACAGATAACCCAAATAACTGATTTCAGCCAATAGATTATATTTTCTCTCAAATTCAGCCTCTAAGGAGTATTATTAAACAAAGTATGAAAGCTGAGCCATCTGAATTTTCTGCCCTGAATTTGACTTAAAGTCTAGGAGGTAGATGATAAGTGTAAAAAGCAGCCAGGGAAGCAAGTGCAAGAAAAATACAGAGCCAGATGAGAATGGTGGTAACAATAATAACAAAAACAAGTCATATTTGTTGAACATTTCCTATGAGGCAGAATCTGCTCTAAGGGTTTTACATATCTGAATTCACTAAATTCTTAAAACAATGCTACAAAGTAGGTCCCATTATTGGCCCCATTTTACCACTGAGGAATCTATGGCACAGAGAGATTTGGTAACTTGCCCAAGTTGACATGACTAATCAAGGTATGGAAACAGAATTCAAACCTATATCTTGTAGCTTTAGAAGCAATGACTATAACCTTTACAGGTTTCTGCCTCTCCTGCTACATAATTGGTAAGGTGCAGGTCACTGCTTTTAGAACTTGGAAAGTAAAGAGCTTTCACATATTCATTCCTAACCTTTTCTCAAATTACCTTTCCACTCTACCTTCTTAACACAGCTTTGATCTCCTTTTTTAAAAAAAAAAACAAAAAAACAATGTTGTGGCCGGGCATGGTGGCTCATGCCTGTAATCCCAGCACTTTGGGAGGCCGAGGCAGGCGGATCATGAGGTCAGGAGTTCGAGAACAGGCTGGCCAACATAGTGAAACACCATCTCTACCAAAAATACAAAAATTAGCCAGGCATGGTGGTGTGTGCCTGTAGTCCCAGCCACTCAGGAGGCTGAGGCAGGAGAATTGCTTGAATGGCAGAGGTGGAGGTTGCTGTGAGCCGAGATCACGTCACTGCACTCCAGCCTGGGCAACAGAGTGAGACTCCGTCTCAAAACCAAACAATGTCATTTGCAGTGAAGTCAAGTAATACTCAACATAGACTATATAAAATAGCTCAGTTGGCAGAGACTTTGCATTTCTGTATTTATATCAGTGACAACACATAATAGTGTTGTATATAGTGTAGTATAAAATAGTGCTCATGCTCTTAAGGGCTTTGAAATCTTGATGGGAAGACAAGATTATCCCAGCCAAAAGTTGTTTTTCATTCTCTTTAAATCTAACAGCACTTTCCTCATTCATTCACATGGCATTTACTTCACATACCAGTGTCTTCCAAACTATGCTTCTTGAGGATGCATCTCTGTTACTCAAACACTAACTGCTGATAGAAACCTGATCTAAAATGAAAACATAATGGTCTTTCATCAAGTATATTGGTCTTATTATCTAGGCAACATGGGATTTGGCCAATTATGACCCAGACAGAAATCTACAACTCCTGGAAAGCAAACTTAGGAACGGAAGGCAGACAAGGATCTGAACAGTAATGCCATTAGTGCAATTAAACAATCTTCTGCAATTACTGACACTGATATTTTTATAGAACATCAAAAAAGTAAACACTATAACTTTTTTTTTTGAGACGGAGTTTTACTCTTGTTGCCCAGGCTGGAGTGCAATTGTGTGATCTCAGCTCACCAAAACCTCTGCCTCCTGGGTTCAAGCGATTCTCCTGCCTCAGCCTCCTGAGTAGCTGGGATTATAGGCAGGCACCACCACGCTCAGCTAATTTGTATTTTTAGTAGAGATGGGGTTTCTCCATGTTGGTCAGGCTGCTCTTTAACTCCAAACCTCAGGTGATCCGCTCGCCTCAGCCTCCCAAAGTGACAATCACCAAATTTGAGAAACTATGATAAAGTCAATCTCAGTACATGCTTATAAGTTTGAAATTTTAAAAAGTTGTTGACATTACCCAGGAGAGAATTTAATGAGTTATGTAGTATGATAAACAGCACCTAAAACCCCAGTATATCATTTTGGACAAAAAGCACCAATAAGCTCATTTTATTGAAATAAGGATGCCTTGCTAACTTCCAGGAGATATGTGCAAGAAAATTAAGGTGATCACTTGCCAATAACAGAGAGATAGAAACTGGAGAATGTATGACTTACTACTAACTAATGGTATCTGAGAGTAGAATTTGGTCCCAAAGGAATTCCAACTAACATGTGAGATGGACCTTGAACCTGCAACATCACAGCTATTTTCCAAATGTATCAGTTTGCCCTAATTAGAGGTGGCTATCTCTGCTACTTTAGGGGCCCCTGTTAACAGGAACAATGACGACAAAAAGTAAACAACAACAGATACATGTCACTATGCCATCAATGTTTTGCCAATCATTACTGACCAGCTTCCAGGATTAGGCAAAGGTCAGTAATTTCATCACCAGTTCAAAATCAAGAAAATATTCCCAAGAAATATTTTTGATAAGAGCTATTACTGTAGACACATCATCATGTCAGTATTACAATAATATTTATTCTATTATAACACGTGGTCAGTGGAAAGAAAAAGATGAATCTTTGCTATTCATTTTAGGAGTGGACACATCAAGTAAACAAATTCCTTTTTAATTATTTATTTCTTAAAAAGGCTACTAGAAGAGTGAAGAAAAAATAAAGGCATAAGTACTTCTCTTCTGTCATTTTTCAAACTTGAAGCAGAATGTAGGAAAGACAAGATATAGTAGTTAAGGGAAAAAAATTTCTTATTTCTCTGGAAATTGGATTTCTAGAGTTGAAGACTCTGTGTCATGTCTTCTCAGGACTTTAAGACTTCATTTCCAGGCTGTGGAAGCCAGAGAAAAAGGAAAGTCATGAAGAAGCAAAATTCTCCATTCTGTGGATGCAGCGTTTTCTTTCATTCAGAAATTAATTATCTTTTTCCTACTTGCTAGATCACTTGCCCAAAATTATATATTGAGTGTTCTATCCACAGCATGGCCTTCTCACTACTTGCTTTGTGGTTATTTCACTTTTCTATTAGCAGGTGGGCAAACCCAACGAAAAGCAAAGAGTCCATAGTTCAAAGAGGTTTGCCAGTGAAGCAAAGTTAAACCATTGACTGGGATGAGGACTGGAGATTTTCCATGAAATTTCAATTTATTGTGCCTTTCTATCTTCCATTAGCATGGATAACTGGAAGTTGATGGTATTCTCATTAGTCTTTACTATGAGGCCATGAGGAGATCCTTTTACAGAAAGACTGCTCAGCTCGTGAAACCTGATCTGAATACTTTTTTGGGCTAAAATAATCTCTTCCATGTCATACGGCATAGGACTTTGGGCAAAAATAAAACGCCTGTTCAAAAAACCAAATTGTTCTTCCTATCAGCATGTAAGCTGTGCAAATCTCTGTGAAGGGAGACTTTCTGTTTGATCAGGAATACTTTTGTACCCTTTGGTAAAGAATAAAAGTTGAGCTCTTGAACTTTTCACAACAAAATCAAATATGCATATCCTGCGACTGGTATCTAAACCACTCAGCTTTCACTTACAGACAACATGGGATATATCTTCACTACTGGTGTATTTTAGAGACTCCAATTCTGAATTAATCTTAAGTGAAACAACTCAAACACAAAAAGCCAAATACTGCATGTTCTTACTTATAAGTGGAAGCTAAATAATGTGTATATATGGACACACAGTATGGAAAAATAGACACTGGAGACGTGGAAAGGTGGGAGGGTAGAAGAAGGGTAGGGAATGAGAAATTACCTATTAGATACAATGTACACAATTTGGGTGATGGCTACACTAAAGCTCAGACTTTGCCACTATGTAAAATATCCATGTAACAAAACCCCACTTGTAACCCCTAAATTTATATAAATAAACAAACAAACCCTGATCCATACTGGTTAAAAAGTGCTTCAGTTTTGTGAACTAATATGTTTGTATAACTGAGCTTAGAAAAAAGGACTAAAAGTATATATACCAATTAGCTATGGCTATCCATACATGTTGTGGTCACTGCTCATTTCTGTTTTCCTTATACTTTTATGCATCTTTTGAATGTTTAACAATAAGCATCTATTTTAAAATCAGAAACAAATCACGTTAATAGAAAGCTTGCTTAGGGCATCTGATAGTTGACAATCCAGTCTAGCAGACATATTAAACATCTATTTAACATTTCCATGTTCAATCCTCCAATTAACTTGGATTATTCAAAGGTAAAGTACCTGAAATGCATTTATTTACCACTTATAGAAAGTCATTTAATGAATTATAATTTAATATTTGCCCTCTTCCTTTACAGGGGGTCAATAAAGAAATGCCAAACAGACAATTCTTTTTTCTATGAAACCAAGGTTACCCAGAATGTGCCTCATTCAAACATCCCATGATCAATACTGCTTGAGTGCATTAGATAGAGGTGGGAATAATCTCTGCAGATGAAACTGTAAATTTTCTCTTGACAGCAAACCCAAAGTTTCTCTTTTCATACTTTTGTGAAGCATAAGCCAAATTTACAGTATAAATGCTATAATCTACTAAACCAAATGTTAAAAACATCTATTCATTCTATTTTCTTCAGATGGCCTCTTTTATTTCATCTTTAAAAACATTATCTTGCCTCTATTCTTTCATCTCTCATGTGTATCTAATCTTTGTAGAAGCAGACAGGCTATACATCTTAAGTGGATAAAACATTCTTTGCAATTACTTTGTGACAATATTAAACATCCATATGGTTTGCTCCAAGCACATAAAGCCAGGGCCTTCGTTTCCTTCGTTACACCTCCCCAGCCCCTATACTATTTTCCTTTAGTTTTCAGTCCAGCAAACAAGATTTCTTTTCAATTTGTAAGTAGTGACTCTTTACTTCAAAGAACATGAATGACTCAACCAATACCACACAGCAAACATCAGAAGACTGACCAGAAACCAGGTCTCTTGACTTTAAGCATAGTCCTCTTTCCATTAAATTCTGAAGACATTCCAATCCTACTGAGAAGTCAGGGAAATATAAGAAGCATAGACATAGAGGCACATACTTTTAACCTTCCTCACAACTTTCCTTTGGCTTAGGTAATGTAGGTTCCTGAAAAATTTTTATTCCTAGTCTCATTCTTTTAACTCCCAAATCGTATGCTATCCCTCTTAGGAATTCAGGTTAGAAAATTTTTTTATTCATTTATTTGGATCATCTCTTATGTGTTAAGCGGCTGCCATGTATAAAGGACTGGGCTTCTATTTAAGACAATGAACTGACTTCCTCAAAGAATTCCCAGAAAAAAATGGGTATAGTGAACAGAACATTGAATTTGGAGACCTGGGTTTTGATTCTAGCTCTGGCTGGCACTTGCTGCTTGTTCATGAACAAAGTCGCTTGACTTCATTGAATTTAAAGTTTCTCACCTTAAAATTAAGGGGATAATATATTTGGCTTGTAAGAGAGTTGCTCTAATAATGACCACTTATAAAATATGTACTATATGCCAGCCACTATGTAAAGCACTTGGTGTACACAATCTCATTTCTTCTTCAAATGACCACTCTCATGCTCGATATGCCATTATTTCCCCCACTGTAAGAAAACTAAAGCTGTAGAGGTTAGGTAACATTCCCAAGGTACATAATAAGTCAAGGAGTTGGGGATTGGATCTAGGCTAACTACAGAGCCTCCATGACAAAACCTTCTGCCCCTTCACCAAAATAAAAAACAATTAAGAATATACTTTGAGAAGCATTAAGCTATCTAATTTTAAGTATGCCTCCTTCCTTCTACTTCCACTTAATTAAACATCTAAGAGGTGAACAGGTCCACTCTTTTACTTGCTTCTTTCTATTGTTCAATAATCACCTCAAATGTCCAGGTGAGAATCTGGAGGAGGAAAACTCATGCTTTCCTGACTGGCTCTCACAATAGACAGAGAAGTTATGAGTGAGCTTCACATGTTTCAAACTTTCTAAGTATTTTCTTTCTTCCCTTCAATCTTTTGGTGTCCAGAGGCCCACTTTTAGCCAAATCTGAATGTTGGAAGCTTTTCTCCTGAGGAGAAAAATAAGTGACAGTCTAGCTCTTTGAAGATCCAGGTAACTCACCTTGCAAAGCAGGAGTGGACTCCATGAAATACATGAACAATTTCTCTCTCCAGAACCTTTGCCAGACTTGGCACAGGCTGGTCTATTAGAAATACATAATTGAATATTTTTAACAACTCAATTGTCCAACCTCACTTTGATCAATAGTTCATTACCTAAGTTAGATCTGCCAAAGGGGCAAACTCTTCAGCCCATTTATCCCATATTTGCATGAATATTATGCTGTGAATGTTACGCTCCTTTGAACTTCAAAAGAGTTTCCTGGCCTCATTGACTACAACTTTAACAACAGAGCATAATGGAGTTATACAGAAGGACCTTTTCCCAGCTACAGACCTCAAACCTTGCTGATGCTGGACAGTAACAAACTTTTATGTAAGCAACAAATGATTCATTCATCCATTGCAATGCACTATCAGTATTTTTGGGTTTCCTGAGCCTGTCTTCCCTCTTATAAGTGAAATTATAAATATGGCTAATTAGCTACCAGCAAGTGGCAGCACCCACCTTCACCATTCCTTGGGAAGAGCTTTCCACAAACAAAACATTTTTTCCACACTTCCAGATTTCTGAATCAATTGAGTGAGCCTCTTTGATCATAACGGCATCCCCCATCATTCCACCCTGATTCCCCAAATAGGAGAGCAAATAGGCTACAAAGCACCTTCTTTGACCTAAAAGCTTATATTCTAACCAGCCCCTGAAAGATAAAAAACTTTGCCTTCTTTTGGTAAAATGGTGTCAGACAAGGAGAGATGTGAAGTTTATGACCCATACCTACTCTTACCCATTATCTGAAGTTTTTCCAGTTGCTTTCTTTTTCAATTTTAGAAAACCCCTCTATTTCCTTCATCTACTTCTGTACCAACTTGTCTTTAGAATTGCACAGTAAAAATATGGGAAATAAGATGTATTTTTACTTTAAAAGAGCTTTTCTCCTGTAGTAAAACTTAAACTTGCCAATTGTGGAAATTTTGGAATAGACAGAAGTATAAAAGCGAACAAAAATAACATTCATAAACCTACCATCCGGAGATTTAAAAAAATTAGTTCCCTATTGCATACCATACAGGAATATAAATTTCAGATGGCATAGAGAACTATGGGTAAAACCTAAAATTATGGCAGCAGTAGAAAAAATATATAAAAATATAGGGTGAGAAAGACCTTCCTAAGAATAAGAAAGCCAGAAACCATACAGAAAATGAATGACAGACCTGACTACGTAAAATTTTAAAACTTCTATATGGGAAAAATAAAACTTAAAAATTAAAACAAGTGGCATATAGAAAATAATATTTAAAAAAAGGTTAATAAGTAAGCTTTTACAAATAATTATGACAAGCAACCGAACTAAAAAATAGACAATTCACTGAAGAAATAAAATCGAACTAATACATAATCGAAAAGATGCTGCAGTAACAGAAAAATACCAAGCAAAACTGACAGATTATTTCTCCTACTAAACTGGCCCCAAAATACAAAGGTTAATTATAATCTTGGTAAGGGAATTAGAAATGGACTTTCATACAGAGATGGTGGGAACATAAATTAATGCAACTTATTTGAAAGGCAATTTGGCAGTACTTATCAGGATTAAAACTGAACATATACTTTATTTCTCACAAATACTTGAATAAGTGCCTAAAGATGTTCATAAAAGCCTTACTTGTAATAGCAAAAACCGGAAGCAACCTCAGTATCTACAAATATAGACTGGTTAAATTAACCATGGCAAACATATACAACTGCAAACTATGCAGGCATTACAAAGAATATGACACTGTTACGTTGCAATGTATTGACATGGAAGGATGTCCTAGACACATTATTGAGTAAAAACAAGTCACAGAAAAATGTATATAATATCCTATTTTTGTAAAACAAAAAATCGTACAGACATGTATGTATACTTTTATAAAACAAAGAAAGTAGTTTGGAAGAACACATAGCAAACCACTAATAATGGTTATCCCAGGAGAGTGGAATGGGAGTGTAGGGACACATGTTCCATATGAAGCTCAAATGCTTTCATATTATTTTGTATCCTAAGCATATATATTAATTTTATTATTTAAGAAACTTAAAAATAAGTTAACATGCATTTCCCAGGGCCACCAAATTTTCAATAAACAGTGTTTTTAACGGTAGCATCATATTACATTACTTGGATCATTTTTGTAACCATTTAACCATGAACTGACATTTCCACTGCTTCTAACTTCTCACTGTTAGAGGTGCAATATAAACCTCTGAGCATGCATATTGTGTGTGTTTCTGTGTGTGTGTATGTGTGTGTGTATGTGTACGTATCAAGGCAACATACACAGGTTTTCCCTTTAGCAGAGATGATTTTGCAAGTCTTCAGAACAGTTAGCTTGGGCGTGGACACACACAATGATGCTCAGTGGCTCATTAAGGGAAGGACCATGACCTTAGCATCATCATCTGACAATAAGCCTGAAACACTGGACCAGAACTGGTGCCCTAGGCCATCTGTTACATAATCACTTTGGCACCAATTGAATATCAAAAGAGCTTGGGACAAATTCATCAGCACAAGGAAATATCAGAAAGTAGTAGATTTGGGTTTGTAATTGTTTTTTAAGTCACATCTTTCTTTAAGTTTCATGGACAATATTAATCAATTTTTAATAAATATGAAACGCTTTCCATAAGAGATGGTCTTCTAAGAGTTACAAGCTTTCTTTATGAGGTAATCATTAACAGGTTATAAAGGAAGTTTCTCTCCAAGAGAGGAAGATTTTTAATATAAATTTAAGGGTACAAGTACAGTTTTGTTACATTGATATATTCCATAAAGTCTGGACTTTTAGTGTAACCATCACCCAAATATTGTACATTGTACTTAGTAATTTCTCATCCCTAAGCCCAGATAATTGTGAGCTGAGCCGAGAATGCATGGATGCTTCTGTCATATCCACTTAAATCAAGGAGGGCTTCTGGAAGAGGAGGATTCCGAGATGAACTATATTCAAGTGGAAGAAGGATGCAATTTGAGGAATACAAGAGTAGAGGCTGATCCAAGCTTCCTTGCTGAGATCATGCCCCACTAAACTTCCTTTTGTGTCCCAATCATACTAGATATCACCATAGATCACTCATGCTCAAAAGCCTAATCAAACACACTATTAAACACTATTTCTCCCAGGAAGAAGACTACATTGACTATGAAAATCATAGTGGGGCAGAAACACACTTAAGGATGGAATAGGCTTGGCACTGTTCTCCTTGTCAGCAAGCCTTCTGCCTGATCTATTTAACTTATGTGATAAAAGAGATAAAGGTTTAAGTGATGGGCTTCAGATGCTGCTTCAGCTCCTACCAAGAATATTTTCACAGCTCCTTCTCATAAATAAGTTCAGTGGAGCAGAGAATGCCCCTCTTGGACCAATTCCACTTTGTGCTTCTTTTGATGCTGCCAAAAAGGGGAACTAGAACTTAGGCTTTTCCTTCAAATTTAGAGCAAGTGTCTGCCTCGGAGGTGGCTGAAAGTGGACCAAAGAAGGTAAGACCCACACTATGCAAATGCAGCAGAAAGCGCCTAACAAGAATGGAGATGTCTACGGTTACTCATAAATCTCCTAAATGTGGCAGCAAGGAGGGTTAATTATCCCACCCCTCCCACTTCCTGCCACTCTGCTTTCTCCAATGTGTTAGCCCATTACACGGATCGCTGACTTTCTAGAAATATTCCCTGGGTTTTCCGGGATGTTCTTTTCAATAAAGAGCATCCAATTTGCTAACGGTCCCTGGAATCTCAACTTTCTCAAAGGATTTTTCATCTGAGTCCAGTTCATTGGAAGGTTTCTTCCTTTCTTGTTTTTCAGCAGAAGGGAATAGGCAGAGCCTGCTTTCCTTTTCCTTTTTTCTTTTCTTTTCCGTGTCATTATTTTTCATAAACTGAAAGACTTTGCTGAAGAGTCTGAAATTTGGGAAAATTCCAGCTCATCTGTCGGATATTTCTAGAGTTACATAAAATGTACTGAAATTTGTATAGTTTAGAACAGGAAAGAGAAAATAAGCTAATGTGTCATATGTTCTAAGAGACAAAAACTATATGATAATCAGAAAAACAGCCCCAATTTAGTTGGCCTGATTTAAAGCTCTCATTCTTTTATCAATTCATGCATAAATCAGTAATATTCACTTTCTTCTCTTAGAATAATGGTACGGCCACATAGGCTAAATCACAATTGCTACAGATTATAGCCACATTTTCAAGAAATTATAAAAAGTATATTATTTTCCAAATGCAAGACACTTACGTTTTACTTGCTCTGTTTTGCCTCCTTCTAGGTAAAGAAAGAACAACAAGGAGAAGATGTATTTCATGCCTCCCATTTTCCACTTTTTTTCATTGAGGCCACTGCAAAAGGTGACACAGAACCTTCAAGCTGTTGGGAAGAAAGCAGAAAAAAAGAGATTTAAAACAGATCTTCTGGAACTGATAGAGATCACTGATAGTCAGGCTTCTAACCTGCTAGAAAAAGAAATGCCCGAGAATATACATAAGTGTAACTATTCTTTGCACAAGATAAAGTACTTGCCTCTCCTGTCTTGCAAAGGTTGTGGGCGAAAATTCAAGTGAATGAGGGTGCATTCCTATTCAAAGCTGAGGCTAAATCCTTACAGACAAATCATAGAAAAATGAAAATAAATTTTGAAATCTTCCTTTCTAAGTTGATTTCTCAAGAGATTTTCTTTGGGAGAAAAGGGAAACTTTAGTTTACAAAAACGGTTATTTTGGCAAACAAGGTAAAAGTAACAGGCATGAGACCAAGCAATTTCTGAAATGAAAGTTAACTAATCTTAGCTTCAAGACTACTGTTACCATTAATCCTTTAGGGATGAAGTACAAATTGATCAGTTTCTCCTGTGTCCTCTATGAGATCTACAAGGATCTTTGGTTTGGCAACTAATGTTGGAAAAGATAGATGTAATTAGCAAATGGATGTAATTAAACACCTGAAAACTTTTATTGCTTAAAGCGGTTCAGACATATTCCTCCCCCATGAAGTCCATTGTAAAATGGAAATTTTAAATGGGCCATTTTCAGCGGAAATTAGGCAAATTAAATAGATAATTTGTTCACCTTGCACCACCATGCAAAAGACCATTAAAGCAACTACAATTCTTCAAAACATGAGATTGGCATTCCCAGTATAAGGGGTAGAAATCTTAAACCTTTTGAACCTTGGAACACAGAAAGTTTGCTGTAGCTCATATTTAGTCACAGGTCATTTCCACAGGCTATAGAGTTTGCAAAATTCTTCCAATGGATGATTTGAAAATATTGAAATGTTGTAAAAACACCAGATTCAATCTGAATGGGGAATGAACTGTTTGATCTTTCCAGAGAGTCCAATCTAAATATTGCACATAAAAAACTTGAAGGAATGCAAAATGATCATTTTGGAGAATTGGAATATCTTTGGGTTCTGAAGTAGATGCCACAGCTCCTGTTTAAATGCTATGAAGTTGCCTGGGTCATTCAAAATCCACTGTTTCAAATTATGAATGCATAACCAAGGAAGAACTGATGATAGAGTAATTTGTGCTATCAGGCAAGATTTGCAGCACCGTCTGCCTTCTTTCTTTACCTCCTCCCTGCTCCTTAAAGAACCAAATTCTTCTAGGACATGTTCCTACCCATCCAAAGACCTGAGTTCTGACATCTTGGTCCCCTCTGTGAGTTTGTGGCCCACTTTCAATCACTCAAAATGTTGCTGTCCCTTGAGAGGTACCACGTTTCTTTGAAACAAACCATTTTCATTAACAGTTTAACACAGCTACCCACTTCAATGAGGTTCTTCCTGAGCCTACTTACTAAGCTTATTCTCCAAAGCCTCCAAAAGAGAAAGATTTTTAACCACTGAAATCCAATTTATCATATTCATATATGGATTTCAGTGGGTGTTTCTGAAACCATGGTTTTAGGGTCTCCCCATGCAAGAATCAATGGGGCTGTTTTTCTTGTACAATGGTTGGGCGAGTCAGTGAACAGTAGCATTGCTTCATAACTCAAGTTGGCAAGAAAACGGCTCGTAGATTTTTTTGCTTTTCTTAGGTCCCAACTAATGTTATGAGCAAATAAAAAAGTTGGTAACTAGAGAGCAATTAATCTCTTTTGGAGTTCCTGTCATTTGTGTGGCCTCCCAGGCTGTGATGGAGAACATCAGAAAATGAATCGCTTTATAAATATTCACTTTTGATTTACAAGATCCTGAAGTCCTGCCTTTGTATTCTGTGCAGAAATATGAACCAAGAAGAGTTTCCTCCCCAGATCTCTTCACTGTTCAATTTCTCTTTATCTCTTCAGCTTTTTTTGGGGGGAAGGGGGTGTTTCAAAACATCTGTTGGGACTGCAGCAGTAAACACAAGCAAGCATTGCTCAGCAAACTAGCCGACTCTTATTCTTGCAAAGAGCCAAACTGTCCTTAATTTTTCAAATTATACTTTGACCCAGTTAACTGGAGTTATTTCTGCATTAACTCTCTGTCTGCTTCACACAGGCTGTTCTGCCATTGAACTTGCACTGGCTCTTTTACAGGTTACTTAGATATGTAGCCATTGACATGTTTCAGGGGATCCAGGACCCAACAAGAAAGCAACAACAACAAAAATACCCAAAACCCTGCAACTAACACTGGTAGCAGAGGTGGGATGGGAGAGTTCCTGGGTTTTACAAGAGAAAGAGAAATATATCAAGCACCAAAAGAAATGTATTTATTAAGGTGCTTCCATGAAACAAGCATTCACATTGTTCATTTGCATTAAGCAAAGGGAACAACTACTCCTTGTCCAGCTGTGACTGCAAGGCAATCTGGGCCATTAAGTGTCAGAAGCCCACTTTCAGAACAGGTCTCCTGGGTAGAACAGAAGCGAAGAGACATCCCCACAGGAAGGCTAAGGGATGAACACATGTCAGCCAGTTCTTCACGCCCCACAGTGTCTTTTTAATCCTCCCGAGAGGCTTGACTGACCTTGTAATTTCACATTGACTATCATCTGTGGGACAGCCCCTAGGGTAGCAATTTTCTTTCTGACAAACAATAAGAAAGACACCGGAGTCTCAGGCCCTTGTCTATCAGCTGAAATCCTCTCCCCACTCAACCACCCAGCAAGAAAAGCTCAGTTAACTGGTGGCGTGTTGCCGCTGAGAATGGCGGTTTTAGCCCAGGGTATCTCTTGTTGGAGGCAAGGCAATGCCTTTATTGCTGTTTATAACAGACCAACAATGCCTTGCATTTGGCTTGCAAAACACCTTCCTATTTATCATTTCATTTTATTCCACACAACTCCACCTTCAAAATGGGCACTCGGGGGACCCAAAGAACTCAAGTAACTTTAGTGGCAGGGCTGAGAGGGACTGGAAAGCAGGCTTTCCGGGCCCTATGCTCTGGCAATGTACCACGTTGCTTCCAGAGCCTAGTTTATCAAATTCCGACCCCAGTAGTCAGGGCCAAAAAATGGGGCAGATGGCCAAAGGATAGGATAGGGAGCCTTTTACCCATCTACCCTGTTACATTAACTTTAGCACATATTAATCAGCAAAATGAGAAAACAGGCTCAGGAACACAGGCAGTAATTAAGGGAACTGCAGAGCCCCTTGGGTAGCTCAGGGTGGAGTATCTAAGTGACCTCTCAAAGAGCCAGAGCATAGAGAAATGCAGGCCGAGTGGGAAGTGACGAGCTGTGAGTTCGAATTCAGAAACCCTAACTTGCTTTGGTCAGAAGACTTGGGGCCCCCACCTCCATCCAGGTGGCTAGCTGCTGGACTATAGAACGGATTAGGGTGGCAGGGGAATTGGGGGCACCCTGGGGAAACTTCCGGGGCGGATCCCGCCAACAGAAGGCACCCCACCTGTGCAAAGGCTGGAAGAGGAGGTGAGGGAAGCAGGCGCTGGACACTGCTCACTAACCTGGGCACTGGCCTCCTCCGTCTGCCACGCGTGCAAGCGCTCCGAGCTCCCCAGGGCGCTCTCGTCCAAGGTCTGGGGCTCGCAGGTTGTGGCGAGAGCTAGAGTGCGCGCGAGGGGGGAGGGGGAACTCAAAAGTGGGTGGGAGGAAAAACATCACCGCCCTCACACCACGAGGGAGCAGCGGCTTGCTCGGCTCCCGGGGGCAGAGCCAAGGCGCGGGCGCGGCGGCCCGGGGCCACCTGCCCGCCCGCCCGTCCGCCCGCTCTCTCGCTCCCCACTTGGCCGGAGAAGCTGGCCGCTCGGCGCTGGCGGGAAGTCCGCAAGCACGCAGCCGCTGCAAGCACGCACCCTTTCTCCGGCCCGGCACAATGGCTTTAATTCTGCTCCCCTGGCCCGAAAGTTTAAAAATCCGGAGAAAGTGTGAGACTCAGCCGGCTACTTTCCCATCACGCAGCGCCCCCACTGCACCCCCCTCCTTTGGCTAGGCAAGCGTTGGGGTCTTAAAGGGACCGCACAGCTCCTCCGGTCCCTCCTCCCCCTCTGCACTGGTTGCACCTAGGAGCTTCCCACCATTCGCACACGCCCTGAAGAGAAGACTACCCTCCGACTTCCTGCCTGGAAGATCATACCCGCTCTCTTCGGGCACCACGGCCTTTCCGAGGGATGCACCTGGTCTGGTCCTGAGCTTGTGCCCTGGACACAGAATGAACCGGCCTCGCAAATCACGCCCTACCTAGCACGCTGCTTATCATTTCAGGGCGTTTCCCAGATCCACACAGTGAGTGACTAGTAGAGTGACAAAGCTTTGGTTTGGTGTCCTTAAAGGTGGGGTGGAGATGGGTGTGTGTAGGGTCAGGGATTAGAAATCCGCTGTCTCTTAAAAACAGGGCTCCCAAGCCTCGTGGAAAGGGCCTCTTCTAACTGTTAAGTGTTTTGAAGAAAACTTGGTGCGAACCACCATACCCACCACTTTTTTTTTTTTTTTTAGCAAGTCGTCAAGCTTCTAAGTTGGGCCTAGAGCTCGACCTTGAAATCACAATAGCACTGCTGATGCCTTGGTGGACCTGAGACAGACTACTCCAAATTTGTGTTTATTCGACGAGTGATAGTTACAAAGAATTGTCAGAAATGTCTGAGGTCCAGGAAAGCGGTGCCTCGACAGACAATATGTTAAGCTCCTAAATTTGGAGAAGAACTGCAGGGCCTTTTTTCTACATGAACTAGATAAATATCGATATTTTTAACATCTGTATAGCACTTTATGGCTTATGGAGTGTTTTCACATACATCAACATTATGTTTTAAACCCTTACAACCAACTGAACTATTTGTGGTCTGAAGTGTTAGAGTTGGTGGGGAACTCCCGAACCATTCTGAACCTCATCATTTCACAGAAGAGGAAACTGAATTGGGGGAGATGATGGTGTATCTAAGGTCACACAGCTAGTAAACGACAAATTTGAGATTTCAATCTAGATTCCCTGACTTTCAACCCACTACTCTCTGGTTGTTATCTCCAGTCTATAGATGAGGAAAGTGATGCTCAGAGAAATTGTGGCTTGCTAAAAAAAACCACTTATCAGGAACAGAGAACAAAGAAAAATTAAAACGAGAATAATTGTCCCTGGACTTTACCTCCTTTTTCTTTTTCAGAAGTGTTAATATTATCCAACTAGCCTCTGCATTGCTGGAGATGTTTATTTCACTGTTAACAAAGGAAAGGGGGCCCTTTCTGCAATGCTGCCTTCAGGCCCAAAATGTCTAGCTCCGTCCTGCTGCCTGGGTAGCCATACACTGCCACATGCATTCAATTTGTGCTGTAGTGTATTGGTTTGAACTTGCTGATTTGTTGCCTTATAACTGTTCTCATGCCGTTTAATGCAGTGATGTTTTGTCTTACTAGACTGTGAGTTCTTCAAGGGTAAGAGTTGGTTGTTCAATTTCCCTTGTGCATCAACTTCCATCATGACTTCCAACATGCTTACAGAGTATTCTGGAAAATGAGTTTCAAGGGATAGTCTGAGACAAACATAAATTCTAGCATTTAAAATAAATAGACTCACTGGAATTTAAAAGCTCATCTATTTGGCTACAACCACTCACTCCCCTTGCTCGGTGTAGAATTCTAGTTACTGCATAACAAACCATCCCAAAACCTAGTGGCTTAAAGCAAGCAATTATTCTCAATTGGGTCTATTGAGTTGATTCTATTGAACTTGCTTAGGATCTCTTACGCAGTTGCAGGCAACTGTATATGGGGCTGCTGGAATTCTCTGAAAGGTTTTCCATTAGTGTAAATGTCAGTCATCCTTGTATTTTGTATTAGTTCCAATCTTGATTTCTGAATTAGGAACTCCCGTTTGGGTGAGTCCTAATCTAAACTTCATACCAGGTTCTACACAAAGTTAAGTGATGATTACCTTCATGCTTTCTTTATTTTCTCTATTTATTAACTAGGGATGAGAGTATAGATAATATCATACTCATTTTTAAAAAAAGTTTTATTTTGAGATAATGGTAGATTTACATGCAGTTGTAAGAAATAATTTAGAGGGATCTCAAAAACCCTTCATCCAGTTTTCCCAATGATAACATCATTCATGACTATGGTACAATGTCACAACCAGAACACTGACATTGATACTATCCGTTCACCTTATTCTGATTTCACCAGTTTCATATGCAATCATTTGCTTGTGTATATAATTCTATGCAATTTTATTACATGTGACCACCACCACAGTAAAATACAGAAGAGTGCCATTACCGCAAGGATACCCTGTATTACACTTTAATAATCACACCCATCTTTTCCTCTCTCCCTCTCCCTCCTCCCTGTGAACTACTAAACTAAACTAAACTATTCTCCATCTCTATAATGTTGTCAAAATTTAAGAATGTTACATGGAATCATATGGTATGTAACCTTTTGAGGTTGTCTCTTCTTTCTTCTCCCCCTGCCCTGATATAATTATCTGGAGACCCATTCAAGTTGTTTCAGGTATCAATAGTTCCTTTTCATTGATGAGGGGTATTCCATGGTAGGGATATATCACAATTTGTTTAAATCATTCATCTATTGGAGGATTGATTGGCTCCTACTGCTATGAACGTTTGTCTACAGTATTTGCATAAAGGTAAGTTTTCATTTCTCTGGGCTAAATACCCAAAAATATAGTTCCTGGGTTGTATGGTAAATGCATATTTACTTTTGTAAGGACCACCATACTGTTTTTAGAGCAACTATACTATTTTATATTCCCAGCAGCAATATGTGAGAGATCCAGTTTCTCTGCATTCTTGCCAACATTTGTTGTTCTCCTTATTTTTTATTTTAGCCATTCTGATAGGTATATAGTGATATCTCACAGTGGTTTTAACTTGCATTTTCCTAATACCTAATGGTATCCACCATCTTTTCATTGTTTATTTGATACCTGCATATCTTATTCACAAATATTTTATCCCAGTCTGTAGCTTTTCTTTTATACCTCTTCCCATGAACTTCCACAGAACAAAAGTTTTTAATGTTTTAGGTCCAGTTTATCAAATTTCCCTCATATAGATCATGTTTTGGCATTAAGTTTAAAACCGCTCTACCTAGCTCTAGATCCTGAATACTTTCTTCTGTATTTTTGTTTTAAAAATGTTACAGTCTTAAGTTTCACATTTAATTATTATCTATTTTGAGTTAATTTTTATAAAAGGTGTGAGGTTTAGGCTGATGTTCATATTTTGCCTATATTTTTCGTCCAATTGGTCCAGTACCATTTGGTGAAAAAGGTATCTTTCTTTCATCGAATTGCTTTTACACCTTGGTCAAACGTTGGTTGGGCATATTGTTTGAATCTATTTCTGGCTTCTCTGTTCAGTCCCATTGATCTATGTGTCTATGCCTCCACCAGTGCCATGCAGTCTTGACTATTGTAAACATATGGTAGGCCTGAATTTCAAGTAAAGTGGGTCCTCCCTCTTTATTCCTCTTTTTCAGGATTGTTTAGCTACTCTAGGTCTTGTACCTTTCCATATAAACTTTAAAATAAATTGTCTATGTCTACAAAATATCTTACTGGAATTTAGCTAGAAATTGCATTAAACCTATAGAACAATTTGGGGACAATTGACAAATTTAATGTGTTGAGCATTTCAATTCATGAACATGGAATCTCTCCATTTATTTAGTTCTTTTTGATTTCATTCACCAGTGTTTTGTAGTTTTCAGCATATAACTTCTATAAATATTTTGTTAGACTCATATCTACATATTTCTTTTTCTTTGAAGCAATTGTAAATGTTATTGTATTTTTAATTTCAGTTTCCACACACTCATTGCTAGTATATATGAATGCAAGTAATTGCTGTGTGCTGATCTTCTATGCTTTGTGTTGTGGAACTCACACTTATTTTAAAAATAAATATAAAAGTGGAAGTATTATGAAATGATTATATACAAAACAATATTCTGATAGCACAAACTTTTTGCCTTTTAAGTGCTTCTTGTCCCACTAGGATATAGAAAACTCAGGTTATTAAATTAACTTTGAAAAAATGGCAGAATACATAGATTGATGAGTATATTGTAGTATAGGTTTTACCTCTTTTTAAAAAGAGGCCACCAACTTACAGTTTGTATTAATTAGATACTTGATTCAATATATAGAATCTCTCTTAAAGACACATTAGGACTGATTATTCAGCTGTTTTCTAATAAGCCTCTTGGTTATTTGTATATGTTCTTGTTTGTCACTGAACTTTTTTTTCTGTTGTATTTTCTTCCTGCTAGCCATTTCTAGAAACTGCTAGAAAAAAGAATTGGTGTGGTTCATCTAATATTTCCAGCTTTCCTCCTTTTGAGCTCATGGTAGGATTTTACTCTTCTTCCCTTTTTGAAATTAAGCATGGTCATTCAATTTGCTTTGGCTATTGAAATCTTAACAAAAGTGATGTGTTGCTTATTTTTGCAGCATAACCTTTAATACTGTCTGTTAGCACCAGTTAACAGTTGTGTTTCCTAGAACTTAATGAAAACCAAATAAGTAAATATCGAGAGTAGATTATAGATACTTAAAGGTAGAATTAGCAGAAGCAGATTCTCTTTAGTTTAATGTATTCTTGTAAGTTAAGGTGTCATTTTCTATTTATGCCTTTAAGTTATTGTAGCAAACAAAAATAACCCAAATTATTTTTTATTTGTGCTTTGTGTTATATCAGAATATTATCTTATAGAAATAATTTTCTTAAGTGATTTTAAGATATTTTTGGAAGGATTTTAAGTGATTCCTTTCCCAAAGAAGTACATCTCCAGATTTATAATAACGGCCATTTTAAAAGCAAGATTTGGCTTACAGAAAATTTCAGGAACGTATTTATTTGTTAAAATCAAGATAAACTCATCATAGTGTACAGGATTATATTAACTACCTAAAGGATGAAAGGAGTGACTTTCTTGATCCAGAATTATAGCGTGCCTCACCATCACCATGAATGGGTCACATGGGCAGAGCATAAAATACACCACTTCTAATTGAAGATTTGTTTCACATAGTTTAACTGCATTTCCAAGCAGTTATACAAAGGTGTTTAAAACTTGTTAATCAATCAAAGATGTCATGAAAAATTGGAGACATAATATGTTCAAGTGTTATGATGTGCATAAAAAACGCAATATGGTAGAATAGAAACTGTCTCTCTAAAATGCAAATCAAAACTACATTGAGATACCATCTCACGCCAGTTAGAAGGACGATCATTAAAAAATCTGGAGACAGCAGATGCTGGAGAAGATGTGGAGAAATAGGAACACTTTTACACTGTTGGTGGGAGGGTAAATTAGTTCAACCATTGTGGAAGACACTGTGGTGATTCCTCAAGGACCTAGAAACAGAAATTCCATTTGACCCAGCAATCCCATTACTGGGTATATATCCAAAGGATTATAAATCGTTCTACTATAAGGACACATGCACACGAATGTTCATTGCAGCACAGTTTACAATAGCAAAGACCTGGAACCAACCCAAATGCCCATCGATGATAGACTGGACAGGAAAAATGTGGCACATATACACCATAGAATATTATGCAGCCATCAAAAATGATGAGTTCGTGTCCTTTGTAGGGACATGGATGAACCTGGAAAGCATCATTCTCAGCAAAGTGACACAAGAACAGAAAATCAAACACCGCATATTCTCACTCATAGGCGGGTGTTGAACAATGAGAACACATGGACACAGGGAGGGGAGCATCACACACTGGGGTCTGTTGGGGGGAAATAGGGGAGAGACAGTGGGGGGTGGGTAGTTGGGGAGAGATAGCATGGGGAGAAATGCCAGATACAGGTGAAGGGGAAGAAGGCAGCAAATCACACTGCCATGTGTGTACCTATGCAACAATCTTGCATGTTCTTCACATGTACCCCAAAACCTAAAATGCAATAAAAAAAAGAAACTGCCTCTCTAGAAGCTCTATTCCTGTAGAATGTTTATTCACTTTACCAAATTGCATTTGCCTAGATAGCTTACTATAGGATCCCAAAACACCCACATTTCCCTAGAACCGCAATGAACTTCCCAGATTTTTCACCTTTATTCCTAGAGCTAGGCAGCAGATTGATTTATTATTATTTTTCAGCAGAAGAAATATAAATCAATGTTTCATTGTCTTAACCACAGCATCTAGCTCTCATCAGGGAAGTAACATGATCCACAAAGAACCTAGACAACCAAGACTTTGGAATTGGAATCCCAAAAAGTCATATAGCCCTTCTGAACTTGTTTCCTTACAGTATGTAAAAAGGGGATGATGATAAGGTAACTGTGACAATTCAATGGCCTAATATATGTGGAGTGCCTAATATATATGGAATATAGTAGGTGCACAATAACTGTTTCTATCATTACTGTCCCCTCCTTGCTTCAATCCACTTAGTCCAAATGTGAAAACTATTTCACATTCAGTAAATTTCTTTACTAGCTAGTCAAGCTTCAGTTTGTCTGTCTTTAGAAGAGAGTGGGGATAAAAGCAGGAAGAGAAAACCAATAATTAACCCAATTTCCCACCCTATTCTTCAAGGCAGGGAGGAAGTTGGAGAGTAGAGTGCCAACATCCCTTCAACAGGAGCAGTAAAGAAACTAATGCCAAGATGGAAATTATTCTCTCCTTGCACACAGGTGCACAAGCACTAGCTGTTGTCCTGGTGCCTGGAGACTATCATACAATGTTAGATGCAGATTTAGGGCTAGTATGCTCTTCTCTAGCTTCATATCACATGGACTAGAAAACAAGACTCAAGTCAGAGTAGAATAATAAGAAGTTACCTGGATATTCTCAGATCCACATTGCCTATTCTTTTAGTTCTCAAGGAAAGAAAATTTGTTTCTCATTAGGAAAGATGCCACAACTCAGCTTCAGAGCTATAACCCAGGGAGTAAGAGCAGGAACCAGAGATTCCATAAAGTGAAGATGACAAACTGCTGACCCAAGTACTGAGGAGAGCCTGCTCACATATTTTTTTCAAAATTTGAATTGCTTCTAAACAATCTTTACTTTTTATTATTGGGAGATTTTACATAAAAGACTTTGATTCAAGTTTCTCTTAAAAAGTAGATTTGCTAGGAACACTGGGCTGACATTTCTCCGTGGTAACAGACTGGAATAGAGTAGTAGCCGCTGGTTTTAGACAGCATATGTGCTTGCCAACTGCCGCAGTCCCCACTACTCCCTATTGTGTCCCTTTTGTTACCCTCGGGCATGTTTTACTCATTCACATTACTTTCATAATCCCTAGAGATGTTTGAATTTGAACCATTATGTACAGTGATAACTGTTTGAGAAGTAGCTTTTTAGGGAGGAAAACAAAAACCCTGGTTTATAGCAATTTCCAACTTCTATTGTGTAAATATCCCCAACATGGCCAATTTCAAACTAACAATGTGTTGTCACTTAATGTGAAGTTAGTAAAAGCTATGCACAATGGCTTCTCACAAACTGGTGAGAGCTGGCTCCAGAACACTACTGGCTTGAATTTGCTCAAAAAGCTTCATCAAGTTAATGGAATAGTCAGAAGCATGAGCCAGGAGATCTTATTCATAGGCTAAGAGTCAGAAATCAACCAGAAAAAGTAACATTCAACACTTGACATGGAACCTGTCTTTAGATCAACACTACTTCCTTGTTCTCTATGTCTTTTTAAAAATCCCACAGGTCAATTGCCTAGTCTTTGGGGATAGGGTAATCTGAGAGGGAAGTATGGGCTATTGAAGGGTCAGCACTAGCTTGACGAGGTCAGAAGACACAGTACGGGACCCCTAACAGTACTGCTGAGTTCTTCCTGTCAACTGAATACTGTCCTCTTTTTCTCCTTATGGGAAGGAGACTAAGGGAAGGGACTGAGGAGAGCAGGAAGCTACCCATTTAAAAGCTAAGTTCAGAGAGATATTGAAATAGCTGTGAATCATATCCAGAAATCTCTTCTCACACTGGAACTGTAGGGCTGCGACCTCATATACATATGGCAAAGACCACAAGCAGGGACACTATCCTGTCCTATCCCATACCGGAATGTGACTGTGCATAGAATACTGCCCTAGAAGGTGAAAACTGTAAAGCTTCTTAGAGACTGCTTAGTACAAATCTGATTAATTCACAGAGAAAAATACCGAGGCCCAGAGAGGATAAGCGGCACAACCAAGTCTGGAAACCAGGTTTTCTGACAGCCAGTCCGGGGCTTATTTCTTCTACCTCACACTGCCTCTCAGGAGTTAAAAAGCAAAAGATTCAGTCCACCAATTGGTTTTGTTGCCAAACCAGCAACATGAATAATATTTTTTGACTGAATCAACTGTCTGTTTAGGCATCATGTAGCCATAGTCAAACACTCATCTCCAGTTTTCTCTGTGTTTGGATGATTTAAAAACCTAGCAGAGAATCTGCACGTCCAGGGAGTTTTGCCAAGAAAATCTCAAAATCTAAACAGTCACTCTCACATTGGCCCTATAACCAAGTGTCCAAATCTGTTTTCCCCCTTTTCATATTAGAGAAAATATAATGTTCTTGCCACAAGAAAAGCAGCATCAGAATCTGGAAGGATTCTTGAACTGCAGGTTAGGACTCTTGGCTCTAGTTCTGTCTCTTCCTTGGATGGGTCATATCCCAACCTCCTGCTTCCTGTGGGCCTCAGTTTTCCCCTCTGTAAAATGTGAGACCGGAACTTCATGATCTCGTAGACTCCTTCAAGCTCTAGCAGTCTTTCATGGTAAAATTCTATTCCAAGTGTCCATTCACTCAACTCAGTGGCCCTTTCCACGTGTCTCTCTGGCTACAGGACCTTCTGAAAACCAAGTGCCAGAGACAGAGCTGTGCATCTAAGAGACTGCAAGACTTAGTAGATGGGGTTATTCTCCACTGCAGCTAATTTATACAGGCAGCCCCAAATTTTTATCCTCATTAGAGACCCCTCCTATTGCTGTCTCTGAATTTTCCTGGTAGCCTCTCAAGTCATAAAAGCTGCCTGAAATTGAAAAAAGAAACCTCAAAGAATCATATCTCTAAAAATAAAATGCGTAAACCCAAAGAACCTTTTACTAGATTATGGGCTCCACTGCTTATTCCTCAAGGGACTCTTGTGAAATCAGAGACAAAAACTTGAGAACAATCAGACAAAGAGAAAAGTCAAACTAAAGGGTTTGGGTTTATTTAATTTTATTGTTTTCAAATCCACCGTGAGTTGAAGGGGAGGGAGAGTTGAAGGAACACAGAGAAACCCATTCCCAGCTACAAAGTCCATGTGCTAAACCATGTTTTTCTGTCACTTAGAGTTCAGCTCTCTGCAATATTAATGGAACTTAAGCCAAACAAGAGTTCCTTTTATGCTTTCTCCCCCCAGCTCCCTGCTTGCTAAGTCCTGTGCAAACTTGCAGCAGTTTCCAAGCACACGGCTGTGAAATTATCAGGGCTGGACTAATGCCAGTACAAACCAATTTATTGGGGTCCTGAAATTAACTAAAACCTAGAAAGCTTGATTACTTGTGGCACAGCACAGCAAGGAGCATTCAGGAGGGAGGCCATCAGGCCAAAGTGCACACCCCCAGAGACTGTCCTGCCTCCCGAGTTTTAGTACTTGTAAAGAAGAGTTCCTTCTGTGGACAGGTCTGTGTTGCTCTTAGTACTTATTCATACATTACAAAAATGTCATTTTTGAGTCCAGCAGGGAAAATGGTAGTTAGTGGATCTTAGTACCTATGTAATCAGCCAATCCCATAATAGTAGTTCTTGGGATTAATTTTGTTTAATTTAATTATCATCTTTATGCAGCCCATTTGACGAGCTCTACTTTTTTTCTAAATAACATTGGCTAAATATGCCTCTGGAGAGTCATTGTTGAGATTCAGTACTTCTGTGGTTTCTTGGAATACCTTACCACATGAGACAAGAAGGGAAGTGACTATATGGCAAATTGTCTGGGTTAAAAAAGATGGTGTGTGTTAAGAAAGATGGTCTGATGTCCCCACGGATCAGAGACTTTCCCTTCAGTTCTTATTCCGAACAACATCAGATCTATCCATTGCAAAACAATGAGACTTAGTGTTAAAGTACTAAGTACCATATCTAACTGCTCCTGAGCTGTTTGCCAGTTGCAGTCCTTGAAGACATAAGCAGTGGCAGCCAAGAAGCATTCTTAACCTTGGGAGTCATGAGGTGCTGTACATTGCTTGCTTGCCAGGGGAGGTTTCACACTTCCGCCAAGTTGTGTTAGAACCTTGGTGTGGGCAGAGTTGTCTAACATGTGAGTTTCTAGAGGGCCAGGCCCAGCTCTGGCTAGTTTCCTTTGTTAGCCCCAGGCCTAAAACCTTACCTGAGTACATCCAAATGTACTGAGTACTTCACAGTACACTATGGTGCAATTGTACCATTGTTAAAACATCAAAATATTTCCTTGCCACTGGGTGAGTTGCTGCTTCCACAGGCCTCCCCAAGTGTCCCCTGCAGTCTCCATTGCTGTTGACCCTCCCTGAGGACCCTTGGATTCTTCTCATGATCCATAACTAAAGGGCTATTGGCTAGGGTGGCAGAGGCCTTCAAGCCTTTGATCCACAGGCCTTCTGACATCTTTTCAAGTTAGTTATTGCCCATGCTAGACTAGAAGTTAACTATTTTGGATATCACCCTAAGTACATCACAGAATGATATCATCACTGCTGATGGTGGCGAGGAAGAGACATTTATTGAAAGAAAAAACAACATGTGACTTTCATAAGAGAAACAACAGCAATCTTTTTTCATTCCTAAGGGCAGTGGGTACTTGCTGCAGACATCCTGGGTACAAGGCCTGGCACAAAGTGAATGTACACCGAAGAAGGCAGCTCTGGCTGTTGAAGAAGCAGCTGTAGCCACTCTTCTCTGCTACGATCTTCCCTAAGGATAGGCTGGCTCCGAGGGATAGAGATCTACCCCAATAGAGATTACTCAGGGTTTGGTAGTAGTCACTAGAATGGGGAAAGGAAGGGTAGAAAAACAAAAGGGCTGAAGTGACCCTAATCACAATTCTGCCAAAGTATATTAGTATGCGATGTGGAGTGGAAAGATCTTAGAAACAGACTTCAGGGGACCTAGATCCTAGTACTGGTGCTGTTATTAGCTAGCTTTGTGCCCTGAGACAAGTCCATTTACCTCTCTGAATCTTGGCTTCTTCATCTATGCAAGCAAATGACTGAGTAAAATGATCTCAGGGATTCCTTCTAGCTTTGGGATTCTATTAAATTGAGCTTATTGTTAGTCATCAGAAGTCTACCATTTGTTAGGTTTTACTGTGTATTGGTCACGGAAGTACTTTTACATGTGTTATTTTATTTAGGCTTCACAACAATAGTTTAAGATAGGTACTATTATTGTTATCCCATCTTTTATAAATTGAGGAAGTTCACACAGCCAGTAAGGGATAGAGCCAGGACTCAAAACCATGTCTGTCTGAATCTTGACTTGTGCTCTTAACCCCTCTCTATCCCGCCTGTTCTGTATCTCCGTGTGTTTGAGACCATAGCCCATGTGTCTACACGTCTTGGTGTGCACCGCTACCACTATTTTTCTTATCTCCACACTACTCTAATAATGAGTCCCCTAGTTCCTCTGTTTCCAGATTTCTAGTTCACCAGACTTGTGCCCACCATGTTTCATTTTCCCTACCTCCCCATCTCTATGGTGTTTCACAGGCAAATAAATAAAATAGGGGGGCAACAATTATACACAGACCCCTAAAAAATGCACCCGCCTTCTTTCTTTTGTGGTTGGATTAGAAGAGGGTTTTTTGGTTATATTCATGACCCTAGAAACTGTTCTCAAGCAGAGACAGCCAAGCCACTAATATTTAGAAAAATAACAAAAATTGACTGCATTTAGCTCTGCAGAGGAGTCCTGCTGGTTATTCATGGTTAAATATTAACGTCTCAGCTGTTTTTGGCTATCGAGAGTGCCAGGCTGCAGATTTGGTTAAATGATCCCCTATAAACCCAATTTGGCTATAAAGTTTTTAGAAGAAAATGATTTACCTTTATATTCGTAATGACCCAGAGAATATAACTGCATCTAGAACATTTGAAGTCCAAAGAAGCCCATGTAAGAATTAAATTATAGATTATTGGAACTAAAGGAAATACGTAGAGTTCATCTATTTATTTCCCTTGTATTACAACTGGGGAAACAGAATTAAAGAAGAAAAGAGATGTGCCTGAGGTCACACAATGAGTACTGGCAGGGTCAGAGTTTGACCTGAGCTCTAGCTGTCACCCTTATTTTATATAAATGAGACTGAAACCTAGAGATTTACCAGAGGTCACACAGCTAGTCATGAGGCAAAGGCAAAAAAGCTGTCTGCTTTTCCTCCATACCTTTTATTCCCAGATAACCAAAGGGCTTGATTGGAAAAGTTCGGTTGTGTAAGAATACCACGTCTTCCTTCAGGCCAGTAGTAGACCCTCCATCTTAGTGTTTTCCTGGACATTTCAGGCTCCTTCGCTGTCTCTACAGCTGTATCCAAGTTCTGAGATTTCCTAGTTTCCTCAGAATGGAGTTGGGGTGATGTGGGGGCTGGGGATGCTGGCAACTGCTTGTATGTGGCACATCTCATCTGGTCCGTGGCTGAGGATTCAAGTGGATCACTGTTGCATTGTGTTTTGTTCTCTGCCACAGGACTTGTCTCCTCTTGACTTCCATAACTAGTTGGGAAGTCCATGGTTCCTCCTGCCCCCTGAACTTTTCCCAGTGAAGTGACAGACATAGGGCCCTTGCTCATGGCTTGCTGTGCTGACCCAATACACTACCAACTTCCTCACTGTCTCTCTGACTCTCCCATTTGGAAGATTTTTATATTGCTGTGGGGGTAAGAAAGGCTTTTCTCCCCACATCCACTGTTTCTGGCCAGTCTCAGGATAAGGGATAAGGAAACTCAAAACCTGCTGCTGTCAGCCTGGGAAACATGACAAAACATACACATTTCTTTTAGCTTCAATAATCTATAACTAACTCTCCTATGAGCTTCTTTGGACGTCAAATGCACCAGATGCAGCTAATATCCTCTGCATCACACTTCATATAAAAGTGACTCTTCTTTTCTTCTACAAAAAAATTTAAAAATTAGCCAGGCATGGTGATGTTCACTTGTAGTCCCAGCTGCTTGGGAGGCTGAGGCAGGAGGATTGCTTGAGCCTAGGAAGTCAAGGCTGCAGTGAGCCAAGATGGCGCGACTGCACTCTAACCTGGTTGACAGAGCAAGACACTGTCTCAAACAAAAACAAGAACAAAATCCTGTTGCTCTTAAATAATTATCTCTGCTATGAATTTGTTATTAATTATTTAAAAATTGATCCTTGGTTGCACAGAAGTGAATTAATCATAATCCTTGTTTTAAGATACACCCTCGTCATTGTTTCATACATGGCTCTTTTTGCTTTAACTAGTTATTTATTTTCAATAGTCATACCCCTTTCAAAACAAAATCTAGAAAGTTAGAACCTTAACGGTAACCTACACCTAATCGTGTGTTCTACCCCCTATCATATCCCTGCATTTCCCTGCTACCTGCTACCTCAGTTATCCTGAATCCCATGCTCATCATTCTCTTGTTTTCTTTTTCATATCATTTTATTGCATCCAAATGTGTTATAAAAAATAATTTTTAACTTTTAAAAATCATGGTAGTTTTTAAAAATTTAAAGTTACTTTTTATATTTAATTCTGTTAAAGAGGTATCATGTCTTACCTTTGGGGACTTCATTTTTTCACCTAAAATCATATCATTAACTTCATCAACATTGTTGTGTGTAACTCTAAATCACTCATTTTGACAGCTGTATGACATTCTGTCTTGTGAAGATATCACAGCTTATTCATCTAGGCTAAAATTGATTGACATTTGGTTTGTTTCAATTGAACTTCAAAAGACAACAATTAACTCTTATTTTTATTTTTGTGGGTACATCGTGTATATATTTATGGGGTACAGTAGATGTTTTGATACAGGCATGCAATGTGAAACAAGTACCTCATGGAGAATGGGGTATCCATCCACTCAAGCATTTATCCTTCATGTTACAAACAATCCAATTACATTCTTTATTTTAAAATGTACAATTAGGTTGTTATTGACTATAGTCCCCCTACTGTGTTATCAAACAGTGGGTCTTGTTTATTCTTTCTCTGTTTTCTGTACCCGTTAACCATCCCCACCTTCCTCCCACCTCCCACTACCCTTCCCAGCGTCTGGTAACCATCTTTCTACTCTTTATGTCCATGAGTGTGATTGTTGTCATTTTTGTTTTTATTTATTTATTTTTGAGATGGAGTCTCGCTCTGTCGTCCAGGCTGTAGGTCAACAGGACAATCTCAGTCCACTGCAACCTCCACCTCCCAGGCTCAAGTGATTCTCCTGCCTCAGACTCCCAAGTAGCTGGGGTTACAGGCACGTGCCACCACGACTGGCTAATTTTTGTATTTTTAATAGAGACAGGGTTTCACCATGTTGCCCAGGCTGGTCTTGAACTCCTGACCTGAGGTGATCCACCCGCCTGGGCCTCCCAAAGTGCTGGGATTACAGACCTGAACCACCGCGCCTGGCCTGTTTTGATTTTTAGATCCCACAAAGAAGTGAGAACACGTGATGTTTGTTAGCCTCATTGTTTATACTCTGATGGTCCTACTCCGAGGCAATGGATCCTTTACAGTAAAGCTGCCCGAATGGGAAAATGATAAGGAGTGACAGGAAACACCTGGAATGAAAGCACACATTGGTTTAATATACCAGAAATTATCCCCCTCAAACTCAAAGGCTTTTACCTAATCAAACCCCAAGCATATTCATCGGTAAAAAGGAGTTGTCTGAGACGGAAAAAGGAGTAGATATGGCTGCTGGCTACTGAACTCAGGTACTGAGACCACCGCCAAAATGCTTTGTTTTGCAGGAGCATCAGCTTTATAATAAAAATGTAGTATATCAGTTAGCCTATTTCTCCTCCCCTGTCTCCTGATAGTTCTGCTCAGAAAACAGGATAGGTGGGGTGGAGAAAGTTTAGGAAAGAATGTGATTTCTGGCTCAACATTACCATTAGCATCCTTTAGTCATGTTTTAGATTATCTCCCCATTTACTAAAGAACATTGAGTCTAGTAAAATTATACTATCATTAGTGCCAACACAATTTGAATCTAGATTTCCTAAGATATTTTCATTTTTCTGTCACAATTAAGTACCTCATGATACCGACAAGACCCACTTAGAGGCAAAATGCTGAAAATGAATAATTTTCCTGGAGATTCTGGGTGAGAAGTATGTTTATAAGAGGAAGGGAGGTGGTTTATATGGTTTACAAAATTATTGAAATATGCAGTTGGCTTTGAGGATCTTCTTTCCTTTTAATTCCCCACCCTGTGGCTTATGAACCTTGATTTAGGGAAAAGATCAGCTAGCTGGTTGGGGGAGGGAAGGTACCTGACAGATACTGTGTTAACTTTAGCCAATGGGCAGCCAGCTGCTGCTTCTTAACTCTTACTCTTCCAAGGTCAATACAAGGCTTAATTTTCAGACCGGTGTCGTGTGCTTAGCACTCTTAGAGGCATTTACTGGCAACTGTGATAGGTGTTTTAAGAGAGCAATTGGTTGAAAAGTATTTGGGGAAAGTATTTTTTCTTCATTCACCATGCCCACTCCCACTAACATGGAAGTTATAAAAAAAAGTAGAGAAGAAAGTAAAAATATGCTGATAATGATAAGAAATTCTGATAGAGTGGACAAAGAAAATGTGGCACATATACACCATGGAATACTATGCAGCCATAAAAAATGATGAGTTCATGTCCTTTGTAGAGACATGGATGAATCTAGAAACTATCATTGTCAGCAAAGTGACACAAGAACAGAAAACCAAACACCACATGTTTTCACTCATACGCGAGTGATGAACAATAAGAACACATAAACACAGGGAAGAGAACAACACTCAGTGGGCTAGGTGGGTGGGGGGAGGGGAGGAGAGGGGAGGGACAGCACGGGGGCAGGGAGGATGGGAGGGGATAACACCAGGAGAAATGCCTGAAATAGGTGACAGTGGTGGGGGGCGGGGGGGATGGAGACACCAAACCACCATGGCATGTATGTGCCAATGCAGCAATCCTGCAGGATGCAGGATGTGCACATGTACCCCAGAGCCCAAAGTACAATTAAAAAAAAAAAGAGAGAGATTCATTTGAGATTTCAGTCTTAAAGGGAGCTCATGCACTGGGCTTCCATCTTCATGCTAATCTCCAGACTCACCATGTGATAGTCTTTTTTTTTTTTTTTTTTTACAAATAACCTTTTTATTCTTTTTTTTTTTTTCCTTTTTTTATTGTACTTTAGGTTCTGGGGTACAGTGCAGATCATGAAGGATTTTTGCATAGGTACACACGTGGCAATGTGGTTTGCTGCCTCCATCCCCCCATCACCTACATCTGACATTTCTCCCCGTGTTATCCCTCCCTGACTTCCCCACCCCTCCACTGTCCCTCCCTTGACCACCCAGCAGACCCCAGTGTATGATGCATGTAATAGTCTTATAATGAGATTGTGAAATTTAAAAAATACAACAGTAAAACTCTAAAAAAAAAAAGAAATATATATGTTCTGGTGAGGTATACTACAAGTTAATTTCAAAGTTGCTGTTACTTTGCAATTTTATTTTAATTTTTAGTGTTTCTTTTTTTTTTTTTTTTTTTTTTTTTTTTGAGACGGAGTCTCGCTCTTGTTACCCAGGCTGGAGTGCAATGGCGCGATCTCGGCTCACTGCAACCTCCGCCTCCTGGGTTCAGACAATTCTCCTGCCTCAGCCTCCTAAGTAGCTGGGATTACAGGCACGCGCCACCGTGCCCAGCTAATTTTTTTTGTATTAGTAGAGACGGGGTTTCACAATGTTGACCAGGATGGTCTCGATCTCTTGACCTCGTGATCCACCCGCCTCGGCCTCCCAAAGTGCTGGGATTACAGGCTTGAGCCACCGCGCCCGGCCAATTTTTAGTGTTTCTTTGAGACTGAGACTTGCTGTGTGGTTCAGGCTGAAGTGCAGTGATGCAGTCTCAGCTCACTGCAACCTCTGCCTTCTGGGTTCAAGCGATTCTCCTGCCTCAGCCTCCAGAGTAGCTGGGACTACATGCGTGCACCATCATGCCCGGCTAATTTTTGTACTTTTGGTAGAGACAGGGTTTCACCATGTTGGCCAGGCTTGTCTCAAACTCCTGACCTCAAGTGATCCACCTGCCTCAGCCTCCCAAGGTGCTGGGATTACAAAGCATGACCCCCCGTACCTGGCCTTGAAATTTTATTTTAATAAATGTTTATTTTGAAATAATTTTATATTTACAGAAAAGTTGCAAATAACAGAGTTTCCATGTACCTTTCAACCAGTTTCCCTTAATGTTAACATTTTATATAATTAAAGTACATTTGTCAAAATTAAGATATTAATATTGGTACATTACTATTAACTAAACTCCAGTCTTTATTCAGATTTCACCAGTTTTTCTGCTAACACCCTTTCTCTGTGTTCCAGGATTCCATCCAGAATATGACATAGCATTTAGGAAATTATATGTTAAGTGGGGAGAACCAACAAACTAGACATTAGAGAGAAGGCCCTTAAATTCCTAATGCACATTATTTATTAGATTTTGTAGTTTCTTTGTGAGTGTCCATGGGAATGAGAGTAGGGCAGTGCTATGATTTGAGTCTATCCCCACTAAAACTCCCATTGAAATTTGACCCCCAATGTGGTGGTGTTGGGAGGTAGGGCCTAGTGGGAGGTGTTTGGGTCATGGGGTTAGATCCCTCAAGAATGGTTTGGTGCCATACTCAGTAGTGAGTAAGTTCTCACTCTAGTGAGATTGAGTTAGTTTTAATGAGAATGGATTAGTTCCTGTGAGAATGGGTTGTTATAAAGCCAGGAGTCCTTTGGGTTTTGCCTCTTCACAAGTGTCTGCTTTCCCTTTGATGGTCGGCCTTGTTTTGACTCAGTACAAAGGTCCTCAGCAGAAGCCAAGCAGTTGTTGGTTGATCCATGCTTCTTGTACTTCCCAGGCTGTAGAACCCTGAGCTAATAAACTTCTTCTCTTTTAAAATTACTCAGTCTCAGATATTCTGTTTTGGCAACACAAAACAAACTAAGATAGAAAGGAAAGGTGGTGGGAGGCTAGGAAGAAGAGTAAGTTTTAATTTAAGGAGACTTTTTTTTTCTTGAAAAAGGGTCTCACTCAGGTGATCTTCCCACCTCAACCTCCTGAATAGCTAGGACCACAGGCACACACCACCATGCCTGGCTAATTTTTGTATTTTCTGTAGAGGTGGAGTTTTGCCATGTTGCCCAGGCTGGTCTCAAACTCCTGGGCTCAAGTGATCCATCCACCTCAGCCTCCCAAAGTGCTAGGATTACAGGCATGAGCCACTCTGCCCAACTTAAGGAGACTTTTAAGGGAGTCAAATAGTTTTAGATAGTTTCCTTGAAAGAATTTGTTTTCATGAGGATCAGCATGATAGATAGGTTCAGGAAAATGTGTAAAGCAGTCACATCATAAGGAGGTACCATGATTATTGGAAGAAGTTTTAGATCAATAGGTAGGAAACCTGAGTTCTCACCTAAACTCTATCACTAACCAGTTCTCTGGTTTGAACCACTTTACTGATTGATTAGTGAATTTGAAAATTCCTATAGCACATTATTTATCAGATTTTGTAGTTTCTTTGTGAGTGCTCTCTGCCTGTTTTCTCTTCTATAAATGGAAGTAGAGTTTTACTTTATTCATCTTAAGGAGTTTTTTTAGGAGCAAATGAGATATGAAATCTCCTTTAAGGAAGAGGACAAAGAGCTACTCATATGCAGTGTACACTTAATAAAAATAAGAATGTGATTATTTGGAAAACAATGTTTTGCTGATTCTGTATCAAGAACTATTCTCTAGGTTCATCTATGTTTTAAATGACAGGTGGGGTATTTTGCTCAAAGTGTACAAGCCTTCAGTTATAAGTTCTGGGGACCTAATATACAGCATGGTAACTATAGTTAAAAGTAATATATACTTGAAATTTGCTAAGAAAGATCTTAAATGTTCTCATTACAAAAACACATTAACTATATGTGGTGATGGATATGATAATTAGCTTGATTGTGGTAATCATATTTCACAATGTATACATATATCAAAACATCACATGACAAACCTTAAATATATACAATTCTTTGTCAATTGCATCTCAATAAAGCTAGGTAAAAGGAGAAGTATTCTTAAAGTCCAAGGTTGATATTTTAGTTTCACTCAAAATGTCTCTAGCTTTTCTTTGTTCTTTGTACTTCAGTGTCAAATTAGTCGTAACCTATGGAGGCTCAGATGTTTCTATGCCAAAAGTAAGGTATCAGATAAAAAAAAAAAAAGAAAAAAGAAAAGAAAATTTGGGCTATGTCTACCTGTCACCCAAGTAACTGGCTAAGAAATACAAAATTAAATCAACTAGATGTTTTGACCATGTGCAACTAGACAGAGTTCTAGGTGACTTTTTCATTGTATTTACTAGATATTGTAGTTGTTTGGGCATCACAGGGGAAGTCTTAGAAGCAATTCTATATCAATTTTCATATTGTTGTACCAGTTGGATATTAACTCATCAAGGAGACTAGGCCACTAAGAATTCCTACAGAAAATAGATCGCACCTCCCTGCTTCCCTTACCAACATATGTTTGATGTTAGATAGATTTCAGGTTAATTGACAAATTCTTATTATAGAAAAACATTTGACTTTTTCCTCTGTATTTTGTCTCATCTCTTCCTGAAATTTTCATATTGTTGTACCAGTTGGATATTAACTCATCAAGGAGACTAGGCCACTAAGAATTCCTACAGAAAATAGACCGCACCTCCCTGCTTCCCTTACCAACATATGTTTGATGTTAGATAGATTTCAGGTTAATTGACAAATTCTTATTATAGAAAAACATTTGATTTTTTCCTCTGTATTTTGTCTCATCTCTTCCTGAAATGTTAAAAATTGAATATTTTTTCAGTTGCTTCAGAAGCATAAATGAAAATGCTGCCATCCTTACCAGTTGCCTGCTCACTGATAGTCCTGAAAGGTATATTTGGTGTCTACGTTACAGTCCATAAGTGACAAAGAAAAAAATTCTGCTGATGATCCCCAGGTATGTGTTAATGAGCAGATTGATTTGGCTCAAATTTGAAAACCTTCATATATTAGTAACTACTTATGTAGCATCTAATATTTATTAGGTATTAGGCATTAGAGTGCTGATGTACTTGAATGAGGGCTATTGAAATAACAATAATTATAATAATAATATGTGCCATGCACTTAGCTAAGTGTGCTTTATCTCATTTACTTCTCACAACAACTGTATGAGGCAGGGTGCTGTTTTTATTCCTGTTTTACAGAGGATGAAATTAAATCTCAAAAAGGTTAAGTAACTCACTCAAGGTGATATGAAACTAAGATTTGAATCCAGATCACAACTAAAGCTCCTGGATTATTCATTTCACATATGAACTAAACTTGGCTTCTGATGAATCAGTTGGTAGAGCTATTTCAAGTTAGGGTAGAAATTCATTCAACCGATACATCTAAGTTAAGGTCCATGGTCCCGATGTGGTTTGTTTGTTTGCTTGTTATTTGGTTGTTACTGTGACAGAGTCTTGCTCTGTTACCCAGGCTGGAGTACAGTGGCGTGATCATAGCTTAGAGTAATCTCAAACTCCCGGCTTAAGTGATCCTCCTACCTTAGTCTCCTGAATAGCTGGGGCTACAGGCATGTGCCACCATATCTGGCTAGTTTTTTAAATTTTTTGTAGAAATGGGATCTTGCTTTGTTGTCCAGGCTGGTCTTGAACTTCTGGCCTCAAGTGATCTTCCCGCCTCAGCTTCTCAAAGTGTGGGGATTACATGCATGAGCCACTGTGCCTGGCTGATCCTAATATTTTTGAGCCAACTTGACTATTTTACCATTTTGTTTCTCATATTTGTAGTGCATGCTTTGACCCATTTTGTAGATAAGCTGACCATTTGCTGAATTGTCTTGCTTGAGTCTCACATGTCCCATTAGGAAACAGAGGCTCAGGAAAGCTAAATGGCTTGCCCAAAGTCATACAGCTTGTAAATGGAGACTGCCACACTCCAGCATCCATGCCTTTAACCACTGTGATAACTACCTTGATCCCCCCACCAAAAAAAACCAGAATGAGATTCTATGTTGGAGCAAGTTTGTTAAATAAAAATGATATAAAGAATTTGTATCAATAAAAATATATCTTCTACTTTCTTTTCTTCTTTCATTCTTTTGACAAATACTTGTCAGACACCACCTTTTTGCCAAGCATTGTTATAGACACTGGGGACCATTGGTTAAAAAAATAGAAAAGAATGGCAAAAGAATCTCTGCCTTCACAGAGCATACATTTGGGTAAGAGTAGAGGAGACAGGTAAAAGACAAGGCAAATAAGAAAAGTATATACTGTGGTACATTGTAATGTATACTATGTTAGGTCAAACAGAGAGTGAATGTATACAGTGAGGGTGGGGGTGGATTATCCCAATTATGGATTAGGGTGAACTTACAGAAAAGGTGACATTTTAAGGGACTACAGAAGTGAGCTATATGGATATCTGGCATTCAAGTATTCCAAGAAGAAAAAACAGCAAGTGCAAAGGTCCTAAGGTAGAACAGTGCCTGATGTCAAGCAACAGCAAGGAGACCAGTGTGATTGGAGAAGATAGAGTGAGGGAGATAAGGTCAGAGAGGAAACAGGGCCAGATGATGTAGGGCTTTGAAGGTAGGTTGTCGGTAGGATGTTGGTTTTAACTCTGAGGGACAAGGTGAACTGTTAGGGGATTTTGAGCAAAGGAGTGTCATCTGATTGATTGTTTTAGTAGGATCGCCCTTGCTTCTCTGTTGAGAACAGGTTTAAGGTGGGCCAGAACAGAAGCAGAAACATCAGTTAGAAAATCGTTGTAATAATCCATGCAAGATAAGATGGTGACTTGGGCCAGAGTGGCATAGTGCACATGATGAGAAGATGTCAGATTTTCAATAAAATTTCAAGGTGGAGTTGACAGTTTTCAATAGGTCAGATGTGAGGTATAGCTACAAGGTTTTGGATTTTAACAAAAAGCAATAAAGATTTGCCACTTACTGAGATGAAAAAGATTATAGTAGGAGCAGGTTTAGGGGAGGAAGACCAGGAATAGAGTTTTAAACATGTTAAATTTATGATACCTAACTGACATATAAGTGTGAATTTCAAATAGGTAGTTGGAGTCACCACTGTATTGATGGTATATATAATTAAGACCCAGGAAGAGATCCTCTAAGGAATGAGTGTAGATAAAGAAGAGAGGAGGTACTAGGACTGAGCCCTGGTTACTCTAACATTTAGTGATTAGGAAGGTGAGGTGAAACCAGCAAAAATGACTGACAAGAATGGTCATAGAGGTAAAGGACAAAGAAGTGAGTATAGCAGCCTAGAAAACAAGTGAAGAAAGTATTTCATGGAGGAGTGATAAGCAGTGAAAGAGCACTGATGGATCAATTAGGATGAGAACTGGAAAGTAGTCTTTGGATTTTACAATACAGATGTTACTACTGACCTTAAAGGAGCAGTTCTGGAGGAGTGGTAGAAGTCACCATCTTATTAAGGCAGGTTCAAGAGAGTGTAGGAGGAAAGAAATGGGGGTGGGGCTGAAAGTGTAGACAATCCTATTCTGAAGTTTTTCTATAAAGGGAAAAGAAAATAAAGTTGTAGCTGGAGGGGGGGATGTAGAGTCAAGAAGAAGTTTTGACTTAAAGATGGGAGAGATAACAATATGTTTTTACACTTATTAGAGAAGTTCCAGCAGAGAGAAATTTCTTAGTGCTTCCATCCCCTGGGTCTTTACTAGTTTGTGGCAGTTGTTTTGAGCTATGTGCAGTGATTCTCAAGCTTTGCTGCATATTGTAATTACTTTGGGAGTGTTGCTTTTTAAAATTGTAATGCCCAAACCAATTAAATCAGAATGCTGTGATTGAGGGCCCAGGAATACTGATGTGTGTGTGTGTGTGTGTGTGTGTGTGTGTGTGTGTGTAAAAGTATTGATATTGACCAGGCCCTCTGCAAGATGATTCAGGGAGCACTAGAAAAGCCATCAGCCCACATCTGGCTTCTCTCTCACCTTCTAGATCCTAAGGGTATGGTGCTGTAAGGAGGTAAAACAATATGCCATTATCAATAATTAACATCTTAGAGGAAATTGTTCCAGACCCTTGCTAGTGTGACAGTGTGACAGCTAGCTTGACATGGAATTTGTCAGGGATGAGAGATGGCACAGATAATTTTTGCTTAGTTGGAAAGAACAATTCTGCATTTCTTGTTCCTTTGATTTCACATCATGATTATAGTTGTTATTTTTGAGTCAGAAGTGCCCAGCAGGCTGCCTGCATGGCCTTTGCTTTTCACTTGTCATTGCAAGCAGCATACTGCATATGGGGTAGAGCAGTAGGCCATGCCCACTCAAACTACAGTGCATTCTCAGGCTTCAGAGTAGGGGGATGAGGCTTGAGGGCTCTTCCCTTTCTCTCTTCCTGCCGAGAGTATGAATGTACTATTAGGTACACAGTGTCTCCTGAGGAAACCATACGCAAGGCCTGATGCACTGAGTGTCACCTAAGAAGTCTAAACCATGTGCCGTGGAAGCAAAGAGGAGGGATCAATTAATTCGTACACAAATACTTCATTCACATATTAAATCGAGAAATATTTACTGAGCACCTGTTAGGTGTCAGGTACTGTTCTAGGTACTTGGAATATATCAGTGACAGAACAATTCTTTGTAGAATTTATATTCTAATTGAGAAAGACAGAAAATAAACAATAATAAGTGTGGTTGATTTAATTTTTGTCTCGGAATGTTCATCTTCCTTCTATCTGTATGTATTGCCATGTGACTGTATAGTTTCTCTTACTAGAGACTGAGTATGTTATTACATATTATCCCATTAATGTTGCTTTTGGTCATAAGACTTGCTTTAGCCAATGGAATATTGGTAGAGGTGATGTGTACAAAAGTTTAAAATGTGATTGTACATTTGAGCTTGCTTTTGTGTGCTTCTGCCATAAGCTTGAGAAAGATATGTCCCTGGTAGCCTGCTCGTCCAAGGAAGATGAAAAACAAGTGGAGGAGGATTAGATACAAATAGCAGCTTGGAGCCTACTCTCAGTCAATCCAGAGATATGTGATTGAGAACAAATGACTGTTGTTCTAAGTCACTGAGAATTGGGATGGTATGTTAGTGCAAACTACTTTGGCAACACTTGGCTGATACCATAAGATAGATAGATAGATAGATAGATAGAGAGAGAGAGAGAGAGAGAGAGAGATGAGATATTTATTGATGTATACATACATATATGGGTATGTTAGAAGATATTAAGTGCTAAGGAAAAAAATAAACATTAGAAGTGTGAGGCAGATTAAAAGTGCTAGAGTCAAGGAATGATTTGCAATATTAAACAGGGTGATTGATGTGGCAGGAGAGGAGTGGGATGGGGGAAAGTTGTGGGGGATAAGAACAAGTATGGGATCAGATCATGCTAGGCCTTGACAGGCCACTGAGAGAACCTTAATAAGCTGTTTCTCCAAGAAACCTTATTTTCCACATCAAGTATTTTAAGATCACTATCTGAGCTCTAAAAATGCTTATTACTACTGGGTTGGTTGTTATGTCTTTTAAGTACAATACCATATGAGTATGTACTGATATTCCCATTTATACTCAGGTTGACATAGGATTTTATTAAACTTTTCTGCCTTACATCTATATCTCCTTGAGAATCCTTGCTCTCAAGGGTAGCAGTATTGATAGAATCAGACTATCACTCAATTAGTCATTTGCTTTATTTCATATGACATACAAAACTGAAATGTACATATATTCTGGCCCAGCAAGTCTATTTCTATGTATTTATTTTGAGAGGAATGCTCTTCTATGCACAAAAGAGGAGTGTACCAGGATGTTCTTTATGGTCTTATTCACAAAAGAGGAAAAAAAGTAAGCTCATATTGGACCAACCCTCCTAAAGATAAAATATAAAATCTGGACAGAATTCTGAAAGTCACTCAATTAAGAGACTGGAAAACAACAGAAAGCAGGCAGATTCTGGAGGAGAGTCACCACTTGGTCAAAGAGAATGGCAAAGGATTTAAGTCTCCTCTTTCAGTTTCTTGCCTGGGGGTAGGCCCTAATCTGTGCCATAGAAGCAACTAATGCTCTGATAGAAGGCTGGCAGCTTTGTCTAGATTGAGTAGTGAAAAGATAGAGTTTGGGCCAACCAAAGCTGCTGGGAAGGGAGGAGGAATTATCAGAAAGGAAAGTGACAAAGAAAAGGAAGCACAAATTCTCTGAATAAATTCTTCCCAACTCTCTGCTCTGTTTGACCTCTGAACTTTATAGGTGCAGAGAAGACTCGAAGCAGTTCAGCTAAAGGTAAAATAATTGATCTGACATTAGATCAGTCAGTTTGCAGTTGCCAGCTAAAATAACAATATTAACATTCATCAGAGAAATATAGTATTATCCAGAGTTTCCACAATGCAATATTCATGAAGTCCAGGATGCTACCCAAAACTATGTGATATATGTATGAAACAGCAGAAGAATATGACCCATTCTCAAGAGAAAAATATTCCTAAAGACCATCTCTGGAATGACTCATGTTGGAATTAGCAGACACTGATTTTTAAGCAGCTATTATAACTATGCTTAATGAAGGAAATATGCTTACAATGAATGTAAAGATTGGGAATCTCAGTGATTCCCAAGAGAAATAGAAACCACAAAAAGGGAACAGGTAAAAATTCTAAACCTGAAAAATAAAATATCTAAAATTTTAAGAAATCTAAATGGGCTATAAAGTGTAGAGGACAATGGAAGAGTCTATGAACTTGCAGATGGATCCATAGAAATTATCCAATTTGGCAAAAAAAATAGAGGAAAAAATATTCAGAGACAAATGGGGCAATATCAAAGTTCTAACTTATATGTAATTTGAGTTCCAAAAGGAAAGGAGAGAGAGACTGAAGCAGGAAAAAAAAAAAAAACTTTTTGAAGAAATAATGGCTGAAAATGTCCCAAATTTGGTGAAAGACATGCATCTACAGATTCAGGAATCTCAGTGAACAAAATAAATACCATGAAAACCATGTCTAGTCAAACTGATGAAAACCAAAGATAAAGAGAAAATCTTGAACACAACCCAAGACAACTAGAGAAAATAATACGTTATATAGTGGAACCATGTTTTAGATAATCTAGAAATAATTTAGATGTTGGAATTAGAAGAAACTGCAGTACAGAAAATAATATAATGGGATACAGTGAAATAATATCTTTCTTGGAGGAAAATCCCTTAACCTAGATTTTTTATATCCAGAGAAATTATCCATCAAGAATGAAAGTAAAATAAAAACAGTTTTACATAGAAGAAAACAAATAGACATTTTCTCCAGCAGATCTGTACTTCAAGAAATGATAGAGTTATTCAGGTGATATAGTTTGAATGCATGTCCCCACCAAATCTCATATTGAATTGTAATCCTCAATGTTGCTGGTAAGGCCTGGTGGGAGGTGTTTGGATCATGGGGGCAGATCCCTCATGATTGGCTTGGGTCATCTCCTTCTTGATAAGTAAGATCTTGCTCTGAATTCTTGTGAGATCTGGTAGTTTAAAAGTGTGTGGCACTTACCTCCACCCACTGCCTCTCTCTTGCTCCTACTTTTGCCATGTGATGTGCCTATTACCCTTTTTGGCTTTTGGCATGATTGGAAGATTCCTGATGCCTCACAAGAAGTAGCTGCCACTACACTTCCTGTATAGTGTGCAGAACCATGAGCCAATTAAACCCGTTTTCGTATAATTCACCTGGTCTCAGGTATTTATTTTTAGCCGTGCAAGAATGGCCTAATACATCAGGCTAAAGGGGAAATTATATCAGATTGAAAACCAGAATCTTCAGAAACGAATGAAGGTTACCAGAAATGGTCGATATCTAGCAAATATAAAAACATTTTTCCTCTTAATTTCCTTGAAACACATATAACTGTTTAAAGCAAAGACTGTAACATTATTGTGTGAAATTTAACATGTATATAGATCTGATTTATGTAACAGCTATAACATAGAGATGATAGTGGTATCCTCATAAGAAGAGAATAGGGCCGGGCGCCATGGCTCACGCCTGTAATCCCAGCACTTTGGGAGGCCGAGGCGGGTGGATCACGAGGTCAAGAGATCGAGACCATCCTGGTCAACATGGTGAAACCCCGTCTCTACTAAAATTACAAGAAATTAGCTGGGCATGGTGGCGCGTGAGGTAGGAGAATTGCTTGAACTCAGGAGGCGGAGGTTGCAGTGAGCCGAGATCGTGCCATTGCACTCCAGCCTGGGTAACAAGAGCGAAACTCCATCTCAAAAAAAAAAAAAGAAGAAGAGAATAAAATATGCAGAAGAGACATAAACACGTGAGGGAAAAATGCTGTGTGGTGACAGAAGCAGAGATTGAAGTGCCACAGCTGCAAGCAAAGGACCACCAAGGATTTCCAGCAAACCACTAGAAGCTAGGAAGAGGCAAGGGAGGATTCTCCCCTGCAGGTTACAGAGGGAATGTAGCCCTAACTACATCTGGATTTTGGACTTCAAGCATCCAGAATTGTGAGACAATGCACTTCTCTTTTTAGAGTCACCCATTTTGTAATATTTTGTTATGGCAGCACTAGGAAATTAATGCAGATATTATACAAAGTCTGTTTTCTGACCATGGTGGAATTAAATTATAAATTAATAATAAGATATCTGGATAAACAAAAAATGTTTGGAAATTAAGTAACACATTTCTAAATAATCCATGGATCAAATCACAAGGAACATTAGAGAACATTTGAAACTGAGTGATAGTAAAAATGCAACCTATCAAAATTAATGAGATGGAGTTTAAGCTATACATTGAAGGAAATTAATAGCATTAAACAATTATAGTAGAAAAGAAGAAAGGTCCAAAATCAGTAATATAAATTTCCACTCTAAGGAACCAGCAATAGAGAAAAATAATAAAACCAAAAACGTATTCTTCACAAAGATTAACAAATTTGATAAACCCCTAGTAAGACTTATCAAGGAAAGAAATCAGAAAATATAAATCAATAATATCAGAAATGAAAGTGGGGTTACCGTTAACAATCTGCAAACACAAAAGTATATTATTAAGGGATCATTATGAAGAATGTTAAGCCAACAAATTTAATAATGTAGATGAAATAGAAAAATTACTTAAAAATACAACTCACCAATTATAAACAGCACCATATCTATTAAAGAAATTGAGTTTATTATCAAAAGCTTTTCCTGAATAAAAATTCTATGCCTGGATTGTTTCACTAATGAAGTCAGTCAAACATTTAATGAATAAACAATGCCAATCTTAACACAAATTTAGATAGAAATTAGAAAACAAGGAAACATGTTCCAGTTCATTTTTTGAGGACAGCATAATGCCAACACCAAAATCTGGTAAAGATATTAAAAGAAATGTATAGACCAGTGTCTCATGAGCACAACTGCAAATCTCCTTAACACAGTATTAACAGATACAATCCTAGCGATATAGAAACAGTGTAATACAGTAGGATCAAGCAAGGTTTATCCTAGGAATTCAAGGTTTACATAACATTTGAAAATCAATCAATATAATTCACCATGTTAACAGTACAGAGGGAAAGATCATATAATCACATCCAAATATGCTGAAGAGTCATGACATAATCAGCACTTATGATTAAAATTCTAAACGAACTAGGAATAGAAGGACACTTCCTTGATCTGCTAAAGGGTATCTATGAAAAATGTACATCTAACACCATACTTACTGGTGAAATATTACATGTTTTGACCACTTTTAATCAACATTGTTTTGGAGGTTCTAGCTATTGCAATAAAGCAAGCAAACAAAATTAAAGGCATAAATATGAGAAAGGAACAATTTGCAGATGACATGATTGCTTACATAGGAAATCCTGAAGAATTTAAAATAACTACTGGAACTAATAAGTTAATTAACAAAATTACATAGTACAATGTTAGTATAACAAATCAATTGCATTTTTTATACTAGCAAATGATTGGAAAGTGACATTCAGAAATCAACTCCATTTGTAAAAGCTTAAGAAAACATAAACTACTTAGGAATAAATTTAACAAAAGATGTGCCAAGACCTCTAGACTGAAAAAGCTCGAAGCTTAATTAAGAAAAATTAAAGCTCTAAATAAAGGGATGGAAATACTATGCTTGTATATTGAAAGATTCATCTTAAGATGTTCATTTCCCCACACTGGTCTAGGGATTCAACCACATGCCAAACATAATCCCATCTGGTTCTTTCGTAGAAATGTAAAAACGAATTCTAAAATCTATTTGGAAATACAAGGGACCTAGATAGCCAAAGCAATCTTAAAAAAAAAAAATCTCAGGAATAGAAAACCAAATATCGTATGTTCTCACTTGTGAGTGGGAACTAAGCTGTGAGGATACGAAAGCATAAGAATGATATAACAGACTTTGGGGACTCAAGGAGAGAGGTAGGAGGGGGATGATGGATAAAAGACTACTTATTGGGTGTAGTGTACACTGCTAGGGTGATGGGTGCACCTAAATCTAAAAAATCACCACCAAAGAACTTATCCATGTGACCAAAAACCACCTGTTCCCCAAAAACTATTGAAATTCAAATAAAATAAACTGCCTCTTTCAAATACCACTTTAACAAAATAAAGCCAATTTTATTAACAGTAAAAACTTGCCAGAAAGATCAGAAAATTACTATACCTGACTTTAATGTTTATTATAAAACTACTGTAATCAAGACCATATATCACTGATATAAGGACTGACAAAGCAATGGAACAAAATATAGAGTCTAGAAATAGGCACACACTTACATAGTCATCTGATTTTTGACAAAGATGCTAAAACAATTCAAAGAGAAAAGTAAAGACTTGTCAAAAAATGGTGCTGGAAAACTGTATATACAAATAGAAACTAAATCTTTACCTCAAACTACATATCTTAGTCCATTTGAGCTGCTATAACAAAATATCATAGACTAGTTAGCTTATAAACAACCAAAATTTATTTCTTATAGTTCTGGAAGCTGGAAATTCCAGGATCAAGGCACTGTCAAATTTGGTGTCTGGTATGGCCCCACTGTCTGGTTCATAGATGGCTGTCTTTTCACTGTGTCCTCACATGGTGGAAAAAGTGAACAATCTCCTTTAGGCCTCTTTTATAGGGAAACTAATCCTATTCATGAGGATTCCATTCTCATGACCTTATTAGTTCCCAGTGGACCCTCCACCGAATACTATCACTAGGGGATTTTAATTTCAACATATTAATTTGGGGGAGAACATAAATATTCAGACCATAACACCATACAAAATAATTAATCTGTATAGGATTACATACCTAATGATAAAACTTAAGCCATAAAAATTCTAGAAAATACAGAAGCATATCTCTCTGAACTGAGAGTAGGCAAAAGTTTCTTAGGACACCGAAATAATCATATAATAAAAATTGATACATTAAACATCATCAAAATTAAAAACCATTTTTTATCAAAATACACCATTAAGAAAATGAATAGACAAGCCACATTCTAGGAGAAAGTATCACAAATCAGATAAAGAACTGGTATTCAGAATATGTAAAGACAAATAACCTAATAAAAACAGGCAAAATTTTTAAACAGAATCTTCACAAAAGATATGTGAATGACCCATAAGCACATGACTATGCAGTCAACATCATTAGACATCAGAGAACTGCAAATTAAAGTCATACTAGGATACCAGAACATACCCAGAAGAACAGCTAAAATTAAACAGACAACCCCGAGTGGTGGAAAGGATGCAGAGCAACTAGAATTTGCATACATTTTTGCTGGGAGTTTAAAATGGTATAATAACTTGGGAAAAATGCCCAGCGGTTAGTTATAAATGTGAATATATAGCAACCTTATTATCTAAAAACACTATTTCTAGGTATTTGCCCAAAATAGATAAAACATTTGTCCATACAAAAACTTACATATTCATGGAAACTTTATTCACAATACTTCCAAACTGGAATGGTAAAACACTGGTATAGACATACAATTAAATACTACTTAGCAATAAAAAGGAATGAATTATTGACACGTACAACAGCATGGATGAATTTTAAAAATATTATGCAGAATGAAAGAATTCTTACACAAAGGAGTATTATAAACTGTATGATTTCATTTATGTAAACTTCTAGAACAAGCAAAATTATTCGATGGTTAAAAAAAAAAAACCGTAGTTGCCTGAGGCAGAGATAAGGGTGGGGGCTGACTGAAAAGGGGCATGAGAAACTTTCTGAAGTCATTATGTTTTATATCCTGAAAGGGGTTTTGGTCACACATTTGTATCTATTTGTCATAACTCACTGGTTGTTCAATTAAGATTTATGTATCTGATTTTATGTAAATTTCACTTCTAAAGAAAAAGTACCACAAACAAATTCTGAACTTTAGTTAATGATATGCACGCTGAAGCATTTCTGGAGAAGTGTATTACTGTCTGCAATTTACTTTGGCATGTATGAAAATAATAATATAGATTGATGAATGGATAGTGGGATAGAGAAATTAAGTTTATGACAATGCAAAGTACAAGAAAATGTAAATTATAGAATCTAGGTGTTGGGTATATTGACGTTAACTGTGAAAGTCTTTCAATTTTTCTGTATGTTTGAAAATCTTGGGTAAAAATGTTGGAGAAAATAATGATGATTATGGTGATTCATACAGAAGTACCCATGATCTCCCCACGTCTCTTTCTGAGTCTCACTTCTCCATGCTCACTCATATTTAGTATCTGAACTTCTCCCTCCTGTTTTGCTTTCCCGGTTATATCTTACCCCCCATATACACCCATGACTCCCATCACCATCACTAAGTTCATTTCAGACTGTCCTCTGATAAGGGGTGTAGTCAGCTTGTTTGCTGGACCTTTTCAAGGGACCTGCTCCATCTGATGGAAACTCTCCATTTCAAATTCTAAAATCCTTCCCTGGCTCCCACTAAAAAGGATTGGCTTCTAGGCCCATCACTTTCAGAGATACAAGCTCACAGTAGAAAGACAATTGCATTGGACACACAAAGGTATCCATACTGGCTTGTAGAGTTAAAGATGACCCTGTATGGGGTTTCTGTCCTACCTTATATCCAGACTAAATATGCTAACTTTGATTTATTGCAAAGATAATTTGTATAGCTATTGGGACCCAGGTGTTATGAACACCTTCCCAGACAAGTCATGATATGCTTATTTAGGAACCAAGATTAAGTCCGATGGCCTTAGAGGAAGTCCAACTGGCTTGATCACTTGTTCTTATCCTAATTATGTCCCTGAGTGATGGTTGTAAGTGATCCTCAAAAGGAAATAGGTCTCCACAATGGCAGTATATCTAGTCTAGTGGTTCTCATTCCTGGCCACACATTAAAATTACCCAGGCACTGATTTTTTTAAAGGCTTCCCAAATGATTCTAGTGTGATGCCAAGGAAGGTAGATAATTCAGTCAGGATGCACTGGTATCCATACAAGTTGTGAAAATATTGACAGATACTTTCAAGTAAATTGGTAAATGCCCTGAGACCCAAGTGCCATGAAACCTCATCTCCTCCAGCTCAGAACCCCTAGACTTTCCCATAATCAGTAACTAAAGAGTAAATATCTGGTCCTGAAGGAGTCCTCCAGCACAATGCTTCAGCAATTAGCCAGATTCCATTCTAATTAATCAGTACCCAGTACTGTACCCATTATTAAATATTTTGAATACCACTCCTGCAGCCAGTGTTGAGAACCACTAAAATAGTCAATTCAGACAAGCCTCTGAGCATTTTACCTGTTCCACACCAAATAACTAGTTTGACTACATTTCAGCTTCTGTCCATGCACATAACTAGGTTTGAGACCTTAAGAAAGTCATTTCCTGGCTCTGAATCCCACCTGAAAAATGACAGGATTGAACAAGGTCTTCTTTAAGGATGCTTCCAACTCTGAAGAATCACAGTACCATTACTGTGATTCTATGAATCATGAATTCTGCAAAGCTAAAAAAGGCTCCAAGAGAAGTGAGAGCAAAATGGATTCAGACTCTAGTACACAAACCCAAGCCAGCTAAAGAAAACCCACAGTGCATGTTAATTGTATACTGCTCTTCTTAGAAGACAACATTCTTTCCTGAAGCTCCCCTCTCCTCTGCCTCACCAAGTTATAGGCTTGGAACTTGAAATGTGAAAACGAATTATCCTTTACTTGAGCCAAAGATGCAAATGTGATTAGAACTGAATTGAGCCTGTCCACTTTTAAAGTATGTTCCAGATATTTCCATTTACAGCTTCCATAGTAGTGACTTCCACAGAGGAGTGACATACAGGAGAACATAATCCATTTTACTTGTTTTGTTTGTATTTGCCATTGGTTTCATTATAGAGAAAAGGAGGAATCAATTGGTTTTTATTGGCCCCTCCAGAAATTTAAATAGCTTCAAGCTGTCCTCTCCCATTCTATGCCTCTCTTGGCCAAGTGTTTCCTTGATTTTATAGTCTCATCGCAATCTTCATTTCTATGGCTCTTCAAACACAGTTTGCTTTATCTGGATCACTTAACATTTCACTTGCTCTTTTTCAAGTGGTAACTGGAACTGTGTTTACAAGAGCCCACAGTGAGATGGTTAACTGACAATTATGAGTTCATGTAGTCATTAATGGACAGTCTGAATTAGACAGATCACTTGTCTATACTGACAAATAAACAATATAGTTTCCAAATCATTTCATTTTGTGTAGTTGAAGTATAACTTATCATATATCTAATAACTCAGAAATATACATCTATAACACTGGTCTCACTTGCCTCATGGCCGACACTGTTGTCTCTCAAAGTAGCAAGCTCAATTCAAATTGTACTGTGAAACCTCGATGAAAAACTCAGAGCCCCTACCTTCATCTCCATCCTAATTGCCCTATGCCAATACACTAAATACTTCCCTATGCCTCAGTTCTGATTCCTCCCCATATCCCCAAACTAGATGCCAATAAACAAATATGAGATGATAAGATAACAATGCAAGGAGAGATATGATTTATTACACAGTCAGGGTAGGGAGGACAGAATTGGAATGGAAGGAAGGGCTTGTTCCACTTAATCAACCAAAGGCCTGGTTGGTCAGGGCTACTCCTCAGCAAACATTTGAGGAGCTGGCCAGATTGTTCTTTGACCCCTTTCCCTTCGCGTCATCCTTGGAGCCTACCATTTTCCCTATATAAAACTCCCTTTTTCACAGCATGTATCAGAAATTTTACTAGTGTGCTTTGTGCAAAGACCACCAGTAGCCGAGTCACTTAAAATAGTATTAAAATCCAGATTCTTGAGTCCTAGCAAGACCAACTGATATAAAATAAAACTGAAAAACTATTGCTTTTTATGTTTTGCTCAATTAGCAAATGGAGCAATTGCCTTTTACTTTAGAGGGCTGCTTAGAGAGCATTTGCATGTATATAGTCTGTCATCATTTTCAACTCAATATATCTAAACTTAGTCTTCTTCCATTCTAAATTGCTTCCCTGCATCACCTCTTCCACGTATATCAGTGGCACCACCATACTCCCAGGATCCCAGAATCAAACCTGAGTCAACAGCAACAAACTAGGATGAATCCATTATTTGTTTCTATTTTTGTTGTTATTTGTGATTGGTCTTTTTTTCCATGTATGTGTTAGGGGGTCATAGCAGATGAAAGCTTATTATCATTGCATAGACACTGTCACAGCACAATTTTTCATAGCACAATCTCCAAGCCCTTATCAGGCATGTGCTCTTAGGAGAAATCTTGGAGTCTCCGGAAATTCTGTTACAAGATCCAAACATCTTATAAGGCACTAATTAGGGTAGGGCAGGGTCTCAACTACTCTTCCTCTGGATCAGTTTCACTCAGATCCATGAAACTGCTTCTCCCATGTGGAGTCCCAGGGGCCACTCATTATCTAGCTGAAGTCTGTCTTTGTTGATGTCAAAGTGAGAAGCCTTCCACTTCATTATCTAGCAAATGCCCTTCACTACTACCAATCCAGTTTCCATTTATGGAGCACTTGCTATGTACCAGGCACTATTTATTCTAAAGATGTTACAAGGTTACATAGGCAGGCAGTGCAGTGTTGAAATTCAGACCCAGTCAGTGTGGTTGCAGAGTCCATGTTCTTAACCATTACATTCTGAACTGCTAACTGTTGACAGCCTACAGGATCTAGGCTGTGTCTGAAGCTGAAAGCTATCTGCCCTCAAAGAATCATCAAAACCTCCTCTTTCTTTTACATCTGCCAGAATGGTACAAATCTGCTACTAGGAAGTTGGCAAAGCCCTTAAAAGGGCTCCTGCTGCTACATACATATGTAGTAAAAGAATAAAGAAACCCAGGAATAACAGTTTCCTAATTTAAGATGAAAGTAATCTTTGGAGTAGAAGGAGGGGTTGTGATCAGAAAGGCATATGGGGGCTCCAACTGCAATGGCAGTAATCAATTTTCTTAGTCTGGGTGGTGATTAAACAAGAAGATATATATACCGTTAGTATGTCTTTAATATTTCATAATAAACAATACCAAAGGGCTCCTAGTGATCTCACTGTCTTAGACAGAGGGGAGTTCTCAGCCTCCCTTCTGTCTCCCCTAATATAGCAAGTATTGAGCTTGCTATTCTAGGGCCTGAAAAGTTAGAAGTAAGGATGCAAGATTCTTGCTCTTCTCTTGCCTCATAAGGAACAATCTTTAGATTTATAACTCTCACTTCCTCTTACCCATTCTACACCTATTTCAAAATCTGGCAATAAGAAGTTGTTTAATATAATGTATACTCATATCGTATAATCCTAGAACTCCAGATCAAATAAAGGGCAATGAAGAAAAGGAATGAGGAGGGGTCTGTGGAGAGCTCAAGAGGTAGAGGGGAAACAATAAGGTAGGGAAAAAGGGGAAGAGATCAGGAGAAAGAAAAAAGATGGGAGGAAGAAAAAAGATGCAGGGAAGAGAAGAGAGAAATGAAAGGAAGAAGAACACAGATAAGAGGGAAAAGAGGGCACAGAGCAGAGGTAGCCCCTGCTACGGTTTGGATTTTCCCTCTAAAACTCGTGTTAAAATTTAATTGCCATTATAACAGTATTTGGAGTTGGGGCCTTTAAGAGATGATTAGATAATGAGGGTTCTGCCCTCATGAATGGATTAGTGCTCTTACCACAGGAGTGGGTTCATTATCATGAGAGTGGGTTATTTATTGCAGGAGTAGACTTTTGATAAAAATATTAAGTTCTATTTCCTCTTCACATGTTTACTGCTTTTCTATCATGTTATGCCATAGCACGAAGGCTCTCACCAGATGCTGGTGCCATGCTCTTGGATTTCCCAACCTTCATTACCATGAGCCAAATACATTTCTGTTCATTCTAAGTTACTCGGTCCATGGTAGCTGACTGTGCTGCTATTCTGTTATAGCAGCAGAAAACAAACTAAGACAGTCCCCACCCAGGAATCCTTGGAAGACCCTAGGCAAGGCTGGTTGCCAGGAAGAGGTTAGGTGGGATATTACCAAATCACCTCATATAGGGAGAGCTCTCTCTCATTGAAAGATGGAGCTCTTCTCTCAGGAAGCAATTGCTCTTCCTCACAGGACACAAGGTGGCAGCAGCAGCAACAGCAGCTGCCTGGTGATGATACTCTGGGCAGTCTCTGGGGCCCTAACAGCTGGCTGTGTGAAGCCCTCTGCTGGCTGGCACTGCCTAGTGGATTAGGGAGCTTTTGAGGCTGGCTTAGTGTTGAAAGGAATGGACCGGCCTCAGTGTGGCACACACTTTCCTGGGATCAGATAGGAACTTGTGCAATAGAGTAGTAGCCATTGCACAGGAACTTGTGCAATAGAGCAGTAGCCATCTACCCTGTCCAAACACAGATGGGATTTCAATTTTGCATCAAGACATCCACCTTCAGAAAAGGCTGATCTAGTCAGTCTCAGTCCCCTGGACCCTTTCTTCTGGGGATACTAAGCAAAACTTTCAGAGAACACTATTTGATACAAGACTCTAGTTCTTCCTCTTCCTCTTCCTGATGAGCTGCACGTTATCCCCCCAGGGGCCTTTTTCTGGTCAAACACTCACCAGTCTTCATGGCTAGAAAAGATTTCAAAGATAATTTCTGTATAAAACTCCACTATTAAACTTAATTCCTGATGTCCCTCCAAAATGACAGCTTTTTAGTATCCCCTGGGGCTTCTCAGAAAGCCAGATACAAAGAGTCCATTACTAGGTATTAAGACTCTCTGTACATATATATCTTAAATACCAAATAGGTTACTTAGATTGTGCCATATTTTCAATGTTATGTGGAACAAAATCACACTTTTGATTTTAAAAACACAATGCATTAATTTGTTTCAATCTTCTCACAAAGCATTAATGAGCAACATATTTTTTGACGGATTCAAATGTTCTGAATCTTTGCAGCTAAATAATGTCACAAGATTTTTGATATATCAGAGACCATTTTGTCAATTAGGGGTTTGGCTGATGACTGTGAGTGAGTCACTCATAATCTATAGGCTAATTCTAATTTAAATATTTCACCACAGATGGCAATGTTCTACAACATAATTGTAGTAGTCACAAGATAATTGCCAGGTTAAAAAAAATTCACAGTGCAGGACAGGTAGTGGGTCTGATAATGAGACTGTAAAACAAAAATAGGATCATAAGCCCCCCAACTGAATGAACCACCTCCTCTTGTCCAAGGGAACCTCAGAGAAACCTGAAAAATGGAATTGCTGTCCATGACGGGAAGTAAGGTCTGACATAACTCGTTATATCTTCTCCCTTTTGGAGGTTAGGCACAACTGGCTAGCATTAACATTAAAACAGAGATCATAAAACTGACAAAACAGATTATTTGTGATAATAAGATACCAAATTCCAAGCTGACTATGGCATGGCATCACATGATAGATAGCAGGTCCTGAAGGAAATAAAAATATTTTACCCCAAAATGGATTTCTTTGATATATTTTAAATAGCCCTGCAAAGCTGTGTTTTGTGGGACAAATTTGCATCTGTAGAGAATCTCCATTAGTGAAGCCAGGCCTTCCCTTTCTAGGTCTTTCCTTGATAGAGATGAGATTAACTAAATGTCTGATACTCTTTAGGTCCAAAAAGAAATATTTACCATCTATTCTCTCTGAAGGTTACTGCCTACAAGGCTTCATCTACATGACAGGAATCTTGGCCTTCGCAACCTCCCTTACATTAACTCAAGCATTTCTTTCTACTAACTTCAAGTCTTTAGACAAAGCTTAGCTCTTCCAACCAATTGCCAATCAGAAAATATTTGACTCTACCTATTAATGTAGCTCCTCCTCCCCCAATCCCGGGCTTTGAGATATTCTACCTTTTTGGGCTGAACCAATGTATACCTTACATGTGTTGATTTATGTCTTGACTGTAACGTCTAGCTCCCTAAAATGTATAAAACTAAACTGTAACCCGACCACCTTGTGCTCACTTTCTCAAGACCTCTTGAAATTGTTCCCAGGGTCATGTTCCGTAATACTGGCTTAGAATAAACCTCTTTATATATTTTACAGAGTTTAGTTTTTCATTAATAAGACAGAAGCTTAAAGGTATATGACAAATATCTTCTTTTTGTTGTGTCATTGTACTCTGCATATATAGAAACTCATCTGGTAATAACTTCAGAAGCTGAAAGTTAAAGCCCTTAGTGAATAAGATGCCAAGGTCAAATTGTCTCCTTCCTTGTCCCCCACCTCTGTGCCTTTTGGGGAATTATTTATAAATAGTTCTTAATAGTGGGCTCTCACAGATAAAATATCTCAAAGAAATCTTGATTGGGAGCATTCGAGACCTTAGAAGGGAGTGATGTATTTTAGAAATTTAGTGCTCTTCAAATGGCATCATGATATGCTTGCTTACTCTTGAAACACATCCTAGCTTTTGCTCCAATGACCCAGAGCTGAATTGGGGGTGGCAGCGTAAGAGGAGGACTGGTCCTTTTAATGATCTTTCTTTTAAATTATGAACTATTTCAAACATACTATTACAAAACACCACCCAATTTCACAGCTTAAAACAACCACGATTTCATTATGCTCATAGATTCCTCAGGTCAGGAATTTAGAAAGTACATGATGAGGAGAGCTGTCTCTGTTCCATGGTGTCTGGTGTCTCTACTGGGAAACTTGAAGGCTGAGGGTGAATTGATGGCCAAGGTCTAAAATCATCTGAAGTCTCTTGTTCACTCTTACATCTGATGCCTGGGCTGGGAGGATTCTCAGAGATTAGAAATGCTAACTCAATTGTCTACGTGTTGCCTCTTTACAACACTGGCTTCCTCACTGTCCAGTGGCTTCAGGGTGGTCAAACTTCTATCATAATGGCTCAGGGCTCCAAGCATAAGTGTTCCCAGCCAGCAAGGAGGAAACAGAAATCATCTTTTCTGACCTGGCGTCAAAACTGGCACAAAGTATCCCTCCCACAACTTTCTAGGGGTTACAAGTGAACTTTCCAAGATGCAGCAGGAGAGGACAGATACTCTTCCTATCTATAGGAAAAGCATCAAAGACATCAGACTATGTTTGAAAAACATGAAACATAAAAATACAGAGAATAATATATAAGCCACAAATTATCCATGACCCAGAATTTATGTATTAACATTCTTGCTAGATTAGCTTGTTTTAAAAGCAGAAATGTCAGTGTTAAAGAAAGGACTCCATCCTATTGAGTTGCCTGTTCCAAGCATGGTGCTTATCTAGAAATTCTCCTTTATAATAGGTAGCATTTTTTTTTTAGCACTTGCTAGGTACCAGGCACTATACTTTTATGTAGATTCCTGTCAACAAGACAGGAATCTATACTATACTTTACATTTATGTAGATTCCTTTTATTATGTGGGTACTACAACCATCCCCAATTAGTAGATAGAAAATAAACTGAGATGTAGGGAGGAAAGTTGCCCAAGGACAGAAAGGTAAGGGTTTTGTTAAACTCTACAAATATTTATTGAGTACCTACTATATCGGCCTTTGTCTTCTTCATAGAATTTATAATCTAGCAGGAGTCAGGTCATAACAATAAAGATTGTAGAAAGGGCTATGAAGGAAATAATAGACTAATATCTTAGGGGAAGTGAGGAGAGCAGAGAATAGAGTCAATATTTGAACCCAAGAAGCCTAATTCTGAAATCCGCATCCTTGATCATTACACTCTGTAGATTCATATCCTTGATTTGGTTGAGGATTTAAGGTCTAATAAAGTTAGGCCTGTGGCATGTGGCATCCTTGACTGTAACTACTAGGCTGGATGTCCTCACTTTTGCCTTATTTGAATTACTTTTGCCAGCATTCATTGATTCGTGCTTCTTTATTTTGCTTCTTGTCTTGGACTTTTCCTGGTAGAATTCTCTTGGCAGTAAGCAATTTGTCACACAGTGTCTATAAAGCAGACATGTTTAGACTATTTTTAATAAAATAAAGTGCTCCCCACCCCACAATTAACACTGGAGCATATATTTAAACCTGAAAAGTCCCCAAGTTCATCCACCCTGTATTATAAAGGCATAAGTCTGTTTTTATCACTCAGTGAAATAATCATCAAATGATTTTCTTGGAAACTCTAAAAGCTTGGAGGGAAAATTAAGTGGTTTGAGCCCTTAGGGTACATAATTAGATCTGCCAGGACTATTTGGCTAGATTATGTTGACTGAGGACTTAGAAATAAAAGGTTGACATTTTCACCCATGTTGACCTCAAGCATGTGACACACATGTTTGTGAGATTCTCCATTGTGTGCCAGTCTTGGATTGCACTTTTATTACAATCAGGTTGTGTCACTCTCTCCTGGAATTTAATTTTATGCCATTGATATGGTAGGTCTTAATGAAAATGTCAGACTTTATGTCTTTAGAAATAATTACACAGGAAATGAGTTGGTTGCCCCTATGTGGGAAGCAAATAAATTAGAGCAAATTCCAGCCACAAGACCGTCTTTTTTTCCTGGTCTCAATTCTGCACCTGCTCTGTGCCTCGTTTCCTGGGGCTTAATGGAAGAAAAAGAATAAGGTCTTGAATTCTCCTTTCAGATTGACCGGGCCTATTTGTTTTTTACGTTTTTTTTGTTTGTTTGTTTTTTTGAGACAGAATTCATATAGCATAAAATTTATCCTTTGAAGGATAGAACCCAGTGGTTTTGAGTATATTCACAGGGTTGTGCAACCATCCAATGTAATTCAGGAGCATTTTCACTCTCCCCCAAAATTCCCATGCCCATTAGCAGTCAAACTCCATTCCCCCCTACCACCCCGCTAGCAACCACTAATCTACCTTCTGTTTCTGTGGATTTGCCTATTGTGGAGATAAATGGACATATTTCTGCCTCTTTCCCCTCTCCCTCCTTCTCCTTCTCTGACTCCCTGAAAAGCCAGACTCCTGGTTTGCTGTGACAGCCCTTTAGGGCTAGCTGAATTTAAAACAGGTTTTCTTTTCTCATCTTCTCTGGCCTGCTCTCCCATCCTGCCTTTTCTAATTCTGTCCTTTTTGTCTAAATCTACCCTTAATTATTAATCAATTATTGTTTATTTATTGAATGCTAGGTATAAATAACTAATGATATATACATGGTTCCTGTCTTAGGATGGTTCAACCTATGATTTTTCAACTTAAGGGTAGTGCAAAGGTGACAAGCATTTAGTGCACTCCTCAACTTATGATGGACTTATTAGGATTTAACACAATTGTAAGTCAAGAAGCATCTGTAAAAAATTCACTTAATATGAATTAAGAACTGCCCTGATAACTTTTCTTGTATTAACTCTTAATATAAAACCTGAATGAAGTCAGTATTATTATTCCCATTTCACAGACTGTTAGACTGAGGCATAGAAAGAATAAGAGATTTATATACAGTAGCAGAGCTGAGATATGCATAGCTATTCATGTCAGGGAGCAGAAATTTGGGGTGGCAGGCAGGATTATAAAACAGAAGACATGATTCCTTACCTCAAGGAGTTGAGAAAGGAAATCAGATGCAAATGCAATATTGAAACAACAGTGGAAAACAGTGGTCTTCGTATGTTAGTGCCTCAGAATCACCTGGGGTATTTTTTTTTTTTTTTGAAATGGAGTCTTGCTCTGTTGCCAGGCTGGAGTGCAGTCACATGATCTCAGCTCACTGCAACCTCTGCCTCCCAGGTTCAAGTGATTCTCCTGCCTCAGCCTCCTGAGTAGCTGGGACTACTCAGGTGCATGCCACCATGCCCAGCTAATTTTTGTATTTTCAGTAGAGACAAGGTTTTCACCATGTTGGCTAGGATGGTCTTGAACTCTTGATCTTGTGATACACCCACCTCGGATTCCCAAAGTGCAGGGATTACAAGTGTGAGCCACAGCACCCGGTCTTGGAAGCTTTTTAAAGCACATATTGTCAGACCCTACCTCCAGGGTTTCTGATTCCGTAGGTACTGGGTAGGACCGAAAGAACTGCGTATTCAGCTGGCTCTGATGCTGCTAGTCCAGAAACTTCAACATGAGAACCATCGTCTTACAGTATAACTGTCTTTAGAGAGCATCTGAAAATGTAGCAGCAAGAAGTACAATTACGCACATTTAGATAAAGAATGAGGTTTGGTGTGATTTCCGTGTGGCAGGATGAGTCTGTTACCTGAGGGAGTTGGGGAAAGAAAGACTATCATCACACCAATAGGATTAGGTCTGTTCCTGCCTAAGACTCTCCTGTCCTTCCCGCCTCTTGTTCTTAGCATGTCAAGCCCAAGCTGAGAGCAGGGCATCTGAGACCCTTCACAATATGGCTCCTATGTACTGTTCCAGCCTCGCAATCCTGACCTCTCAGTTATCCCCACATTACAGTTCAGTGATTCCAAGTTTGGTGTGTTTCCGATTATTCATGCTGGTTCATGCCCCTTCCTGCTGTTTCCTCTGCCTAAAATGCCCCCACACAAATCCTCCTGGTGCCTGTGCCAAGCTACCTGGATTCAAATCTGGGCTCTGCCAAGTACTAGCCATTCCACTTTGGCGTGTTGGTTAGCTGCTCTGTGCCTCAGTGTCCTAATCTGGAAAATGGGGGTAATAATAGTTCCTTCCTCACAAGGTTGTTGTAAAGATTAAATGAGGTAATACTGATACAAGAGGTGGGCAGGGAAGTACTGGGTAGAGAAGGAAAGGTCCCTGGCTAGGATTCCACCCCTGGGCTTCTGCCCACGGACCTAGGTGAGGACAGGCATTTCTGTTTTTATGCCCAAATGTTTCATTTCCCAAGACCACCCTGGCCTGCCATGCCCCCATCTTGTGCCTTAAAAACCCCAAGGCCCTAGTGGGAAGGGCACACAAGTGGCTGGACATTGAGAGGAACACACAGGTAGAAGAAGAGACAAGTGGCTGGACGTCGAGGGGAACACACTGCGGGAAGAGCACACTTGCAGGCCGTCAACCAGGGGAAAACCACCTTCCCACTCCATCTCCCTTCTGGCCTCCCCATCCACCTCGCTGAGAACTACAACAACTCAATAAAAAACCTTGCGCTCATCCTCCAAGCCTACGTGTGATCCGATTTTTCCAGTGTACTAAGGCAAGAACCCTGAGATACAGAAAGCCCTCTGTCCCTGTGATAAGGCAGAGGGTCTCATTGAGTTGATAAACACAAGCGGCCTACAATGAGTAAAACTGGCTCACACCTGTAAACCCAGAACTTTGGGAGGCCAAGGCGGGTAGATCGCTCGATGACAGGAGTTGGAGACCAACTGGTCAACATGGTGAAACCCTCATCGCTACAAAAAATACAAAAATTAGCCGGGCATGGTGGTGCACACCTGTATTCCCAGCTACTTGGGAGGCTGAGGAAGGAGAATCATTTGAACCTAGGAAGTAGAGGTTGCAGTGAGCGGAGATGGTGCAACTGCACTCCATCCTGGGCAAAAGAGTGATGCTCTGTCTCAAAAAAAAAAAAAAACCTGAAAGAACACACTGGCACACTGTAACACAAGCCCACTGGGGTTTTAGCTGTAAACATTCACCACTAGACACTGCTGTGGGGTCAGAGCGCCACAATCTGCCCATCTGCATGGGGTTTGAGTGGCAGGGCAACAGAGAAAGTGAGCCACAGCCCCATCGCATGCCCTGAGAGGGGGATAAGGCAACTTCTGCCGTTTCAATTATTTTTTCTTTTTTTTGGACAGGGTCTTGTTCTGTTGCCCAGGCTGGAGTGCAGTGGTGCGATCACGGGACTCAGGCCTCATGCAGCCTTAACCTCCTGGGCTGAAGCGATCTTCCCATCTTGGCCTCCCAAAGTGCTGGGATTACAGGCATGAACCTTTGTGCCCAGCCAAGGTAATACTTATAAAATATTCAGTACAGAGTTTAGCACATAGCACATATTCAGAAATGTTGTGTTTTTTTATCAATTTTACTAAAGCCAGCCTAGGAATTACCTCTGGAAAATCTACTTTGTCATTCTCAACCCCATTGCCACTAGCATTATTAGTGATTCCCTCTCTCCTCTACTTTGTATCTCATACATGCTTCTATTCAATTCCTGGCTCTGTCACTTGTTAGCTGTGTGATTGTGTGCAAGTTACTTAACCTGTCTGAAAGTAGGTTTCCTTATCTGTAAAATGAAAATGATAATAATGTAATAATACTCATCTCAGAGTAATTGCTGATATTTCAAAAGGCAATGCATGAAGATTTTATTATAGTTCCCAGTAGTTAGTAATAAAGGTAAATGTTATTTTGAACTACACCATTTCGTCGTGAGAAATGATGGAATCATTTTGTCTCAAGGTAAAGTGATGATGCTTTTAGCAAAGAGTTGGGAGAAGCAGATAGTTTTATACATTGTTTCCTGGTTATATCATTATTATCGCATTCCTTGACCTGACTTCTATCTACCTCCACACTTCGTACTGTGTTTTCTCATTATGCCCAACATCTTCTACCTAGTTTTCCAGCACACAGTATGCTGTTGCAAGCCTTTCTGCTTAGTCTGTTTCATCTACCTGAAATATGCTTCCTCATTCCTAATTATTCTCTAGCTAATGGTGGCCCACTCTTAAAGATTCTTTTGCCTGAGTTTATGTTTTGATCTACTTTGTCAAAGTTATGTAGATATATGTCTTTATTCCTGGGTTCTCTATACTATTCCTTTGATTTGTGTGTCTATTTTTATACCAGCGCCATGCGATTTTGGTTACTATAGACTTGCAGTTTAATTTGAAGTCAGGTAATGCAATGGACATCCTTTTCAATAAATGGTGCTGGGAAACTTGAATTGCTATATGCAGAAGAGTGAAACTGAACCCCTGTCTCTCACCATATAAAAAAACTAACTCATGATAGATAAAAGACTTGAATGTAAGACCTGAAACTATAAAAATCCTAGAAGAAAACCTAGAAAAAAAGTCTTCTGTTCGGTGGTATAGGCAAGGAATTCATGACTAAGACCTCAAAACCACAAGCAACAAAAATAAAAAATAAGCAAATCGGACTTTAAAAAGCTTGTGCACAGCAAAAGAAATAATCGACAGAGTAAAGAGACAACCTGCAGAATGGGAGAACACATTTGCAAACCATGCAACTGACAAGGGACTAATGTCTAGAATTTACGAGAAGCTCATACAACTCTACAAAAACAACAGAAAACCAAATGTCCCCATTAAAAATGGGAAAGGACATGAGCAGATACTTGACAAAAGAAGACATACATGTCGCCAACAAGCATATGAAAAAATGATCATCATTACTAGTCATCAGAGAAATGCAAATCAAAACCACAATGAGATATCATTTTACACCACTCCGAATGGCTATTACTTAAAAGACAGAAAAAAAAATGTTGGCAAGGATGTGGATAAAAGAGGATGCTTACACACTGTTGGTGGGAATGTAAATTAGTTCACCCTCTGTGGAAAACAGTATGGAGATTTCTCAGAAAACTAAAAATAGAACTGCCATGTGACCCAGCAATCCCACTAGTGGGTATATATCCAGGGGAATTGAAATCAGTATATAGCAGAGATATCTGCACTCCTATGCTTATTGCAGCATTATTTCCCAAGCTTTGGAATCAACCTAAGTGTCCATAAGTGGACGACTGGATAAAGAAAATGTGGTATATGCACACAATGGAATAGTGTTCAGCCATCAAAAAGAATGAAATCATGTCTTTTGCCACAACATGGTTGGAAGTGGAGGCCGTTATCTTAGGTAAAACAATTCAGAAAGAGAAAGTCAAATATCACATGTTCTCACTCCTAAGTGGGAGCTAAATAATGGGTATACACGGACGTAGAGTGTGGAATGATAGATATTTGAGACTCAAGAAAGGTAGGAGGGTGGGAGGGGGTGGGGTATGAGAAAATAATGGTCAAAACATACATTATTATCATTATTATCGTTATAGTATAACCATTTAGATGGATATACTGAAAGCCCAGACCTCACCACTATTTAACATATCAATGTAACAAAACTGCCCTTGTGTCCCTTACATTTATACAAATAAAAATAAATTTTAAAAATTCAGCTCTTAGTGTCACCAGCTGTAGATCCCTGAATCTCCAAATTGAGATGAGTGCCCCATTCTGTGCTTAACCTATCAGTGTTATGATATTGTTATATAACTTTTTGTTTGTGCATCAGTCTCTCCAACTAGATTGTGCCTTTCTTAAGAGAGTCAGACCCTTTCGGCTTCACCTCTGTAGCTCCAGCACCTAGCTCTCTGTTTTCAACACAATATGGACTTAATGAGTATTTGAGCTAAACTGAGGCGACCCAGCTGTACTGGAACAGGTTTACAGTTATTTTTTAAATGTCAACAAGTTGCCACAAGCAAGTTACCTTTCGTGAAATCTCAGCATGGAAAACATCTGGACATTTTTCTGGTGGCAGGAAAGATGGTTAATTTGACCTATGACTCATGATAAAAACGGCATTAAACAAAGCTGGCCTACTACTCTGTTAAAAGTTTGGGGAACACTGCCATCTAGTGATAGAATTTAGATATGTTTGAGAATGAGCTGTACTTCTCCATGGAAGCCTGGAGAAAACCACTGAGCTTTCATTTACACAGAGAAAGATGAATGGCTAGTTTCTCTGAATAAGGCATGTAAGTATGTGATGTACATTTCACGCGATAGATCGTATTAATTGAGGGAAGTAAAGGTCTAAGAATCTCATTTATTAGCCACCAAGTCCTATTAATCTGGCTAGTTGCCGATGTGGGAATTGTACTGGACAGTCCAGATGGAACCTATTTGTTCCCATTGTAACATTCAGTGTCAGATTATATACCTTATTTTTTCAAATGGAAAACATGGCTGGCACAGATCTGCTTTCAGGCATTATACAATCTAATTGGACACAATAAGCAATTAAGGAATAAGACACTATTAAATTGGACTCAGGTCATTGATTGGCCGTGTATGTGTTAAACAAACATATCCAAATGTATGCATGAGTGTTTTCAGGGGGTGGGGGTGTCTATGCTTTTTGTAGGAACCTCAAAGACTTTTTGAATACACTGCCCTGAGAATCATCCTGAACCTGTTCTAACACAGATAAGAAACAGTAGATATAATTTACCACACTGCAAGCAGCTGAATTTGTACTGCATTTGGAGTCAAACAGGTTTGAGTTCAGATTACTTGTCTCTCACTTACTAGCTGTGTGACCTTGGGCAAGTTACTTGACCTCTATGCACCTCTTCATCTTCAAGATAAGAGTGAAATGATACTCATCTCATTCAGGTTCTGTGAAGTTCTGTGACGATTAATTGAGACTGGCATGTAAAGCACTGAAAGCAGTGTAGGGCAATTTAGTAAGTGCTCCTAATTTTTGACAAACACTTTGCTACAACCCCTTTACTATCCTAAAATGAGACAGAGAAACTCGTAGACAAGGTAATGTATCTACTACACATATAATTTTATATATTTGCATATTTGTGTGTATGTATATACATATGGTGGGGGAGGGGAGAGAGACAGAGAAGTCCAACTAGTGTGCAGGAGAAATAAAAGGAAATTATTGGTAATAAGTAGTGAATTTCCATCTGCAAAGATTCAGGCCACACCATGCTAGAAGACCTAGGGGAACAGGTAGAAGCTTGCACCTACGTGCAGAAACAGCATGAACTCAAACCCTACAAATGCAGGCGCATGCAGGGGCATTGCATTACTGACTCAATTATCATGATTAGCACTGTTGTTGGCAGCATGACCTTCAAAAATGTTGAACAACTCTTAGGAGAGTTCTGAACAAAACAAAGCACAGTTTTCCCTCAACTTACATGGTAGCTGTATTCCTGGAAATTTCAGCATATACCGAAATAAAGCTGTGCAAAAAATAGCTTGTGTTTATGTATAAAGCAGGATTCTTTTCTAGGCACAGCTAATTATTATTATTGATTCTTGAGGCAGAGTTTCGCTCTTGTTTCCCAGGCTGGAGTGCAATGACACCATCTCGGCTCCCTGCAACCTCCGCCTCAAAGGTTTAAGTGATTCTCCTGCCTCAGCCTCCTCAGTAGCTGGTATTACAGGCATGTGCCACCATGCTTGGCTAATTTTGTGTTTTTAATAGAGACAGGCTTTCTCCATGTTGGTCATGGTGGTCTCAACACAGCTAACTATTAACAGATTTTTTTTTAACCTACATGAATAACTGGGTGGGAGGCGACATTCAAAATTTGGACAGAATATGGGACATTCTTCACCGTGTGGGACTGTCTAGCACATTGAGGATGTCTAGCATTCTCTTGTCCGCTAAATGCTTCCCACCTCCCTTGCATACCCATCTCTACCTTAAACACATTCACATGCATACAGAACCATAGCATTAGACAGGTACAGGCATAAACTCTCAAGGGGAAATAGAGTCAGGGTCCTGATGTTCATCCAGGACTAGCCTGGAAGAACCCAAGGATGGAGACTGGACAGTGGGTGCGATATGGAGAAGGATCTTAAAACCTGTAGATTCAGCTGTGCTTCAAGTCTGGATGAGGTATGCAAACAAAGAGGTTGTGAGGCAGCTGGGGTGAGGAAGTTGGAGGGAAGGGCGGTATTCAGATACTGAAGACTGCAGAAAGGTTGGGAGTCATTGCCAAGCAAGCAGCCAGTGTCAAGACCCAGAGTAAAATGAAGGCTCTGGAAAGGCAGCAAATTGGCAACCTGGAAACAGACCACAATCAGGATTGAACTAACAAACAGCGCAAAGAAATGAGGTCTGAATACAGCCTGAATGTCTTCCATTCAGCTGGTTAAAAGTGCAGACGTAGAGTTAGACAGACCTCGGTTCAAATCTCAGCTCTGCTACTTACTGTGTGATCTCGGGAAAGTCACTGGAAGCCTCAGAGCCTTACAGTCTTCTCATCTGTAAATTGAAAATACTGATAGCACATGTTTCCTCCCTCTAATGGTGGTTGCAAGAATTGCACAGGAGACCATGTGTAAAGTGCTGGACACATAGTATACTACCTTCCCCACCAATCTGCTCTGCCTTCCGTGCCCACACCTCAGGGAGTGGCATCACCATCCACCTGTTCAGTCACTCAGGCCAGAAGCTTCCAGATGTTTGTTGACCTTTTCTTCCTCATGTCTCACAATCCTGCTGATGTTTCCTCTGAAGTTTCTCTTGTATCTACTGCCTCTCCTCCATCCCCACTGCCAGTGCTCTCAGCTCAGCCCCTCATCACCTCTTCCCTCGTTTTTGATCCCGTCTGTGCAGCTTGGCTGTACCTGGTGAGGTCGAAGAGGGGAGGAGTAGTACTACTGGGACTCTGCTTGGGTAAAGTCTTAGTGGCTGAGTGGCAATGTGCAGGACACTTATTCAGAATGGGTGGGAGCAAATGAAACTTAAGGTAAGACTATGGCTCAGAATGTTAAATGGTATTATCAGAGGCATCACATGGCAAAGCAGGCTATAGAATAGTGATTAAGCCCATGGAACGTGGAGTCAGGCTTCCTAGGTCTGAATTCTGACTGTACTGCTTATCACTTGTTTGACCTTGGGCAAGTTACTTTACCTCTCTGTGCGTCAGTTTCCTTACTTCTAAATGGAAATAAAAATAGTACCTGTGTCAGGAAGTTGTTGTAAGGACTGAATAATTTATTACATGTAAAAGGTCTAGAATGGTGTCAAGCACATAGAAGCATGAAAAGTATTTGGTAAAGTATTTTTAAAAATTTAAGATAAGGTTAAATACAGAGCTGCAAGGAAGTAGATTGCACCTAGGCCATAAACAAGGTGGGTCTGGGCTGGGCATTCCTGATGGGTAATGGCGGCCTACATGGGGCAGGGGCAGCCACCTGGCTGGATTGGGCTAGAAGTCACCTTTGTCACCCCCCTACCAACTTCAGCCCTCCTACAGGCAATCTTTTTTAAAAAATAGGTTTGCATGACAGAAGGCTAGAACCCTCTCCAGTGCATTCTCCATCCCAAATGAATCATTTTGTTTTGTTTTGTTGCTTCCTGACCCTTGGCAGCAGTGAAATGACAAGTCTAGAAAACTAAGTAGTGCCCAACAGAATGCAGGAATTGCTGCATATCCTTAAGTGTTCAGAGGAATCCCTTCTTCAGGTAAGAAGTGAATTTCTTTTTTGTCTGACTTCATGCAGATGCCCTGGGCACGTAGAAAGAACTGCCAGTGAACTTTCTGTTTTTAATATGCTTATTATTTACCAGTGTTAATACTGCTGTAGTAGGCCCAGGGATGGCTGAACCAAGGACTTGATGGAGGAAAGAACCAGTAAAAATGAAACCGTGATACTGGGTTTTGGCTCATCAGCTGCTTCAAAGGATGAGAATTCAGACCTACCACAAGACCTATTACAAGCTGCAGGACGTAACATGATCAGAGGCAGGAACTGTCCGGGATAGGGCTAAAAGGATGCCATTTTCTGGTTACCCTCCTGAATCTGATCGGGGTGTTGAAGGCCTGAATATCTAATTTTACTCTGCCCTGGGTTCCTTGTGGGTTCATCTATGTGATTGGGAATTACCAGAGTTAGGAAGGGTTCCATATCGTCATAGAATGGACATTGACAGAGTTAGAATTCTTGATTTTTCTTCTTACAAAGAGTATTGGGTCCCTGCTAGAGAAGTCAAGGTCTGATGAAGCCTAGCATAAATTTATGCAGGAATGTTTGTGGAGGCAACAGCTAAGAAAATCCTCAGATGTGTAAGCTGCAGATGCCCAGATGATGGTAGGAGTTTGGCTTTGTCACTTCAGAAGAGGCCAGGGACCAAAGAGCAAGGAGAAGCTGAGAATTAGGGTTCCTAGGTGACATTATATCTGACCAGAACATGTGCATAACGCCGTATGTGAACTATTTTGTATACCGCAATTGTTATTAATTTTCCAAATCACAGGATGGTATTTACTCATGGGAGGGCTGGTTTGGGCCATGTGAACTGACTGGGGTGGGGTCCACAGAGCTGTCCAAAGCCCCTTTGTCTACCACGAGCCTGGAGGTAGTTACCAGATGTCCTGGGTTTCACTAGGGTCCAACACACTGTGACTCAGCGGAGGGTGGGGCCTTGGGCTCAGTCAGAGTCCAGAGCAGGATCTGGCTTGGTTACTCTCTTACTAGAAGATAGTGCTGGGCTTCTTGATAGACAGGCAGACTAAACACTTAGAGCCCCAGGAAATTAGGGCCTGAGGAAAAGTTTAACTTCAAAGACCTTATCCAGAGTTTTACAATCAGGAAATCTAGAAATAAGTTACTGGAATTTCAGCACAATCATTTACAGTTTAGTTTTACTTTTCTTTTGAATTACACGTGAGTGGAAATGCCATAGTCTTTTCAGTACTTCAGTGCCCCTGAAGGTCCTAATTGGGCTTTGACAATGAATCCTGAAAATTCTGAATAGTGACTTTTTCTGTTCTGATACAGTTCTGATACTCTTTGGAAGTCCCTTCCTGGCCACCAACTCATACAATTGCGCCATCTTGTGGTATATGCTGTGCAGTGGGGATTGAGTTTTTTTTTTTTTTTTTTTTTTTTTTTGGAGAATCGCTCTTGTTACCCAGGCTGGAGTGCAACGGCGCGATCTCGGCTCATCGCAACCTCCGCCTCCTGGGTTCAGGCAATTCTCCTGCCTCAGCTTCCTGAGTAGCTGGGATTACAGGCACGCGCCACCGTGCCCAGCTAATTTTTTGTATTTTTAGTAGAGACGGGATTTCACCATGTTGACCAGGATGGTCTCGATCTCTTGACCTTGTGATCCACCCACCTCAGCCTCCCAAAGTGCTGGGATTACAGGCGTGAGCCACCGCGCCTGGTCGGGAATGAGTTTTTAACCAGCTACAGAGCGAGCTGTTTTGGCTTCCTATTTTTTTTAACCGCGGGGCAGGGAAGTAAAGGGAGTGTGGGCTCTTTTGGCAATGGTGAGGTCAGCCTCATACCTAAGTTTCTGTTCTGTTCTGCTTGCAGTTTTAGCAATCAGTCCTGGTTCCTCTGACCTGCTCCCCTGCTCTCCCACCTCCTACAGCTCCTTCTCCACCAAGGCTTCCGAACATAGGCCCTCAGCTCGGATATACCGCTTTCAGTTTCTAGGGCCAAGCTAGACAGAATTCAAAAGAATTAGGGTTCTTGACGTTAAGGTGTCATGGAGCCGTTTGGCCAGACTGTGAAGCCAACAGAACCCCTTCTCAGAATCATGTTTTTAAGTGCTTAGAACAAAATACATAGGCATAAAAAGGAAACCTATTACACTGAAATGCAGTTGTTGAAATATTAAAAATGAACTTGTGATAGAGTTATCACACATTAAGTAACAAGATCTAGTGGCAGGTCTCTACTACTGTAATTTCAAAGTTGTCATGGGCATAAGCAGTATTAGAAGATGCTGGAATGCAGCTGTTGTAATGTGATATGCAACCATCTGTGGCTTCCATTGATGACAATCACAGGTACTGCTGATACCACTGTGGGTTGTTGCTTATGTTTGTAATTGTTAAGACATGCTATATTGAATTTAAGGAAACTGAAGTTAGAAATTAGTAAAGACAAAGGTATGTTTTCTGCATCCAAGTTCTCAGATCCCTGCTGTGGATGAACCCCATCTGTGAAGGCCAGGTTAAGCTCCTGCCTTAGAGCACCTCTGCAAAAGGAGGCTACAGATTGCAACCTGGGCTACCCTCTTGGAAGGTTCTTAGAAGAGGGTGATCAAAAGCCCCACGGAACACCCTGAAAGGAAACCAACCATCTGCTAGAGAGCTGCCCTTCCCATTTTTTTTTAACTCCCCTGTGTTCAGGCTCCTGCACCAAGTGCTGGAGTCTGCAGCAGCTTTAGATTTCACTTTTCTAGAGTCACTTCCTCTTTTCTCCAGAGGGTGGCGCAGAGGCAGAGCTAGAGATCCTTTGGCAGCTATACCCTGAGACATCACCACCCACAAAGGAGCAGTTCTGGCCTCTCTGTGGCTAACTTACCTGCCAGGATGAGCACCTGCCAAGAGAAATCTGCCTTTTCTTTCCCCGGAACAGCAGGTGACTACCCTGCAAAGCATGGGCTGGGGTCAAACTGTTTGACTCTCCACCCCATGGGGTTCAGAGACCGGCTAACCCACCTAGGAAGAAGGAAAGAAACTGGGGAACGAGGCTTGTTCCAGCCAAGTCAGTTTCCACTGGAGAAAAATAAAGGTGGGCTACTAGAAAGAACACTCTGAAATTCAAGTTTAAGGTCCAGAGGTTGCACAGGAAGTCAATCAAGGGGCTAAAAAGCTAGAAAGCCATAGGCAGAGGTAGGAATAAGACAGTCTACAGGGTAATTATCCTGATGAGCGATGGGTCATGGTAACTTGCCATTGTGGATCAGCTGGTGTGTCTGGTGTAAGCAGGGAAAGCTGGCTCCAAAGGTTCAGGGTGAGGGAGTCTGGGAATGCAGGAAAACATCCAGGGGGTGTAAAAGTTGCTGACATGGGTTGCTTTGGACAGGGAACACCAGAAGCAATCATGCATGAATTAGGCAGTTTTGAAATCTGAAACATTTAAACTCTTATTTATGCCTATGGAGGTCACGTGGCATTGTGGGTATGCATGCAGGCACTGAAGCCACACTGCCCAGCTTTATATTATAGCTCTGCTTGTTACCAGCTGTGTGATCTTGAACAAATTATTTAACCTCTCTGTGCTTCTGCTTTATTGTCTTGTTAAATGGGGATAAGAATAATACCCAACTCAACAGGTTAAAATTTGGCAATGTAAGTAAAGTACTTAGGAAAGTGGCGGCACATAGTATAAATTTAATATATATTAACTGTTATTATTATATTCTGTGAAAAGCAGAGCTGATTGGTTAAAAGTATAGGCTGTGGACACAGAGTAAGTTAAGTTTTAGCTCTGTCATGTGTTCTCTGTGAATTTGGGCAAATTACTTATCCTCCCTGAGTCTCAGTTTCCTTATCTATAGAATGAGAATAGTAATACTATCTGACTTCATTGAGTTGTTGTGAGGATTAAATGAGGCAATACATATGAAGAGACTGGTAGATATATAGGGCGCATTCGGTGTTAACTCTTTTGACCTGTGGATGGCAAACGGGTAGGTCTGAAGTGTGGTGTCCAAAGTCGGTAGTTGATAAATAAAAAACAAAAGGAAGGATACACGAAATATTGTTGATGGTGGTTTCCTTTAGAGGGTGGGGAGTGAGAAAGAAGTCTCCACAATTAATTTTGTGCTTTTTTGAACTTCTTGAATTATTTATTTTACCATGTGTGAATTACAACATTCAAGAAATACTAATGGGCTGTTAGTAATTATGGGTCATCAGTGATCACTTATAATCTTGTGTTTAAAAGGAAAAGGCCATAAATGGGACCATGGATCAAACCATTTAGTTCTAAAGACTCTGAGGTGCAGCACCCTTTTAATAAAGGTAGTGACTAGGGCTAAAAACATCTGGGTGTAAGGGAAGATGTGGATCATATTTATAAAGATGTTGACAATGACCACTGTTTTGTGGCCTTAGAATGGTGTTGGTCTGTTAGAATGTCCAAGATAGTGTATCTCAAATTATGGCTAGTGAACCAGCTGCATCATCCTCTCCCACAGGGCCTATTTGAAGATCTCTGGACCACACTCAAAACCTTTTAGATTAGAATTTCTGTGGGTGGGGCTTAGGGACCTGTACTTATAACTAGCTTCCCAGGTCATTCAAAGGCACTCTAAATTGTGAGACCCATTGATGTAAAATTCAAAGAAGTCTTCTGTTTCAGATAGACCTAAGCTCAAATCCCAGTCCAGTCACTCCCTAGCTGTGTTGAAGCTCCCACCCCTGACATTTGTCACTGCTAACTTGCTGGTTGGGTCCCAGGATCCTCTGTATACAACTCTGTTCCAATTGCATGGGCTCAATTACATGACTACCTTTTTCCTGCTTGTGGGCAGAAGAAAACCTCCTTTCTGTGTGTAACTGACCTCTTCTTTACTGCACATGTACAGTTATCTGATAAGCAACCACCTTTTGTCCTTTTCTCCCTAGTCTCCTGTCATGAAATAATCACCAATCCTCCTCCCCAAACATGGTTGGTAGGTGGTTGGAATTTACTGCTCTGACCAATCAGGGAGCTGATATTGTTCACTTGGCTACTGCTTTATTCAGCTCACTGCCCTTGTAACAACCTCTATTCAAGTGCACACCTACACTCAGGTGCAAAAGCCTCCCTATATCTCAGAATGCAGGGTAAGATGTGAGGGGCAATAATAATAATAGTGCTTTGTTAATGGGATTGTGGTTATTACAGGAGATAATGTATACAAAATGCCTAGCGAAAATTCCTAGCTACTGTTATTACATTATGTGCAGGATCCCCTTTCTGGCACTGGTGTAGGCTTTTATTAAGTCTAATCCTGTCTCTGGGACTCAATGTTCCATATCCATAATTCCACAAGGGGAAGGTTAGGTGCATGATGTCTGAAGTTCCTCTCAATCCTGCGGCTTTTCTATAAGGAATTGTCCAAAGAGCAACTTTGAACTGGCCCTACAGAAGCTTCCCAGGTCACTTCCAGGCATTAGATGCTTCTGAGCAGGGTCTTGAAGGAAAAGGAGGAGTCTGTCTGCATATACTGCTGTCAGAGAAGTTCTTGCCCAAGCAACCAAAAGCTGACCTCCCTTGCAAACCTTGTTTGAACCTTGCAGCTACTTAACTGCCCTCTCCATCCCCTCCCTTTACCCCTACCTGCACAGTGGTCCTTATTTGGCAAAGAATTTCTTTTAAGGCTTTTTCTATGCAAGCTCTCACTTGCTAATATGGACAACCCTTCTCTCCTTTACATCTCCCAGCTGTGCCTTGCAAGGAGCTGTTTGTAATAGCTGTTTCAGAAGTGTAGCTAAATGATGACAGGAAATAACCATGGCTTTCAAACTTTAATGCTCATCAGAACCACTTGGGGGCTTATTGGACACATGAATTCTCAGGTGCCACCCAGAACATACTCAACCATCATCTTCAGAGATACATAGGGCCTGGGAATCCATAGCAGGCATCACAAATTGTGCTCAGTCCATAGAACACTTGCATCAGAATTACTTAAAATGTTTGCTTAAAATGGAGATTCCTAGACTGGGCCCCAAACCTACTGAATCAGACTTTTAGGCTCAGGGATGATTATGTGGTTGTACTACAGCAGTAGTTCTCAAAGTGTGCCCCTACAAGTGCCTAGCAGCATCAGTATCACCTGCAAACTTGTTACAATGTGAGTTCTTGGGCCCTATCCTAGACCTTCTGCTATGGTTTGGTTCTGTGTCCCCACCCAAATCTCATCTCATAGCTTTCAAAGTTCCTACATGTTGTGGGAGGGATCCAGTGGGAGATGACTGAATCATGGGGACCAGGCCTTTCTTGTGCTGTTCTCGTGACAGTGAATGGGTTTCATGAGATCCACTGGTTTTAAAGACGGGAGTTTCTCTGCACAAGCCCTCTCTTTTTGCCTGCTACCATCCATGTAAGATGTGACTTGCTCCTCCTTGCCTTCCACCATGACTGTGAGGCGTCCCCAGCCATGTGGAACTATAAGTACAATAAACCTCTTTCTTTTGTAAATTGTCCAGTCTCAGGTATGTCTTTTATCAGCAGCATGAAAATGGGCTAATACACCTACTGAAATAAAAATTCCAGGAGTAGAACCAGTCAATATATGTTTTTACAAGACTTCCATGTGATTCTGATGCAAGCTGAAGTTTGAGAGCCTCTGCACTAAGGTATCATCACTCCTACATCCCATCCATTGGATGCCACATCATAATGGTTCTGAGTCTGTGTGATTGGAATTCACTTTTTTCCCTACTGATTGCTGCTGGGTATGAAAGTCAGTTACTGTTACATATTGATGAGATTCCAGCAAGCTTAGCCTCACAATATTTTTTGGGCAGATCTTTTTCAGGTACCCTCTTGTGACAGGATGGTCACTATGGCAATAGTGGAAGTACCTATCTCCATGAATCATGAATAAGCCAGGTCAGAGTTGCAAGGATTTTAGTGAAGGGGAATAGGCCTCAAACATAGCTAGAGTCAGAGAAAGCTTCATCTTTTCCTGAAGAGATCATTCAAGTCAGGCGTGGTGGCTCACATCTGTAATCCTAGCACTTTGGGAGGCTGCCATAGGAGGACTGCTTGAGTCTAGGAGTTTGAGACTAGCCTGGGCAACATAGGGAGACCCTGTGGTCCCAGCTACTTGACAGGCTGAGGTGGGAAAATTATTTGACCTTAGAAGGTCGAGGCTGCAGCAAGCCATTATTGCACCACTGCAGTGTAGCCTGGACCACAGAGAGAGAACCTGTCTCAAAAAAAAAAAAAAAAAAAAAAGAGAGAGAGCTCATTCAGAGGGGGAAAATGGACAAGATTCCCAGGTGATACCACATCGCCCCCAGCAACCTCTGTGATTCATTTGCTCGTTTAAGAATCTTGCCAGATTACATCTGAGGATGTCATGTCTAAGCCAGGACATGACTTAGGAATTCATCCTCTGTGTTTTCAAGTATGCATTTTAAAATATTTTATATTAATTATTTTTGTGTCACTTACACTTTCTATATGCCAAGAACTATACTAAGGACTTTACATAGATTATCTCATTAAAATTCTTACATCAGCCCTGTGAGTCATGCAAGAAATTGAGGCTCAGGGAAGCTTGCCCAAGGTCACACTGTTAAGAAGTGACAAAGCTGAGATTTGAAACTAGGCTTATCTGACTCCAAAGCTCATACTTGTAACTATTCATTCACTCGTCCATTCATTCATTCATTTATTCCTTCAAGTATATGTTGAGACAGTAATATGGGAAAGACATGGTTTGGGTATTGGGCATACAATAGGGAACATGAATAAGACCAATAAAAATATCTGCTCTCATGGGACTTTTACTCTAATGAAGAAGGCACACAGTAAACTACATAAGTAAGCAAAGTATATTATATAGTATGTAAGATAATTGTAAGTATCAAAGGGAAAAAAGCAGACAAGTGGCAATATCATGTGTTTGGAGAGGAGGAAGTAAAAATAAGGTGGCCAAGAAAGATCTCATTAAGCAGGTGACATTTGAGCAAAACCCAGATGTAAGAGATGGAGCAGCCATGCAGATATAGAAGAGAAAGGTATTTAAGCAAGTGCAAAATCTCTGAGTTGGCAGCAGACTTGGTGTACTAGAGGAATAGGAAAGTGGCCTTTGTGATTGCAATGGAGCAAATGCAGGGGAGAGTAAAAGGAAATAAAGTCAGAGAGATAATTGAGGGACTAGATCATACAGAGCTTCTAGGACTTTATATCTTACTCTAAGCGAGACTGAGGTATGACATCTGTCTTAGTTTATAGCAGCATTGTCCCAGCCACTATGTAAGAAGAAACCAAAGGAGGGCATAGTCAGAAGTAGGGAGAATGGTTAGGAATCAATTGCAATAATTCAAGCAAAAGATGATGGAGTTGGAAAACAGTGGTTAAATTTAACAGTTATCATGTATGACCCAGCACTTCTACTCCAAAGCATATACCCAAGATAAATAAAAATGTATGTCCACATAAAAACTTGTAAATGAATGTTCATGGCAGCATTATTCATAATAGACAAAAAGTGGAAAGAACCCTAATGTCCATTAGCTAAAAATGGACAAACAAAATGTAACATATACATGCAAGAGATATTATTTGGCTATAGAAAGTGGAGTACTGATCTATGTTACAACATCAATGAATCTTAAAAGCATTTTGCTGAATTAAAGAAAGCAGTCACAAAGACCACATAGTGTATAACTCCATTTATATGGCTGTTCCAGAAGAGGCAAAGCTATCGAGAGAAAAAGTAAATTAGTGTTTCTTTAAACTTGGGGAGGTGGAGAGAATGGGCAACTAGGTGGGTGATAGCTAAAGGACACAGGATTTTAAGAGGTGAAATATCTTTACAAGGAAAACCGTAAAACAGCAATGAAAAGAATTGAAGAGGCTAAAAAACTGGGAAGATATCCCATGCTCATAAATTTGAAGAATTATTATTCAAAGCAATATATAGATCCAATGCGATCTCTATCCAAATACCAAAGGCAGTCTTCAGACAAATAGAAAAAAAAGCCTAAAATTCATATGGAGCCACAAAAGTCCCTGAATAGCTAAAGCAATCTTGAGCAAAAAGAACAAAGCTGGAGGCATCACACTATCTGACTAAAAATTATACTGCAAAGCTACAGTCACCAAAACGGCATAGTACTGGCATAAAAAGAGACACATGGAAAAATGGAACAGAATAGAAAACCCAGAAATAAATCTATATGCAGCCAACTCATTTTTAACAAAGCTGCCAAGAACATACATTGAGGAAAAAAACATCTCTTTAATAAATGGTGCTAGGAAAATGAGATATCCATATGCAGAATAATGAAACTAGATCCCCATCTTTTACCATACACAAAAATCAACTCAAAATGCATTGAAGACTTAAATTTAAGACCTGACATTATGAAAAATACTGAAAGAAAACGTTGGAGAAGTGCTACAGGAAGGACATTTATCTGTGGAAACATTTTGGGGTAAGACCTCAAAAGCACAGGCAATAAAAGCAAAAAGAGACAAATGAGATTATGTCAAGTTAAAAACCTCTGCATAGCAAATGAAACAATTAATAAAGTGGAGAGACAACCTACAGAATGGGAGAAAATATTTCAAACTCTCCATCCAATAAAGAATTAATAACCAGAATATGTAAGGAAGTAAACAACTCAATAGCAACAACAACAAAAAACCTCTCCAAGTAATCCAATTCAAAAATAGGTAAAAGAGCCAAATAGACATTTCTCTAAAGAAGACACATTGCCAACAGTTATATGAAAAAAATGTCCAACATCATAAATCATCAGGGAAATGCAAGTCAAAACCACAGTGAGATATCATCTCACTACATTTAGAATGGCTGCTATGAAAAAATGACAAATGCTTGTGATGATGCAGAGAAAGGGGAATGCTCAAACACTATTGATGGGTAAGTAAAGTAGCACAGCTATTGTTTAAAATAGTATGGAGGTTCTATAAAAAACTAAAAATAGAGCTATCATGTGATCCAGTAAACCCACTGCTGGGCATATATTCAAAAGAAACAAAATAAGTATGTTGAAGAGATGTCTGCATTTCCATGTTTATTGCAGCATTATTCACAATAGCCAAGATATGAAATCAACCTAAGTGTCCATGAATGGATGAATGGATGAATAAAATATATACATATACAATGGAAATTCAACCGAAGAAATGAAATCTTGTCATTTGCAGCAACATATATGGAACTGGAGGTTACTGTATTAAGTGAAATAAGCCAGGCACAGAAAGATATATATTACATGTTCTCACTTATTTTTGTAAGTTAAAAAAGTGGATCTCATGGATGTAGAGAATGGGATGGTGGTTACCGGAGGGTAGAAAAGTAGGTGGGGAGGAGAAGATGAAGAGAAGTTGGTTAACGGGTATAAAAATACAGTTACATTGAATAAATAAGTTCTAGTATTTGACAGAAAACAGGGAAATTATAGTTAGCAACAATTTATTGTATGTTTCAAAATACCTAGAAGCAAGGAATTATAATGTTTCCAACATAAAGAAAAGATAAATATTTGAGGTGATGAATATCTCAAGTACCCTGATTTGATTCTTACATATTGTATACATTTATCAGAATATCACAGGTACTCCAAAACATTTACAATCATGTTTTATTTTATTTTATCAATAAAAATAACTTAAAGGGTACAGGGCTTCTTTTGGGAGGTGATAAGTATGTTCTAAAATTGATTTTGGTGATTGTTGCAAAACTCAACATACTAAAAAGTGCTCAATATACACTTTGAATAGATGAATTATATGAAATCTGGATTGTATGTCAATAAGTCTTTTTTTTTTTTTTTTAAAGGGTGATAGAGGATTAGGTGGTAGTGGAAACAGTAGCAGTGGTGAAAAGCAGTTGGGTTCTGGATATGTTTTGAAGGCAAAGTAGAAAGGGTTTGCTGACACGCTGCATGTGGAGTGAGAAAGAGAAGAATCAAGATTGAGTCAAGTTTTTTTCAGTTAAGCAACTTGAAGAGTGAAATTGCCATTCATTGATACTGGGAAGACCATGAGAGGGCAAGGTTTTTTGAGGTAGAGATGGGGTTCATTTATAGACATGTTAAATTTGAGATACTCATTAGACATCCAAGTAGAATCAAGTAGACAGTCAGAATTAAAAGTCTGGTGTTCATAGTCAAGGTCCAGGGTGGAGATACAAATTTAAGAGCCAACAGAATAGAGATAGTATTCATCTGGTGTGTGTGTAATTGTGCCATATTGTCTCTTGTGTGTGGTGGCTCTTCTGTAGTCACTCCAGAACTGTCTAAATCAGTGCCTTAAGAGATACTAGATCTTGGGGGTATGTTAATATGTTTTCGAAGAAACATATCAGTTTCAGTCTTGTGAATGATGCCATTCATAAGGTGTGGATATGTCAATGAGGCAATGCATATGCCAAAGGGAATCATTAGTTTAAACTTGTAAAGATCTAAAAGTCTGCATTTCATTCATTTCCTTCCTGATTTAGAGAGTATCATGTTCTTTTCCTTAGGTTCAGGATTATGAATACTCAGTCCCCTGAGATATTATGCAACTCTGGGCCTGAGGAAAACTTCACGACCCTTTATTATTACTGCTTTGATATTCTCGGGATTTCAGCACATCCTCAACCTTATTCTCTCCTTTTTTGTAAAAAGTACTAGGATTTGGAAAGGGAAGGGAGAGAGTCTCATTCATGTGTTTTCTTCAAATATTATGAGACTGTAGATTGGTGGTTGCCAGGATGCTATAATAGCTTATAAAGGAGGGGTATAATATCTTAGAAAGATATGGTGGTTGCCAGCATGCTATAATACCTTATAAAGGAGGGGTATAATATCCTAGAAAGAATGTAGACCCCATACAGAGGGAAGTGCAGTGGGAGCTCACCCATCTCTATTCCAAGGAGCTCTCTGGAGAACTGCACTGCCTGGCTAGGTGGACTCTGTGGTCACATTGGGTGACATGTAGTCACAATTTGTAACAAAAAGCTGAAGTAGCTGGAGGTCTAGAAGCCCAGAACCCATGAGTGACAAGAGTTTAGAACTAGGTAAGACCAACTGAAAGCAGATATGTTGGATTAAGGAAAGTTCTAGCCACTTAATGCAGTCTATAAACTGTATGTTTTATGAGGACAGGGACTGGGTCTTAGCCAGTTTTATGTTAGTGAACTTCCTCTGTCAGTGGGCTAAGGTAAGTCCAGCCTAGGAGTGCTAGTCAAGTGAGCCAGTGCTATGGTTGGAGACATAAGAAGCAGAGTACATCTGTCTTCCTCACCCCAAGATAGAAACATTAATAAGCCAAAGCAAAGAGTTCAAATTATGAAGTACAGAAGGTCAAGCAAAGCAAATTAAGTACGAATTTCAACCACAAAGGGCAATAATGAAACTCAAACCAAGAAAGAGTGTCCAGAGTCAGAATGGTACTGACCTGGTAAACTTGAGCCAATTGTAGCATCCAACCAAAGCCCCCAGGACACCATCATTTGGGTCTATCACATTCCCTCTCCAGCTCCTACCTATCTAGGGAAGAATATTAAGCCCAACAGTAAACATTTAATAATGGAAGAAAAGTTATAGGAACCCATTTTCCATTGTAGCAATGTGTGAGAACTCATTAAGGTTTTCCACTGGAACCCAAACCAAGTCTGTCCTTTTCATGAGTGGTTCATTAACAGTGTAGTGAGGGTTGATAAATGGAATTCAGAATGAAGGTACCTAATGATCTCCAAGAGCTACTTAAGGTGTTTTCCAGGCATGAATGGACTAAGAACTTTCTGATGCTCAATGTATTTATACGCCTACCTGGTGCTGAAGAGGAACTACATAAGTAACCACATATAGCACACTATGTTGAAGGCTTTGATAAAGGACGCTGTTATGGTGTGCTGACGAGTGGAGTGGGGCAGACCCAGAAGTGAGAGTGATCACTTCTTCTTAGGGAGGCCAGGCAGCTTTATTAAGTGTTGAACTGAGTCTTGAAAAACCAACTCTTTTACAGATAGTGGGAGCAATATGAATAAAGGTGAGAATAACGGCCCAGGAGGCTGTTGGAGGGACTGGAAATGGAGGTCAAATCATAGAGCAGTGCTTTGCAAACTGCAGCTTGGAACTCATTGCAATGTGAAATAAATTCAGTGAGTTATGACAAAAAATTTGTTAAATGATATGGACTATAATAGAATAGAAAATTTAATGCGTTGCATATAGTAAGGGTAAAAGTTCTTTGGTAAAACTTTTTTTCAGCTCTGTAAATACATATTTATATAGATGAGTACTGAATTGCAATGTGAAATGTATTTTGTACTGTGGGTAACAGCCAAAAAAAGTTTGAAACCCACTGTCAAACAGAGCTTTGTCAGCCCTGCTAATACTTTTGGACATTTTCCCGTAGGCCATGGCAAGCTATTGAAGGATTTTAAGTAAGGTAATGACATGATCCAATTTGTGTTTCATCAAAAAGCTTAACCATCTTAGATTAAATTAGCCATGGAAAAGGTGTTGGAATCAAATTAAGTACAGATTGACAGCTGATCTCTTCAAAATGAAATGTTCAAAATAATTTAATATATGTCTCACAAGGAAGATACTTCAACTTGTACACATTAATTTATTTGACAAATATTTTTGGAGTGCATATCATGTGTCAGGCACTGTGCTAGGCACACACAATCAATGGTGAACAAAATTAACACCATCACCACCTTCACGGAGTCCAGTCTAGTGAAAAAGACAGTAAAAAAAAACCTGAATGAGTGTGATGTGTTAGAGGAAAAAGTAGAGGGAGCTAGATGCAGAATACTGGAGGAAGAGTACAGAAGGAAATAGTGATTTCAACTGTGGGGTTAGGGTTGGGCACTGAGGAAGTAAGTAGTCTTTAAGCTGAGACCTTATGGATAAATAGGAGTTAGAAACCAAGTGTGTGGGGAAAGAGTATCTCTGGTAGAGAACAGCAAGGGCAAAGGCCTACAGGCAAGAAAAGAGCTTGGCATGTTCAAGAACAGAAAGGAGACCATTGTGGCTGGAGTGTGATGACCAAATGGTAAGAGCAGAGATGTAAGTACGACCAGGAAGGCCATTGTGTGATATTTGATGTAGGTGAAAGGCAGGCCAAAACCTTGGAGGAATTGGCTTGCGTTGGATTACTTACCAGGGCTTCTGGCACAGGCATGCTAGGGGCAGTTAAAAGGACTAATGTGTAAAGAATACCATTCCTTCTTTGTAGGCTCCAAGTGGAATGAGACATTTTCCTTGGAGATTTGCCTAGTGGAACGTTCTAAAGTGTCTGGGAGGATTCCAGAAATTAAAATGTGCCTCTGCAAACTGTTACGACACGCTGTGCACTGCACAACCCCAAGGGTATCATTCAGGTTGTTTGATTGTTTCTGAGGCCTTTACAACTTCCTGGGTGCCAATATTTAGAGTTTTCCTTGAACCAAGCATCACTTGCACAGTAAACTCATATTTTTCAACTTGAGTTGTTGACTTCTTGCTGTGATGCTAGCAGTAAGGCAAGACTGGTTGGCTGTGCATAGAGGAGGTCTGCTTGAGCTGGAAGAGCTTTGCATTGGCAACTTCTGCCACCTCAGAGTCCCCAGTAGTAACCTTCAAGGTTCTAGAATAAATGTGTAGAGAATAGTGAATGAAAATTAACCATCTGTTGTGGTCCATTCAGATGTCCTTCCTGGTGGTTTAGTACTAATTGGCATTCTCCTTCTAACAAGACATTAAAAAGTGAAGTTGTTTTGAAGTGCCTCTAGTTCCTATAAAGATCATCTGGCTCCAGTGAGTTTTGAAGAATAGCAGTGGAAACTCTGGCTGCAGAGAAAGAAGCTGTTTTGAGAAATGGACTGCAGTGATTTTAGTGCATCTCTGTTATGCTGAGATAAGTAGATCGGCTGTGTTTTGAAAGGAGATGTAGCAAAAGAGGTACTCCTCTAAAATAGTAGCTCTCAACCAGGAGTGCGCTTAAATCCAGGACACATTTGGGAATGCCTCGGGGCATTTGTGGTTGTCACAAATGGGAGGGAAGAGTGCTAATGAAATCTAGTGGGTAAAGGGCAGGGATGCTGGTATATATCCTACAATCCACACGACAGTCATCTACGTAAAAAAAATTTCTGGCTCAAATGTCAATACTGCCTCAGTTGAGAAATCCTGCTCTAAAATCTGGTTTTTATGCCAGATGTTGTCATCAGTCTTCTGGAATTAGACTGTGAACAGTTTGAAATGGAGTAGCAAGTAGCACATGACCAAAATTAGCAACAACTTGGAGGTACAGCTGGTGATCATGAATATGAGCTGAAAAAAATAGAATGACTGATCTGGTGTAGGGTGATTTTATGACTTTGCCTTTTATGCTACGGGTTGCAGTGGTCTGAGAGCAGAACAATATGAAGTGGCCTTGGTGGTCAAACAGCACTGATTCCAGAAGAAGCTTCTTAGAGAAATAAGTATAGAGGTGGAAGTCACTAAGTTCTTCTGTAACAGGATGGCTTCCACTGCAATGCAAAAGGCATTGGTTTTGTTTGCCTAGGTTCAGGTGATGAAAAAAATAGTCAGAATAGGAGAGTGTATACAAAAGGTCAGGATACAGATACATTTACAGATTCATTTCCCTCCTGAGTGATGAGTTTGGTTAGCTAGGCAGTCACAGTGAAGAAGTAAGTATTGAACCTTTGTTAATACCTAAGAATTTCTAAGGAATGACTAGATGGCTTAGATTGTTGTAAGTGAGTGCAAGTCTAGCAAGGCTAACACATATAACTTGACCCCTGACATCAGGGGAACACTTTGGCTGAATAACTCTTGGCTCAAGAGTTAGACTTCATGGCTTTTAAATGAATACCTCTCATAGTTGGTCTGAAGGGTGGATAGTTGAGAATGTCATCCAGCTAGACAATAAACCTCTGTCCAGGTAGTGGTGTAGAACACTGGTTGTTAGTGGAGAATGACTGGATATTACAAAGGCCAAAGGGCAGGGTAGTGTATTCAAATTAGCTGGGAGATTTTTGTAGGCTATTTTCCACTGCTTGACTTTCCTACCACAGATGAGATTATAGACATTTTTTAAATCAAGGTAGTCCTGGAAGAGGCCAAACTTTCAGATATTTTTATTCAAGTATTTATTGAATTTGTGTATATTGGCAATGAACAATGTAAAAGGAAGTTTAAAAAACAATTCTATTTACAGAAATATCAAAAAAGATTAAATGCTTAGGAATAAATTTAACCAAGAGTGAGACTTACACTCTGCAAACCACAAAACATTGTTGTAGAAAATTAAAGAAGACCTAAATAAATGGAAAGACATTCTGTGTTCATGTAATAGAAGGCTTAATATTGTTAGATGGCAATGCTCCCCAAAGTGATACACAGATTCAGTGCAATCCCTGTCAAAATCCCAACAGTCTTTTTTTGCACAAATGTAAAAGCTGATCCTGATTCATATGAAATTGTAAGTAACCTCAAATAGCTCATAAATCTTGAAAAAAAAAGTACAAAGTTGGAGGATTCACACTCCTGATTTCTTTTTTTTAAATTGTATTTTAGGTTTTGGGGTACATGTGAAGAACATGCAAAATTGTTGCATGTGGCAGTGTGATTTGCTGCCTTCCTCCCGTTCACCTATATCTGGCATTTCTCCCCATGCTATCTCTCCCCACCTTCCCACCCCCCACTGTCCCTCCCCTATTTCCCCCACTCCTGATTTCAAAACGTATTGCAAGATATAGTAATCAAAACAGAGTGATACTGGCAAAAAGACAGACATATAGATCAGTGCAATAGACTTGAGAGCCCAGAAATAAACTCCTTCATCTATGGTCAATTAATTTTTTATAAAGATGTCAATATCATTCAATAGAGAAATAATAGTCTCTTTACAAATGGTACTGGGACAACCAGATATCCACATGCAAAATAATGAAGCTGGATCTTTATCTTATACCATATACCAAAATTAACTCAAAATGGATCTAAGACCTAAATATAAGAGCTACAATCAAAAGACTCTTAGAAAACATAGTGGACATGAATCCTTCATGTCCCTGAATTTGGCAATGGTTTCTTAGCTATAATAACAAAAGCATAAGCAATGAAAGAAAAAATGGACAAACAGGACTTTATCAAAATTAGAAACTTTTTGTACATCAAAACACACTATAAATAGAGTGAAAAGATATACTACAGAATAGGAAAAAGTATTTGTAAATCATATATCTGATAAGGTCCTCCTATCTAGAATATATAAAGAATTCTAACAACTCAACAATAAAAGGCAAACAACGCATTAAATAAAACATACAAACAATTGCATAGACAGTTCTCAGAAGAAGATATGCAAATGGCCAAAAAAGCACATGAAAAGTTGTTTAATGGTGTTATTAAGGACATATAAATCAAAACTGCAATGAGATACTACTTCATACTCACTAGGTGACTATAATATAATAAAACAGAAGACAAAAATTGTTGGTGAGGATATGAAAAACTGGAATCCTCATTCATTGCTGGTGAGAGTGCAAAATAGTGCAACCACTTTTGAAAACAGTCTGGCAGTTCCTAAATAAGTTTAATATGGAATTGCCATATGACCCAGCGATTCCATCCCTATGTATGTACCCCCCAAAATTGAAAGTAGGTACTATAACACATATGTGCACACAAATGGTCATAAAAGCACTATTCACCATAGCAACAAGGTGAAAATGACCCAAATGCCCATCAGCAGATGATAGATAAACAAATTATGACATATTCATACAATAAAATATTATTTCACCATGAAAAGGAATGAAGTGCTGATCCATGCTACAACATGGATGACACTTTAAAGTATTATCTTAATTGAAAGAAGTTACTCACAAAAGCTACGTATTGTATGATTTATGATTTCATTTATATGAAATATCCAAAATAAGCAAGTCCATAAAGACAGAAAACAGATTAGCATTAGCCAGGGGGTGGAGGAGGGAGGATGGGAAGTGATTGTTTAATATGTATGGAGTTTCTATTTGGTGTGATGAAAATGTTATGGGACTAGGTAGTGGTATGACTGCACAACATTGTCTTTGCAGTTAGTGTCACTGATTGTAGGCTTTCGAATAGCTAATTTGGTAAACATTTTTTTTGTGTGTTACCACAATAAAAAATAAAAATAAGCAGAGCATTGTGTCTTCTTTCACAGAGGTGGAGGAATTGATGACTCTCTCAACACATCATCATCATCACCATGTTAATAATAATAATTAATACAATTGTAAAAATAGCTAGCATTTATTAAGCATGTATTATGTGCCAGAAACTATGATAAGCATGTTTCTATGCTTATTTAACCTCCCCAACAACTCTTTAGTACCTTGATTTAATGGGTAAAGAAAAGGTCTCAGAGGTTAGTTTGCTAAAAGTTACACAACTAACAAATGGAAGACATAGAATCTGAATCCAGGCATGTCTGACTGCAACACCTGCACCCTTATCTGTAAGCATTAGAGAACCAAGCTAGATAACTGGTAAGACCCTGAGTGATTTTGTACATTGTTTCATATAATTCTCATAGCAACCGTATAAGATAGACATAATAATTATTATCATCTCCATTTTAGAGAAGGAAATTGAGGCAGAGAGTGTCATAGAGCTAATAAGGAAGAGTGTCACACAGCTAATGAGCAGCTGAGCTAGGATTTGAACTCTGGTGTAACTGACTTCAAAACTTCTGTGCTTAACCATCAAGCTATATAGTGCCAGTTGCCCTGTATTTATAGAAGGTCTAGGTCTTTGACTTTAAAATGGATATGGGTACCAGATAGGTACCTTGGCTGCACAGGCAGGTCTGCTTTCTGAGGAAAATTACTCCTGGGATCTGGGCCCAGGATTGATAGATGGCACAGGGCCCAGGAGAAAGGTGGACATTATAAAGGGAAGAACATGGCTTTTTGAGAAAGTAGCTTGAAGTTGTAGTCTTCTAGCACCAAAAACCTTGTTGACCAAGGGGAAATATGGAGAGTAAATAAAATGTAGGTTTTGCGGTTGATCCTTGTGAACAACATTTAAAAGCCACTGTCATAAGGCCCTTGGGAGCTGTGTTAACTCATTTGGACAATTCCCTGTAAACAAGGATGAGCTATTGAAAGATTTAAGCAGAGTAGTGGCATGATCTGATTTGTATTTCATAAAAGGTTTCATCATATTTGATAAAAGTTGGAATATGACTTTTAATGTGCTCCCCCATTCACATTTATATGAGATTGCCCATCAGAGAGTTTCTGTCATTGTTATGCCCTCACAGGGCAGCTGGAGGCCTGGGTCATTAATTTACAGAATGTGTAGATGGCAGCCATCCTCTAGGTACATGAAGAAATAGTGCAGGCAAACTGTACTACAAGCACAGTCCCCATCCTCAATGGGTGTCTGGAGGATGCTACATAAAGTCCCTTGTTCTAGCGGTTTCTGCAGGGCAGATTATGGTACTCAAGAGCATGTGTGTGAGATTCATCTCATATTCCTAGGCTAGATGCTGGGGCCATAATGCTTCTCATCTCTGTTTTGGGAAGGCTTAGCCTACAGCTAGTAACTGGAAATGATATTCTCTATCATTACCAGGTACTAAACATTAATGGGTCTTGATCAAAGCTAGAACCCAAAATACAAAGGTATTCAGAAAATGGGACAAGGCAGGAGATTTGCTTTTGAAGGGAGCCAAATCTGGAAGAATTTCTATTCATTCAGGGACTCATGAGCAGCCTTGTATTCAGTGCCCATGACTTTGGGTATGATCATACTGGTCACATTTAGAAGGGGTGCATATTAAAGTTGACCATGATGTGTCTGATTCCCCTCTTATGCTGCAAGCCTGGCTAGGCATATAGCAAGGACAGAGTATGGTTAAGAGCATGGGCTCTAATGACCAGTGATGATGAGCATTTTTTCATGTTTGTTGGCGTCATGTATGTCTTCTTTTGTAAAGTGTCTGTTCATATCCTTTGCCCACTTTTGTATGGGCTTGTTTTTTTCTTGTAAATCTGCTTTAGTTCATGGTAAATTCTGGATATCAGCCCTTTGTCAGATGGGTAAGCTGCAAAAATTGTTTCCCATTCTGTTGGTTGCCGATTCACTCTAATGACTGTTTCTTTTGCCTTGCAGAAGCTGTGGAGTTTGATTAGGTTCCATTTGTCTATTTTGGCTTTTGTTGCCAATGCTTTTGGTGTTTTGGTCATGAAGTCCTTGCCTACACCTATGTCCTGAATGGTTTTGCCTAGATTTTCTTCTATTGTTTTTATGGTGTTAGGTCTTATGTTTAAGTCTTGAATCCATCTGGAGTTAATTTTAGTGTAAGGTGTCAGGAAGGGGTCCAGTTTCTGCTTTCTGCACATGGCCAGCCAGTTTTCCCGACACCATTTATTAAACAGGAAATCCTTTCCCCATTGCTTGTTTTTGTCAGGTTTGTCAAAGATCGGATGGTTGTAGATATGTTGTGTTGCCTCCAATGCCTCTGTTCTGTTCCATTGGTCTATATCTCTGTTTTAGTACCAATACCATGCTGTTTTGATTACTGTAGCCTTGTAGTATAGTTTGAAGTCCGGTAGTGTGATGCCTCCCACTTTGTTCTTTTTGCTTAGAATTGACTTGGCTATGCGGGCTCTCTTTTGGTTCCATATGAAGTTTAAGGTGGTTTTTTTCTAGTTCTGTGAATAAGGTCATTGGTAGCTTGATGGGGATAGCGTTGAATCTGTAAATTACTTTGGGCAGTATGTCCATTTTCATGATATTGATTCTTCCTAACCATGAACATGGAATGTTTCTCCATCTGTTTGTGTCCTCTCTTATTTCGTTGAGCAGTGGTTTGTAGTTCTCCTTGAAGAGGTCCCTTATGTTCCTTGTTAGTTGTATTCCTAGGCATTTTATTCTCTTTGTAGCAATTGTGAATGGCAGTTTGTTCTTGATTTGGCTCTCTTTAAGTCTGTTATTGGTGTATAGGAATGCTTGTGATTTTTGCACGTTGATTTTGTATCCTGAGACTTTGCTGAAGTTGCTTATCAGTTTCAGGAGATTTTGGGCTGAGGTGATGGGGTCTTGTAGATATACAATCATGTCGTCTGCAAATAGAGACAATTTGACATCCTCCTTTCCTATTTGAATACCCTTTATTTCTTTTTCTTGCCTGATTGCTCTGGCTAGAACTTCCAGTACTATATTGAATATTAAAGACTTAAACATAAGACCTAACACCATAAAAACCCTAGAAGAAAATCTAGGCAAAACCATTCAGGACATAGGTGTAGGCAAGGACTTCATGACCAAAATACCAAAAGCATTGACAACAAAAGCCAAAATAGACAAATGGGACCTAATCAAACTCCACAGCTTCTGCACGGCAAAAGAAACAGTCATTAGAGTGAATCGGCAACCAAAAGAATGGGAAAAAATTTTTGCAGCTTACCCATCTGACAAAGGGCTGATATCCAGAATTTACAACGAACTAAAACAGATTTACAAGAAAAAAACAAACAAGCCCATTCAGAAGTGGGCGAAGGATATGAACAGAAAAGAAGATATACATGAGGCCAACAAACATATGAAAAAATGCTCATCATCACTGGTCATTAGAGAAATGCAAATCAAAACTACATTGAGATACCATCTTACACCAGTTAGAATGGCGATTGTTAAAAAATCTGGAGACAACAGATGCTGGAGAGGATGTGGAGAAATAGGAACACTTTTACACTGTTGGTGGGAGTGTAAGTTAGTTCAACCATTGTGGAAGACAGTGTGGCGATTCCTCAAGGACCTGGAAATAGACCATTTGACCCAGCAATCCCATTACCGGGTATATATCCAAAGGATTATAAATCGTTTTACTATAAGGACACATGCACACGAATGTTCATTGCAGCACAGTTTACAATAGCAAAGACCTGGAACCAGCCCAAATGCCCATCGATGATAGACTTTATTTTCTGTCTTCTCCACCACAACCAGAGTGAAAACCTTGTAAATGTGGGAATTTCTGTCTGTTTTTTTTCAGAGCTAAATTACCAGCACCTAAAACAGTGACTGGTACATGAAAGGAAGCAGGTAGACATTTGTGGACTGACTGGTATCACTATGTCATCTCAGATCAGTGAGGCTTTGTGTTGGGAGGTGGGGACTTTATCTAGAGATAGAAGCCCATTTTCTACTGAAGTTCACATTTGATAGCACCTGGGCCTGTATATTCTATGTTGTTGGGTTCAATGTGTCCTTGATGGAAGAGTGCCACTGTAAGTCAGAACACAGGGGCTATGGTGTCATGGTAAATGTTTAACTGTCAGCTCTTCAAAAGTCCTGATTTGTAGTGTTTGCTAATTTTCATGGTATAAGTATCCCCAACATAGTTCAAACCATCATGCTTCAAGGTGCCAACATGGTGTCGCTAAATATGGAGTTGGGAAGAGGTATGCAGTAGTATACCATTATATACTATTTCCACCCTACATAAAAAATAGCCATAAATAACATCAACAGTACAGATAATGATAACAAAATATAATAAAATAGTTAACAAGTGATAAATTTTCAGTATTACCTTTGTTTTCTATATAATTTATTTAATATGAAGTTTATACTATTTAATTTTTAACAATTGCTGTGTTTCATAATGGGTTCATAACATTTTTAAAAATTTAGCATTTGACTCTCGTGAGTCAGTACAAGCCAGCTCTAGTACACATGACTGGACCAGCCCCTCTGGAAAACAGGCACAGGTGCTTTCCCAGCCTTTGGAAATATACACTCGACAGTTGTCAATGAGTGATGTGTGCAGGCAGCTGATTTTAGTATGAGTTAGAGGGGTAATGTCAACAGCTGCAGTGGAAAATACAGGTGAACCATTAATAGGTCTGCCAGTTTTGCAATTCTCAGGGGCTTGGAATCTGTACCCTTGAGATCATCTCAGAACCGTGTATGTGAGGAAAATCATTTCCATTGCTCAGAAAAGATCATCCCAGATGGAATTTCTAAACACATGTTGGCTCTTGTGAGGGATGTACTATTGAGCCATAGCAGGAGACGTGCCCACATTTTTGTGTTAGTAGGCAACGTAATGTAGTGGTTAAGAGAATGAGATCTAGAGGCAGATTCCTTGGGTCAGCGTCTTGATTCTGCTGTTTATTGGCTGTGTGAACTTAGGCAAGCTACTTAATATTTTTATGCCTCATGTCCTCATCTTTAAAATGGGTATATAATAGTACCCGTTTTAGGGTTAATATGAGGATTAAATTAGTTAGTATGTGGTAGATAGTGAACGCTATGTTAGCATGTTATCATTTTTGTTATCTGCCTGTCAAGAGATCAGAAATGTAATATGCCCAACTTTCCCCTACAATCTGAAGCAGAATGTCTTCAAAGGAAAGTAGGACTACCACTAGGAATCATCAGTGATTTTCTACAGGAGTGGGAGTTTTGCAAGGAACAACTAAGGTTTGGATACTGAAACTCCACAGTTCCAATGCTGGGCTGTCACTCGGCAGAGTGTCTACCTGTACCACTGCCACAGTCCTCCTCTGTGAAATGCAAATAGAAGCTCCCAGGAGCCAAGTGGACTCTAAAGCTTGTCTCACACCCTGCCTGTGACAAGTTGAGTGAGAAAGGTTACTGTAGTTCTGACCAGAGGGATGTCCCTTATGCCTGGGCAAGCTGAAGAAGTGGGATGCCTCCTTCTTGATGTGATGTTTGGAATCAAAGAGCAGCTCCCTGAAGCAACTTCCTTAATAAGTGCAAGTTCAGAAAAAAAGGAAAATATCTGTGCCAGGCCAGAAAGCCAAATGAGACTTGTCAAAAATAGTAAAGTAAGGTACAAGCAGGGGTTTGCTGGTCAATGTGTAACAACTGGCTCTACAGGCAGGAGAAAACCCGTGTGTGGCAATTTCTTTCATGTTAATATTTCTATTATTTGACATAATATTTCTATTATGTGAATTTCTATTCAATGTGACGTCACTGAATACAGAGTTGGGAAAGGATGCACACTTTCAGCTCTCATGAACCAGTTGTAGCAGTCTCCAGCCAATAAAAATAGTCTAAAAGCAGCCAAAGGGAAGAGATATTAGAAGGTCATGATAGTGCATAAAGCCTATCCTAATTTTTGATCCTTAAAACAAGTAACTGCAGTAACATGGCCATGCAAGAAGCTTTTAAAGGAAATGACAATTAAGTGAGCAAATACATTTTCTGCAACATATTCTATTTACCACCTTGAGTAATTGGGCCATTTGTTTCAGGACAGCTCAGATGAAACAGAATGGTGAAATATACAAGGAAGGAGACAGAGTATAAATGCCACAAAACTGACTGTTTCTTTCATTTTTAAGGGTACCAAGTAGGCATCCTTCATTTGGGAGCAGAGGCAGGCAGAGGAGCACCCCCTAGATTGAGAAAAGGGCCAGCATCATTCTGGTTCTCATCCTAGACACACTGGAGTGGTGGGATGGTGGTGATTCTGTTTGTTTTTCAAGAACAAAAAACATGATTTTTTTTTTAAAACTTTTATGTCAAGTTCAGAAGTACAAGTACAGGTTTGTCACATAGGTAAACTTGTGTCTCAGGGTTTGTTGTATAGATTATTTCATCATCCAGGTGTTAAGCCTAGTACCCAATAGTTATTTTTCCTGATTTTCTCCCTCCTCCCACTCTTTACCTTCCACCCTCTGAAAGGCTCCAGTGTGTGTTGTTCCCTCTATGAATCCATGTGTTCTCATCATTTAGCTCCCATTCATAAGTGAGAACATGTGATAGTTTGTTTTCTGTTCTTGTGTTAGTTTGCTAAAGAAAATGACCTCTAGTTCCGACCATGTCCCTGCAAAGGACATGATCTTATTATTTTTTATGGCTGCATAGTATTCCATGGTGTATATGTACAACATTTTCTTTACACAGTTTACAATTGATGGGCATGTAGGTTGATTACATGTCTTTGCTATTGTGAAGAGTGCTGAAATGAACATATGCATGCATGTGTCTTTATAATAGAATGATTTGTATTCCTTTGGGTATATACCCAGTAATGTGACTGCTAGATCGAATAGTATTTCTGTCTTTAGGACTTTGAGGAATCACCACAGTCTTCCACAATGTCTGAATTAATTTACACTCCCACCAATGGTGTATAAGTATTCCTTTTTCTTCACAACCTTGCCAGCATCTGTTGATTGGCCTGGCTATCCTTTAGGTTCTGGTTAGCCATTGGAGTAATGGAAATACTAAACAGAAAACTGAAAAACTGATTGCTCTGGATGTGATTGTATCTCTTGGAGGAATGCAGTGGCTGACTCTGTGTGAATTTCACTTAAATAGGTTGGCAAAAAAATGTATCTACTGTACATAAGAGGTGTAGCACAGAAGGATGTTTCCAAGTCCAAAAGTCCATTTAAAGGATCCACCATACCATCCATCTGCAGATGGTGACAGGCAGATGCAAATGTGGAGGGCTTTGACAGTACTCTCCAAAGCAGGGATGCAAATATGACTTTCTTATGAGACATCAATGGGTATCACATTCTTGAAAATAGAAAATTTCCTCGATGATTTTGATAGCAGTGTTTGATACAACTGGGGTATTAATGCAAAGGCAGTAATATGCTACTTGAATAATGGTGTTCTTAATCACCAGAATTATCCCCTAGGAGTGACATCAGCAAAATGGGAGACTAAGAGGTCCCAGCCTGCATCCCCTCCCCTCAAATAATGATTAAAAACTACTCACTGATGAAAATATCTCTGGCAGAACTCTGGAGTACAGTGAAAAAGCTGCAGCAAACTAGTGGAACACAAAAACAAACGATGGTGGCATAGAAAAGTATAGGAAGCATATTACCTGCATCAGCCTATGCCCCAGCTTGGCATAGCTTGGTGCAAAGAGGGATTCCCTCAGCTGTGACTTCATCTTGTGGAAGAAAAGAAGAGCAGGAAGACCCAGGCAGTCTTCACCAACAAGGACTCCAACAGTCTTTGACAATGCTAATTCAAGCTGATGGAGCTGCTTGAAATTCATGCCACTGTGCAGCCCTGTGACTGGAGTTGTGACACACTTTCCCTGCTATAGCACCACTGTGTGCACACCCATTCCCTGAACCATGGCATGGTTGCTGCCATACATACACTCATCCCCCAGGTCTTGGTGGTGCTGCTGATACACACAAAACTGTGCTCAATACTGTGGCACCAAGAGGGATCACCTTGGTCATAACGAATGTTGATGAGAAAAAAAAAGCAGGAGCACCCCAGCAGTCTTCCCTTGCAAGGACTCTAGCAGATCTTCCCATCATCATGGACACACACATCTTTCACTGCCAAGCATCTCTGTTGTCTTTGCCAACACTGACTTCAGCTGACAGAGTTGTCTGGAATTTGTGCCACTGTTTCCTTCTGAAGCTAGACCCACTGCACCGTACTTAGCTCATGCTCTTGCACCCACCTGTTGGTGAAAGTCTTTTCCCACTGGAGGTTGTTCATGAAGTCTGAAAGAGGTGACTGCTTTTTCAAATGTGCAGATATCAACACAAGATTATAAGGAACACAAACAACAATGGAAACATGACACCACCAAAGAAATACAATAAATTTTGAGTAACTAATCCTCCCCAAATGGAGATCTATAAATTGCCTAACAAAGAATTGAAAATAATTGTTTTCATAGAAGCTCAGTAAAGTACATGAAAACACAGATGGGAAAATTAACAAAATCAGGAAAGCAATATATGAAGAAATTGAGAAGTTCAAAAAAGAGATTGAAATCATATAAAAACAACAGAAATTCTGGAGCTGAAGAATACAATGAATGAAATGAAAATGCATTAGAAAGTAGATTGAATCAAGCAAGAGAATCTATGAACTTGAAAACAAGTCATTTAAAATTATCCAGTCGGAGAAGAAGAAAGAAAAAAATGAAAGAGTGAAGAAAGCTTATGGGACTTATGGGACAACTATCAAGCAAGCCAATATTCATGTTATGGAATTTTTAGAAGATTAGAGAGAGAGAAAAAAGAAAAAACTTATTTAAAGAAATAATGACTGCAAACTTCCCAAATCTTGAATAGGGAAATAGGCATCCAGATTCATGAAGCATAAAGCATCTTAAAAAAGATCAACGAAAAGAGTACTACATGGAAGCATATTGAAATCAATTGTCAAAAGCCAAGGACAAAAAGAGAATTTTGAAAGCAGCAAGAGAAAAGTGACTCATAACATATAAGGGAAAACTGCCTAAGACCATCAGTAAAACTTGTATATGGGGAGAGAGTGGCATGATATATTCAAAATAGTGAAAGAACAAACTGCCAACCAAGAATACTATATAAGCAAATTTATCTTTCAAAAATGAAGACAAGATAGTCTTTACCACACAAACAAAAACTAAGGGAGTTTATCACCGTTAGACTGCCTTGAAAGAAATGCTTAGGGGTTCTCCAAATTGAAAAGAAAATATGCTAAACAGCAATGCAAAAGCATATGAAAGCATACATTTCACTGGTAAGGGTAAATATATAGAAAAATACTGAATAATGTAGCACTGTAATGGTGGTGCATAAATAACTTTTAACTATAATATAAAAGTTAACAAATAAAACAATTTTTAATGGCTATTTAATGTAAAAAGAAGCAAACTCTGACTAAAAATCACACAGTTGTGAGGAGTAAAAGAGTAGAGTTTTTGATTGCTATTGAAGTTAAATTTTTATCAACTTAAAATAACTACAAATATAAGACACTTTATACAGGCCTTGAGCTAACCACAAAGAAAAAAAGCTTGTAATGAATACCCAAAAGATGAATAAAACAGAATCAAAGCAAATCAGTACTAAAAAGTATTAAATATCAATGAAAGACAGCAAGAGAGGAACAAAATAACTACAAAACAGAAAAAAATTCATAAAATGGCAATACTAGGTCTTCACCTATCAATAACTTTTTCCTTTCCAACTTTTATTTTAGGTTCATGGGGTACATGTGAAGATTTGTTATGTGGGTAAACTGTGCATCATGGCGATTGGTGTACAGACTTTTTGTCACCTAGGTAATAAACATAGTACCTGATAGGTAATTTTTCAATCTTCATCCTCCCTCCTACACTCCACCTTCAAGAAGGTCCTGGGATCTATTGTTCTCTTCTTTATACACATGTGTACTTAATGTTTAGCACCCACATAAAAGTGAGAACATGTGGTATTTGTTTTTCTTTCTTCCTGCATTAATTCACTTTGGATAATGGTCTCCAGCTCCACCCAAGTTGCTGCAAATAACATGATTTCATTCCATTTTTATGGTTGTGTACTATTCCATGGTGTATATGTACCACATTTTCTTTATTCAGTCCACCACTGATGGACATCTAGTTTTATTCCATGTCTTTGCTATTGTGAAGAGTACTGTGATGAAGATACACATGCATGACTTTTTATGGTAGAACAATTTATATTCCTTGGGGTATATACCCAGTAATGGGGTTTCCATGTTGAATGATAGTTCTAAGTTCTTTGGGAGATCTCCAGACTCCTTTCCACAGTGGCTGAATTAATTTGCCTTCCCACCAGTAGTGTGTAACCATTCTCTTTTCTCCACAACCTCGCCAGTGTCTGTTATTTATTTATGTTTTTTACTATTTAATAATAGCCATTATGACTGCTGTGAGATAATCTCTCATTATGGTTTTGATCTGCATTTCTCTAATGATTAGTGTTGTCGAATATTTTTTCATATGCTTGTTGGCCGCTTGTCATGTCTTCTTTTGAGAAATGTCTGTTCATGTCCCTTGCCCATTTTTAATAGGGTTGTTTGTTTTTTGCTTGCAAATTTGTTTAAATTCCTTATAGATTCTAGATATTGGACCCTTGTTGAATACATAGTTTACAAATATTTTCTCCCATTCTGTAAGTTGTTTGTTTACTCTGTTGATAGTTTCCTTTTCTGTGTGAAGGCTCTTTAGTTTAATTAGGCCCAATTTATCAATTTTTGATTCCTTTTGGCATCTTCGTCATGAAATCTTTGCCAAGACCTATATCTAGAGTGGTATTTTCCTAGGTTTTTTACTAGTTTTTTTTCTTAAAATTTTTGGTTTTATATTTAAGTCTGTCATCCATCTTGAGTTGATTTTTTATATGCTGAAAGAAAGGGGTCTAGTTTCTATCTTCTGCATATGATTGGCCTGTTACTCCAGCAACATTTATTGAATACAGTGTGCTTTCCCTATTGTTTATTATTGTTGACTCTTGTCAAAGATCAGATGATTGTGGGTGTGTGGCTTTATTTCTAGGTTGTCTAACCTGTTCCTTTGGTTTACGTGTCTGCTTTTGTACCAGTACCATGCATTTTGGTTACTGTAGCCTTGCAAATGCAACATAGTTGGAAGTCTGGTACTGTGATGCCTCTGGCTTTTTTTTGTTCTTAGGATTGCTTAGGCTATTTGGGATTTATTTTGGTTCCATATAAATTTTAGAATAGTTTTACCAAACTCTGTGGAAAATGTCATTGGTAGTTGGATAGAAATAGCATTGAATCAGTACATTGCTTTGGGTAGTATGGCTATTTTAACAATATTGATTCTTCCTGTCCATGAGCATGGAATGTTTTTCCATTTGTTTCTGCCATCCCTGATTTCTTTCAACAGTGTTTTAAAAATATCATTGTAGAGATCTTTGACTTCCCTGGTTAGATGTATTCCTAGGTATTTTGTTTTCTGTGGCTATTGTTGGTGAGATTGCATTCTTGATTTGGCTATCAGCCTGAGTGTTATTGGTGTATAAGATGCTATTGAATTTTGCACAGTGATTTTGTATCCTGAAACTTTGCTGAAGCTGTTTATCAGACCTACAAGCTTTTGGACAGAGACTATGGAGTTTTATAGGTATGAAATCATATTGTGTGTGAAGAGAGATAGTTTGACTTCCTCTCTACCTATTTGGATGCCTATTATTTTATTCTCTTGCATCATTTCTCTGGCTAAGACTTCCAGTACTCTGTTGCATAGAAGGGGTGAGAGAGAGCATCCTTGTCTTGTTCTGGTTCTCAAGGGTAATGCTTCCAACTTTCGCCTATGCAGTATGATGTTGGCTGTGGGTTTCTCATAGATGGCTCTTACTACTTTGAAGTATGTTTCTTCAGATAAATGTCTAGTTTTTTTCAGAGTTTTAAACCTGAAGGAATTTTAAATTTTGTTGAAAGTCTTTTCTATGTCTACTGATATAATCATGTGGCTTTTGTTTTTTATTCTGTTTATTTGATGAATCACACTTATTGATTTGGGTATGTTGAACCAACCTTGTATCCCAGGAGTAAAGCCTTGTATCCCAGGAATAAATATCTTAGTGGATTAGCTTTCAGTGTGCTGCTAGATTTGGTTTGCTAGCATTTTGCTGAGGATTTTTGCATCTGTGTTTATCAGGGATATCAGCCTGATGTTTGCTATTTTCTTGCATCTCTGCCAGGTTTTGGTATCAGAATAATGCTTGCTTCATACAATGAGTTAGGAAGGAGTCCTTCCTCCTCAATTTTTTGTAATAGTTTCAGTAGGATTGGTATCAGCTCTTTTTTACATGTCTGGTAGAATTCGACTATAAATCCAACTGGTCCAGGACTTTTTCTTCTTTGTAGGCTTTTTGTTTCTGTTTTGTTTCCATAACCTCACTTCTGGTATATAGCCAAAGGAAATGATGCCAGTATGTATAAGAGATATCAGTTTCATGTTCATCGAACCATTATTCACAGTAGCCAAGACATGGAATCATCCTATGTGTCCATGGACATATGAATGGTAGAAAAAATGTGGTGTATATATACAAAATAGAATCTTATTTAACCTTGAAAAGAGGAAATCCTGCCATTTGTGATGACATCAGTGAACCTAGAGGGCATTATATGGTAAGTGAAATAAGCCAGGCTCAGAAAGACAAATGCTGCATGGTATCACTTATACATGAAATGTAAAGAAGTTGAACTAATGAAAGTATAGATTAGAATGGTGGTTGCTAGAGGATGGAGGAGGGAGAAATGGGAAGATGTTGGTCAAAGTGTACAACGTTTCAGTTATGCAAGATGAATAAGTTATTTAGACCAAACATACAACAATGTGAATATAGTTAATAAAACATTATTGCATACTTGAAATTTGTTAAAAGAATAAATCTTCAGAAAATTGTAACTATATAAGATAATATATATGGTAAATAACTTCATTGTGCTGATTATTTTATAATGTATATCAAAACATTAAGTCATACACACTAAATATATAAAATTGTATGACAATTATACCTCAATAAAGATGAAAACATATATACAATCCTAGTTTAATGATGAGGTCTTGCAATAAGCTGGCTTCTACAGCAAAGAGTACTAGTGGTGATTCAAAATTGTCTTGCACTGCAGGTGCAGCTGGATAAAGTCTTCAATCATAAATCTGTTCAATACCAAGAGTTCACTATGACACAAATATGGAAGCACGTGCCACAGCTCTAACTTTACAATAACACAACAGGGTGTATGAATGGTAAAATGTTAGGCTCAGCCAATCTATGGGTAGCACCTTTTCTCCAGCTGTTTTTATAGTGGACCATCTCCCACCCATTGTTTTAGTGTTGCTGTAGCTGCAGTGAAAAGGTGTTGGTGGGTGACAAAATAACGTCATGCAAAAGTCTCTGAATTCCCAAATGATATAGAGACTTGGGCACATTTTCTATTTATTATAGAGTGCACTTGACGTTTTCCTAGAACAAGGACTTTGGTGCAAGCTGTTTTAGTTGCTTAGGAAGTAGAATTCACTTGTGAGTGGAACTGTTTAATGTATTCTCTCTTTCCTTCTTGGCTGAATCAGGAGATTATGATGTAGAAATTTTTGACATAAGTGTCCACATAGGAATTCCCTACAATCCCTCCCTGAATAGTATATATATATATATTTTTTTTTTGAGACAGAGTTTCACTCTTTTTGCCCACGCTGGAGTGCAACAGTGTGATCTCGGCTCACTGCAACCTCCACTTCCCAGGTTCAAGAAATTCTCCTGCTTCAGCCTCCTGAGTAGCTGGGATTACAGGTGCCTGCCACCACCCCCAGTCATTTTTTTTTTTTTTTGTATTTTTAGTAGAGACAGGGTTTCACTATGTTGGCCAGGCTGGTTTCGAACTCCTGACCTCAGGTGATCCAACCACCTCAGCCTCCCAAAATGCAGGGATTACAGGCACGAGCCATGGCACCTGGCCTGAACAGTACATTTCTAGATTGCAGGAGATGCTTCTGCCAGATATGACAAGGTATGTGGCTTGTGCAAATCTTCACACAAATCAAAGACTCTATATACCTGTCTAATATCCCCTGTTAGGTAAGGGGAAGACTTTAGCACCAGCTCTGGGGTGGGGTACCATGTCAGTGAGTATAGACTAGGAACAAGAGTCTGTCAAGCCTTTCCCATGGTGGAAGGCTATGTCTGAAACATGTGTGAGTGATCCAACGAATCTAAAGAATGAAAAAAGTGCAGGCATATAGATGGTTCACCTGGGTTGTCAATCCAAGGAAGGCTACAGAATAGATAATTCAGGGATAAAGGGAACTAAATGAGAATGATAGGATATCAAGCAGATGGTAGGAGTCAGAACCTGAGAGAAATTTCTTGCACTGATGGTAGCTGCTTGTGTGAAGGTTCTATAGCCTCACGTGTGGAAAAGAGGGAGCTAAAAAGAGCAACTACACTACACTGACCTTGTCCCCTCTCAGATCTCCTCTGCTGGACAGGACAGAGAAGGGTTGAATTTCCTCACATATAACTGATAAAAAGGCTTACTTCATTCTAGTGCTTTTTGGAAACCCAAGCCAGTTTCCCACAACAAGTTTTCCAGCCTGTACCTTTCTCAGTGCCTCATTCATTAAACAAATATTTATTGACTACCTCCTACAACTGGGAACTGCAGCTGAGCACAACATCCTTGAGATCCTTCTTATCCACAATAGTAGTTTAGTTGCGATGGCAGAGCAGGAGTTTGATGTCACAGGCAGAGTAAGATACAATGGAAGATGAAATAAATGCAAACAGGGAGGCTTGATTGGGAAGGCTATGGAGTTAGCTAGCAATCTCAGTTACCTTACATATTCTCAGATAATGGTCCTAAAGGTTTTGATAAGGGCAGATAATGGACATATGCTTAGCAAAGATCCAGCCAGAAACTCTGATCTGTGTGCCTGACCTTAGAACCTGGTACCTTTAGAAATGTTTTTTGAATTAGCCTCATTTTTGTGTGTAGCAGGACATCTTGTATGTGCTTCTAAGGCTCTCATAGTTCTCATAGGTACTGCCTATCTCATGAATGTCCATGGTTCTGGGGATAAAAGGGGACAGATTACATTATTGGTAAATTTTAAAATGCTGGTTGTCAGTTCTTTTCAAATATCTGGTATGTTGGTCTTGATCTTATATTATCTTTCAATTAATCCTTGCTCTTTTCCTGATCTGCCCTGTGTCACAGGAAAACTTATCTCTACAAACTCCATTTCCCAGACTCTCATATTGGTTGGTTTCCAGTTAAGTTCAGCTGATAGGAAGCATTGATGCAAGAGTAGAAGTGGGGGTTGTGTCTAGGTGTGGAGAATGAGAAGACTGGATATTCCTTCTCTGCCCTGTCACTAGTGACATCTTTGGCAGCAGCCATTTCTCTACTGTGGCTTCAGATTCCACCAGTCAATACTACCCTGATTCCAGCTTCCATTCAGTGATCCTGGACCTTGGGCTCTGGTAAGCCTGTCTTTCCCCTTCATCCCTCCGGCCCAGAGGTGGTAGAAGTTTTTTTTTTTTTTTTTTCTGCAGCTTATGCTTACCTCATCATTTTTTTGCTGGTTTTTCAGTTCTTCCATTACCCATGTAAACAGTTTTCTCGATTAAAGTCTTCTCATTCTAAACACTTGAGTGTTTTTCCTCTTCCTTATTAGACCCTGATGAATACACTTGATTAATATAATTTGTTTGAAAATAAGTATAGATAGTCTAAATAGTAAAATGATCTAGTGGACATGGGCCTGAAAGGCCAGAAACTGTGTCCTCAAAACCATAACAGGGTTGAAGGCAAATATTTAGTCTATGGAAGCAGAAGGTTTTATTAATTAGGGGCTAAGATGCATTCAATGGGGACAAAATAGGGCTTTTTTTTGTGTGTGGCATTCCTCACTACCAGTAGGGATGGCACCCATACAAAGGGATAAACTTGGAAATGAAATATGGGATGATTTTATACATAGTTTTCTGGTGGTCGGAAAGAGTTTGCAGGAGATATAAATCCACCAAAGACTAAGATGTTTGCTAATCTAGGTGGTATCATGGCACAGATGAAGATCTGGAATGCCAGCCTCTCTAGCTGGGAGATAGTAAAGCAAACATCCTCAACATTCTGTGCCTTCCTTCCAGGGATGCTCCTCACTAGCTCTGATTTTCAGGCACATTTTAATAAGAGCACTTCTCAATGCTCATGACAAGTCAACTTCATTGGCTATAGCTGAGATGGAATGACTGCAAAATTATCAGGCCAAATAATTTCTCCATGTAGAGTTGCATCATATACCCATGGGCACTATGGCTTTTGGAAAGATAAATCCATTAGGCAGTTTTTGCACGAGCTAAGCTTCCAGAATTCACACTGTCATGAAATATACAGAATCCTCAATCTAGTACGTTCAAGACCAAATTGGCCAGTTGATATAATCTGGGCCCATATTTCTAGAAGATCAGGAGGTAGAGGGGCAGAGATGACAAGTTGGGATCATCCTGGGACTTACTAATTGTCAGTATCATCTGGAGAATACCAGGGACCACAAGTATTTTAGATGGTCTTAGAGAGGGACCTTCTACCCATTGGCTACAAACAATTTGCATAGAGTTGTATGTATTTCATTGTTGGACAGAACATGGTATCCAGTAAATTGACCACAGAACTTGACAACTTTTATTTCTCAAGTTCGGGCCAGGGATGGTGTAGTTATAGATAGTCTAGGACTGGTTTATCTAGGGAGTACAAGGTACAAGTGAAGTTAGTTTAGGAGAGCTGAACAGGATATTTTCCAGGTTATTATTGTTTTTTCTAAGAGGTCAAACAAGCTGTGATCCATAAGGATTAGAAAACGGCTGGTGTATTAGTCAGTTTTCACACTGCTATGAAGACTGGGTAGTTAATGAAGAAAAAAGGTTTAATTGGCTCACAGTTATGCATGGCTTGAAAGGCCTCAGGAAAATTATAATCATGGCAAAAGGCAAAGGAGAAGCAAGGAGCTTCTTCACAGGGTGGCAGAAGAGAGAAAGAGTGAGCGGGAAACTGCCAAATACTTTTAAGCCATCAGATCTTGAGAGAACTAACTCACTATCATGAGAACAGCACGCAGAAAACCGTCCCCATGATCCAGTCACCTCCCACCAGGTCTCTCCCTCAACACATGGGGATTACAATTCAAAATGAGATTTGAGTGGGGACAGTGCCAAACCATATCAGCTGGGATACTTCAGAGATCGAGTTATCACACTATTCTTCAGTGGACACAGATATACTTGGAAAGCTATTTATTCCTTCATCCTACAGGTATTTATTGGGTGTCTAATATGAAGCTACTTTAGAAGATAAAGGATTGGGGAGAATGGGAATAAACATGGAGACTGTAGTAGTGTTAGTATAGCTCCCTCAGAGTGACAAGTCAGGAAGGCCAATCCTGTTATTAAAGAGAGATGTTTAGGTTCCTTCTTACAGAAATGCTATAAGTTCTGAGGAGCCCTATTTCAGGAAATTTTATTACAGTGTTGGCAAGAGACTTCAGGTCCAGAAACAGTATGAATCACTCATTACACTCACACCATCACACCCAGTTATCTATGGCTCATCACCTACATGACTATGGCCAGAGAAAATTCATCTAGTAGGTACTAAAAGAAAGTGTGTTAATAATTTACAGCTTGCCTCTTCAACATCTGTTTTCTCTCCTGCTAATCATTCCTGAGTTTTGTTTGAAGATTCACCTCTACCCTACATCACATACATATGATTTAGGTGATTCTCAAACTGTGAATTCCAAGTATAGTCAGAGAACCTGAGCCTAAATCAATACACCTTATTTCCATAAGCATAAATCTTGGTTCAAGAATGTGTATATGACCACGTACTGAACCTAAGCTGGGTGTGAATTTGGCTGATAATATTGGGAAATAGACACTTTTCCTCACAGATCTACTATCTCAAGCTGCACTATCTACTATGTGGTCACTAGCCACATGTGGCTATTTAAACTTAAATGGGACTTCTGACATTGAGGATACTACAACTCAAAATGAAACAACAGAGATTACTTCATTCATCCTATTTAACCAACGAAAAAACAAAAACACACAGTATGAAAAAACAGAAGTTTTTTTTTATACTTTAAGTTCTGGGGTACATGTGCAGAACCTGCAGGTTTGTTACATAGGTATGCATGTGCCATGGTAGTTTGCTGCACCCATCAACCCATCATCTACATTAGGCATTTCTCCTAATGCTATCCCTCCCCTAACCCCCCACTCCCAACAGGCCCTGGTGTGTGATGTTCCCCTCTCTGTGTCCGTGTGTTCTCATTGTTCAACTCCCACTTATGAGTGAGAACATGCAGTGTTTGTTTTTCTGTTCTTGTGTTAGTTTGCTGAGAATGATGGTTTCCAGCATCATCCATGTCACTGCAAAGGACACGAACTCATCCTTTTTTATGGCTGCATAGTATTTCATGGTGTATATGTGCCACATTTTCTTTATCTAGTCTATCATTGATGGGAATTTGGGTTGGTTCCAAGTCTTTTCTATTGTGAATAGTGCTACAATAAACATGCATGTGCATGTGTCTTTATAGTAGAATGATTTATAGTCCTTTGGGCATATACCTGGTAATGGGATTACTGGGTCAAATGGTTTTTCTGGTTCTAGATCCTTGAGGAATCGCCACAGTCTTCTACAATGGTTGAACTAATTTACCCTCCCACCAACGGTGTAAAAACATTCCTTTTTCTCCAGCATCTGTTGTTTCCTGACTTTTTAATGTTCGCCATTCTAACTGGTGTGAGATGGTATCTTAGTGTGGGTTTCACTTGAATTTCTCTAATTACCAGTGATGTTGAGCTTTTTCTCATATGTTTGTTGGTTGCATAATGTCTTATTTTGAGACATGTCTGTTCATATCTTTTGCCAACTTTTTGATAGGGTTGTTTTTTTTCTTGTAAATTTGTTTAAGTTCTTTGTAGATTCTGGATATTACCCTTTGTCAGATGGATAGATTACAAAATTTTTCTCCCCTTCTGTAGGTTGCCTATTCACTGTGATGATAGTTTCTTTTGATGTGCAGAAGCTCTTTACTTTAGTTGGTTTTCATTTGCCAATTTTGGCTTTTGTTACCATTCCTTTTGGTGTTTTAGTTATAAAGTCTTTGCCCATGCCTATTTAGCTGGTTTTCATTTGCCAATTTTGGCTTTTGTTACCATTCCTTTTGGTGTTTTAGTTATAAAGTCTTTGCCCATGCCTATGTCCTGAATGGTATTGCCTAAGTTTTCTTCTAGGGTTTTTTATAGTTTTAGGTCTTACAAAAAAACAAAAGTTTTTAAGACACCCCAACTACACACTAAAAGATGGTAATCCTTGAGATATGAGAAATAAATAAGATAATCCTTATAATTCACCTGGCTTAATGTTTTGAGAAAGTTTCTGGGACATGGCATGGAAAGAGAATCAGACAGAGTCTGGTAGAATTCCTGAGCTGAAGAGATGAAGCTGAAAGTCCAGGAAACCAAGATAGCTAGAATACCCAAAAAATGATAAGAGAGAGGAGAGATCACACCAATCAATATCCCCAGGATAGGAGAGTCCCTCTTAATAATGTAGCAGAGTACTGAGCAGTACATCCTGGTAAGGAAATCACCCAATGCCTGGGGGAATAATCATCCAAAATAATTAGTGAAAAGTGTCCAAAAAGAGTAGAAAGCTTATGGGGCCAGGAACCATGCTTTTTTCTACCAGCCAGAGTGAAAGATATTCATAATTCATGGGACATTGAGTAGAATACTCAGGAAGGTCTAGCCTCAGTAGTGAAGAATAATTAGCCCTAGACTGAACACTGCTCCAGACTCACCTAGCAAATAATAAAAGAGACTGGAAAAATCAAACTGTTTCCAAATAGCAGGTACACCCAGGAAGAAAGAACCAGAATATTTGTAGGAATTCCCAGTGCATAGGGTGCCGGGTGTTTTACCTCATAAACTGACTGAGAACTGGCATGTATATTAGAATTAGCAGAGGAAAACACGAAAACAAATATTATAACTGTATTCCATGTGTTCAAAAAGCTAAGTAGAAACATGAAATATATAGAAAAGACACAAATATTACTTTTAGACATGAAAACTACAATGTACATGATAAAAATACATTAAATGATAAACGACAGATTTGATATTGCAAAAGAAACAATCAGTGAACTTAACGTTGAAGACATAGCAATGGAAATTATCCAAAGTGAAACACAGAGAGAAAAATAGAATAAAAAAATAAAAAGAGCATCAGTGAGCTATCGGACAACTTCATACATTTTAAATCATAAGTAATTGGAATCCCTGAGGAAGAAGAAAGAAGTAAGGTGAGCAGGGAAAATATTTGAAGAAATGATGGCCAAAACTTTCCCAAATTTGATAAAAACTGTATACTACAAACCAAAGTAGCATAGGGTACCACATGCACAAGAGACAAGAGAAAAATGATACTAGGACACATCATAATTAACTTTTTCACTACCAATGACAAAGAGAAAATCTTAAAAGCAGCCAAAGGTAAAAGATGCATAATGTATCGAGGAAGCAGGATAAGAATGATGGTAGACTTCTCATTGGGAACAATGTCAGAGAGAAGAGTAGAACAATATTTTTACAACACTGAAAGAATAAAACCTGTCAATTTAGAATTATCTAGAATTCTATGTCAAGCAAAATTATCTTTCAAAAATGGGTGACACCAGATGGAAATACAGATGCACAGAAAGGAATGGAAAGCACCACAAATGGTTACCAGATGGGTAAATATATGAATATCGTAAAATTATTTCAATTGCTTTAAAATATAATGAAGTGTTTATATAAAATAATGGTATATTAAAGTAACAATATGTTGTAGGTTTTTACAACATATGTGTAAGGTGTGTGATAAAAATAACATGAAGGCAAAACAGAGAGAAATGATGGTATACTATTGTAAGGTTCTTATATCACATGTGAAGTGGTATCATTTGAATGTAGACTGTTATGAGCTAATACTTTATAAGTCCTAAAACAAATATTAAGTTAACAAAACAAAGAATTATAGCCAATGAGCCAACAAAGGAAAGTAGAATCACTAAAAACCATACAATTAAATCAAAATCAGAAAGAAATAAAGGAGAAAAAAGAACAAAAAAACAAATAAGACAAATAGAAAACAAATAGCAAGATGATATAATTCAACCTAATCATATTGTCATGTAAAAGGGCAGATAAAGATATATAATGTGAACTCTATTTTTAAAAAGCCTCTCTGGGCCACAAAGCAAGTGCCAGTAGATTGGAAATGATTCAAGTTTACACAAAGTATGTTCTCTGATCACAATGAAATTAAATTAAAAATCAGTAACAGAAAGTTCTCTGGAAAATCTCAAAGAAAATGAAATAAAATGCTTCAAAATAACCCATGGCTAAAAAAAATAGGAATTCAAAAGGGAAATAAGAAAGTAGTTCTACTGAATGAAAATGAAAACACAGATACCACATGATCTCACTTACATGTGAAGTCTAAAAAAGTATAATATAAATACAGAGTAAAACGGTGGTTGCCAGAGGCTGAGAGATGGGTGACTGGGAGATATCAGACAAAGGACACAAAATTTCAGTTAGAAGAGATGAATAAGTTCATAAGATTTATTGTACATCATGGTGACTACAATCAATAACATATGTTGTTTATTTGAAAATTGTAAAAAGTCGATTTTAAGCTTTCTCATCACAAAAAAAGATGAATATGATAAATATGTGAGGTAATGCATATGTTAAATAGCTTGATTTAGCCATTCCACAATATGTACATATATCAAAATATGATGTTGAACACAATAAATGCATACAATTTTTATTTGTTAATTAATACCAACAAACAAATAAATATGAAAAAAAGAGAATGAAAACACAACATATTAGAATTTGTGGGGTGCCACTAAAGTGATACTTAAGGGAACAATTTAAAGTTCTAAATGCCTATTTAGGAAGAAAAGCAAATTTTTAAATCAAAACTAAAAAATGGGAAAAAATTAAACAAAAGTAATGAGAAAAAAGGAAATAACGGAGAATAGAGAAGAATACATTGCAATTGAAAACTGAAATTCAATTTTAAAAATCAATAAAATCAAAAGCATAATCTAAAATAGCACATTAATAGATTGGGCTTCAACAAAATTAAAAACTTTTGCTCTCCAAAACATGCTGTTAAGGAAATGAAAAGCCAAACCACATCCTGGAGGAAATATTTGCAATATATATGCATATCTGACAAAGGAATGCTATTTTGAATACAAAAAGAATATTTACAACTTAAATAAGAAGACAAATAATCCAATTTAAAAATAAGCAAAGAGTTAAAAATAAACGAACATTATAACAAAAATACAATTGGCAATTAAGCATATGAAAAGTGCTCAACATTATTTGTCCTAAGAGACACACAAATTAAATCAACATTGAGATGTCACTTTACACCCACCAGAATGGTTAAAACTAAAAAGATTGATAATACCAAATGTTGATGAGGATGTGGGGCAAGTGAAATTCTCATACATTCCTGGTAGGGATGTAAATAGTACAGCCATTTTATAAAGAAGTTTGGTAGTTTTTAATAAAGTTAAACATATGTATACCAATTGACTATAATTTCACTCATAAGTATTTATCTAAGAAGAGTAAAAAAGATATATCCATACAAATACTTGTACATGAATGTTGATAGCAGCTTTATTTATAAAAGCCCCAAATGGGAAATAACTACAATGTCCACTGATAAGTAAGTGTCAAAATAAACTGTAGCATATGCATACAGTATTGTTAAGTTAACCAACACCCTGTGTATTAGTCTGTTCTTATGCTACTGTGAAGAAATACCTGAGCCATTCTCCTGCTTCAGCCTCCTGAGTAGTTGAGATTACAGGCACGCACAACCACACCCAGCTAATTTTACAAGACTGGGTAATTTATAAACAAAAGAGGTTTAATTGACTCACAGTTATGCATGGCTGGGGAGGCCTCTGGAAACTTAAAATCATAGTGGAAGGGAAAGTAAACATGTCCTTCTTCACATGGCTGCAGGAGAGAGAAGTGCAGAGCAAAGAGGGGTAAAACATCTTATAAAACCATCAAATTGGCCAGGCATGGCAGCTCATGCCTGTAATCCTAGCATTTTGGGAGACTGAGGCAGATGGATCAGCTGAGGTCAGGAGTTCAAGACCAGCCTGGCCAACATGGCAAAACACTGTATCTACTAAAAATACAAAAATTAACTGAGTGTGGTGGTGAATGCCTGTAATCCAAGCTACTCACGAGGCTGAGGCAGGAGACTCACTTGAACCCAGGAGGTGGAGGTTGTAGTGAGCTGAGATCATGCCACTTCACTCCAGCCTGGGCGAAAGAGCAAAATTCTTTCTAAAACAAAACAAAACAAAATAAACAAGCAAAAAACCATCAGATCTTTTGAGAACTCATTCACTATGATGAGAACAGCATAGGAGAACCACCTCCATGATCTAATCACCTTCCACAAGGTCCCTCCCATGTCATGTGGGGATTATGGGAACATCAATTCATGATGAGATTTGGACGGGGGCACAGCCAAACCATATCATTCTGCACTTGGCCCCTCTCAAGTCTCATGTCCTCACATTTCCAAACACAATAATGCCTTCCAAATAATCCCCCAAAATCTTAACTCATTCCAACATTAACCCAAAAGTCCAAGTCCAAAGTTTCATCTGAGACAAGGCAAGTTCCTTCCACCTGTGATCCTGTAAAATCAAAAGCAAATTAGTTACTTCTTAGATACAATGAGGGTATACACATGGAGTAAATACATGTTTTCCAAATGGGAGAAATTGGCCAAAACAAAGGAGCTATAAGCCCCATGAAAGTTTGAAATTCAATGAAGCAGTAATTAAATCTTAAAACCCTGAAATAATCTCCTTCCACTCCATGTCTCACATCCAGGTCGCACTGATACAAGATGTGGGCTCCCACAGCCTTGTGTAACTCCAATACTGTGGCTTTGCAGGATGCAGCCCCCGTCCTGGTTGCCTTCGTGGACTGGAATTGAGTGTCTTTGACTTTTCCAGGCACACAGTGCAAGTTGTGGGTGGGTCTACCATTCTGGGGTCAAGAGAATAGTGACCCTCTTCTCACAGCTCCACTAGGCAGTGCCCAGTGGGCACTCTGTGTGGGGATTCCAACCCCACATTTCCCTTCTGCACTGCCCTAGCAGAGGTTCTTCATGAGGGCTCCATCCTTGTAGCAAACATTTGTCTGAACATCCAGGCATTTCCATACATCCTCTGAAATCTAGGCAGAGGTTCCCAAACCTCAATTTTTTTTTTTGAGACAGAGTTTCACTCTTGTTGCCCAGGCTGGAGTGCAGTGGTGTGATCTCGGCTCACTGCAACCTCTACCTCCCAGGTTCAAGCAATTCTCCTGCCTCAGCCTCCTGAGTAGTTGGGATTACAGGCATCCACCACCATCCCTGGCTAATTTTTTGTATTTTTAGTAGAGACGGGGTTTCATCATGTTGGCCAGACTGGTTGTGAACTCCTGACCTAGGCAGTTCACCTGCCTCAGCCTCCCAAAGTGCAGGGATTACAGGCATGAGCCACCTCACCCAGCCTCAATTCTTGACTTCAGTGCACCCACAGGCCCAACACCATGTGTAAACTGCCAAGGCTTGGGGCTTCCACCCTCTGAAGTAATAGCCTGAACTGTATGTTGGTCCCTTTTAGCCATGGCTGGAATGCAGGACACAAAGAAGCAAGGCCCTGGGCCCCACCCATGAAACCATTTTTTCCTCCTAGGTCTCCAGGCCTATGATGAGAGGTGCTTCCATGAAGGCCTCTGACATGTCCTGGAGACATTTTCCTCATTGTCTTGGTGATTAACATTTGAGTTTCATTTCTTATGCAAATTTATGCAGCTGGCTTTAATTTCTCCTCAGAAAATGGGTTTTTGTTTTCCATCACATTGTCAGGCTACAAATTTTCTCAACTTTTATGCTCTGTGTTCCTTTTAAACATAAGTTCCAATTCCAAACCATATCTTTGTGAATGCATAAAACTAATGCTTTTAAAAGCACCCTAGTCACTTCTTGCATGCTTTGCTGCTGAGACATTTCTTCCACCAGATACCCGAAATCATCTCTCTCAAGTTCACAGTTCTGCAGATCTCTGGGGCAGGGGTAAAATACTGCCATTCTGTTTGCTGAAGTGTAGCAAGAGTCACCTTTATTTCAGTTCCCAACAAGTTCCTCATCTCCATCTGAGCTACCTCAGCCTGGACTTCATTGTCCATATTACTATCAGCATTTTGGATCAAAACTGTTCAAAAAATTGCTAGGAAGTTCCAAATTTTCCCACATCTTCCTGTCTTCTTCTGGGTCCTCCAAACTGTTCCAACCTCTGCCTGTTAACCAGTTCCGAAGTCACTTCCACATTTCCAGGTATCTTTATAGCAGCACCCCACTCTCTGCAGTACCAATTTACTGTACTGAGGAGGAAAATGAAAATTAGAATAGGTATTAATTTAGAATAAATAATAAACTTTAGGACTAGGCCACAGAAAAATCATAGTAAGCAAAAATAAGTAACCCCTCCCAGCTTAGCCCAACTAAATGCAGCAGCAAACTTATCTCACAGCCCACATTCTAGGTTAATCATAAAACGTGTATTTTGAGAAAGCAGAGGTAAAGCAGACCTAGTATAACCCCCCTCTACTTAGATAAGATCACCAGAGCATATCTTTAGGTATGCAGCCTGCACATACTTCTGCAATTCCTGTTTATCTGGTCTCCTTGAGTGTCCTCCTCAACCTTACAAACTCCTACCTCAACTGCAAGGTTATAAAGTCAAATAACCACGAAGCCCAAGGTTGTAAAACTTTATTAAGTGTCTTTTTCCGAAACCTGTTTCCTGCCTTGTTTTCCTGCCTCAAATTGTATAAAAGCAATACATTCTCTTTGTTCAGGGCTGGCAGCCATTACGGGCAGTGAGGACACCATCAGCCAAAGCTCCAATAAAGAGTTTCTCTTGTGTCTCTTGGTCTCTCTGTTCTTCTTGGCTCAAATTTCCACAATAGTACCAGTCCATTCTCATGCTGCTATAAAGAACTGCCTGAAACTGGGCAATTTATAAAGGAAAGAGGTTTAATTGGCTCACAGTTCCACATGGCTGGTGAGGCCTCAGGAAACTTACAATCATGGCAGAAGGGGAAGCAGATATGTCCTTCACATGGCATCAGGAGAGAGAAGTGCAGAGTGAAGCAAGGAAAAGCTTCTTATAAAACCATCAAATCTCATGAAAACTCACTATCATGAGAACAGTATGGGAGAACCACCCCCATAATCACTTTCCAAGAAGTCTTTCCCCCAACACATGGGGATTACAATTCAAATTACAATTCAAGATGAGATTTGGGTGGGGACACAGAGCCAGACCATATTATTGTGGCATTTGGTCTCTATAAGTTTGTGCACACTCACTCTACCTTCTACATTTCCCTTATATTTCTTGCTTGTGAAGCTTCCCTTCCTCTCCCCCAACAACCCTCCCCCCCCACACACACATCCATAGTCCTGACATCTCAAAATAATAGAATCTTATTGATTCCACAAGCCGTAAAACTGGGTCTTCAAGGAAGGATTTTTACTCAAATCCTTCTTTTTTTGGGAGGTGGAATGGGGAGATAATCTGTGCCTGGTCCAGCTAAGACGCTAGTCATTCATTTGGCCAGGATTGGGTTTGATAGTGCAGGACAAAAGTGAAAGAGGAATATTCATATCATAGCTAATCTAGTCCCAAGAACTGGAGGGGCAGATAAGCCAACATCCACTGGGAAGAGTTGAAGTTTTAATGCCAGAGAGACCAGGCCCAGTGCTGAGCAGAAATCAAGACAGTAGTTACAACAAAAGTTCAGAACTGAGCACTGATGGAATTAGAACAAGAACAAGCTCCAAGATGAGTAAGTAGGATTAAAGAGTGATTTCTAGGTAGACTAGCAGGAATTTGTGGCTTGCCTTTATGTACAAGTGGGAAAACAGTGAATGGATGAGTTAGGCTGGCTTAAAGGGTTGTGCAGAAGGAAGACAAGAGACAAAGAGGGGCCAGGAGAAATACTGTAGGTACACACCTTCTGCAAGGCACACACAAGTAAGCCCTCACCCTTATTGGCAAGGGGGTTTGGTTGTAGGGAAGAGTGAGAAGAGTTTAATTACCTTGGCTCTGAGTTTTCAACTAACCCAACTCACTCACATTCGAATTGCCAGCCAGACTATAAAATCAAGGCTCAATTACCAAAAACTGCAGCAATCGTTAATCACTATCTCTCCACCTCTGATCATGTTTCAACCAACGTTTTTTCTTAATCTCATCTCAATCTAATTATAAAACCCTTGCTCTGTTTACCTGCTTCAATCCTAACTTTGATCCTTTGGACTTGGTGTTTGTAGTTATCAACCACTCGGTGGGCACCTCAGTCAGATTGTCCCAAAATTCCTGTGTGCGTATTTGGTTGGGGGTGGTTTCAACAAGTACAAGTTCTAATCCTACTCAGGAAGTTCAAGCAAGTGCCTAAGGGATAATACCAGCCATCAGGCTTAAGGACAAGGTGGAATGTTCTAAATAGAAGATGATACAAGGAGTTTGGAGCCAAGGAAATGAGGAACAAGTTCGGAAGTGAAACATTAAGACAGGTCATGGATAAGCCGTTTACAATATGGGCAGTGAAAAATGCAGGCATGCAAGATGTCTTTATTTATTGAGTGTTAACATCATGTTGCACCCTTTCTACTCACACTGCACACAGCTTCCAGAAATCTGGAGTCACAATTTGAACTATGGCTATATACAACTTTTAATTATTGCTCCTTTGCAAAATGTGACTCCAGCACATAGTGTACAAAGCCTTCCATGACCTGTCCATTGTCACCTTTTTCTTTATATTTCATAAATTTAGCTCTATGCTCCAGTAACACTGAACTTTTTGATGTCCCTCCGCCACCCAAATTGTGTTTCCTCTCTATGTACCTTTACAAAAGTTGCTTTGCCTGCCTGGAATGATGTGGTCACCTGTTTGCCTAACGTGTTCTTATTCTTCAATTCTTGGCAGAAGCATCTTCTCTGTGAGACCCTTTATGCCTACGTCCTATGCAGAGTGGATTATGCTTTCCTTTGTGTCACCATTCTTTAATGATGCAGGTAGGCATGACATTTAGAAGATAGAAGATATGATCTATAGGCATCTATGATTAAGTAGATGGTAGGGGTGTTAGACAGGTAAGAATCAAGGATGGTCCTAAGTTTTTGCTTAGGCAGTTGAGTGAACGGTAGTAGCCATTCACTAACCTAGCAAACACTGAAGCAAGAGCACATTATAGGGATGGCAAGTTTAGTTTTGCACATGTTGAGTAAAAGCTTTTAGGAGACATCCAAGCAGTATAGATGTCAAGTAGACAGTTGAATATACTTGTGTAGAATATAGGAGAGAGACCTCAGCTAGAAAATATGCATTTTGGAGTCTTTAACATATAAATCTAAGGAAAATGAATGAAATTCCTCAGAAAGACTGTATATAGTTAGAACAGAGACCCAAGAATCACCCAAAGTTATAATTTTCATTCTTTTGCATTTGCTGAGGAGTGTTTTACTTCCAAATATGTAGTCAATTTTAGAATAAGTGTGATATGGTGCTGAGAAGAATGTATATTCTGTTGTTTTGGGTGGAGAGTTCTGTAGATGTCTATCAGGTCTGCTTGATCCTGAACTGAGTTCAAGTCCTGAAAATCCTTGTTAATTTTCTGTCTCACTGATCTGTCTAATATTGACAGTAGAGTGTTAAAGTCTTCCACTATTATTGTGTAGGAGTCTAAGTCTCTTTGTGGGTCTCTAAGAACTTGCTTTATGAATCTGAGTACTCCTGTATTAAGTGCATATATATATTTAGGAAAGTTAGCTCTTCTTGTTGCATTGATTCCTTTACTATTATGTAATGCCCTTCTTTGCCTTTTTTGATATTCGTTGGTTTAAAGTCTGTTTTATCAGAGACTAGGATTGCAAACTCTGCTTACAAACTACCATCAGAGAATACTATAAACACCTCTATGCAAATAAATTAGAAAATCTAGAAGAAATGTTTAAATTCCTGGACACATACACCCTCCCAAGACTAAATCTGGAAGAAACCGAATCCCTGAATAGACCAATAACAGGTTCTGAAATTGAGGCAATAATTAATATCCTACCAACCAAAAAAAACCCAGGACCATATGGATTCACAGCCAAATTCTACCAGGTGTACAAAGAGGAGCTGGTACCATTCCTTCTGAAACTATTCCAAGCAATAGAAAAAGAGGGAGTTCTCCCTAACTCATTTTATGAGGCCAGCATCATCCTGATACCAAAACCTGGTAGAGATACAACAAAAAATGAAAATTTCAGGCCAATATCTCAGATGAACATTGATGCGAAAATCCTCAATAAAATACTGGCAAACCAAATCGAGCAGCACATCAAAAGGCTTATCCACCACAATCAAGTTGGCTTCATCCCTGGGATGCAAGGCTGGTTCAACATACTCAAATCAATAAGTGTAATCCATCACATAAACAGAACCAATGACAAAAAACACATGATTATCTCAATAGAATCTAAAAAGGCCTTTGATAAAATTCAACACCTCTTGATGCTAAAAACTTTCAATAAACTAGGTATTGATGAAACGTATCTCAAAATAAAAAGAGCTATTTATGGCAAACTGCAGCCAATATCATATTGAGTGGGCAAAAGCTGGAAGCATTCCCTTCGAAAACCAGCACAAGACAAGGATGCCCTCTCTCACCACTCCTATGCAACATAGTATTGGAAGTTCTGGCTAGGGCAATCAGGCAAGAGAAAGAAATGAAGGGTGTTCAATTAGGAAAAAAGAAAGTCAAGTTGTCACTGTTTGCAGATGACATGATTGTATATTTATGAAACCCCATTGTCTCAGCCCAAAAGCTCTGTAAGCTGATAAGCAACTTCAGCAATGTCTCAGGATACAAAATAAACGTGCAAACATCACAAGCATTTTTATACACCAAAAATAGACAGAGAGCCAAATTATGAGTGAACACCCATTTGCAATGGCTACAAAGAGAATAAAATACCTAAGAACACAAATTACAAGGGATGTGAAGAATCTCTTCAAGGATAACTACAAACCACTGCTCAAAGAAATAAGAGGAGACACAAACAAATGGAAAAACATTCCATGCTCATGGATAGGAATGATCAATATTGTGAAAATGGCCATACTGCCCAAAGTAATTTATAGATTCAATGCTATTCCCATCAAGTTGCCATTGACTTTCTTCACAGAATTAGAACAAACTACTTTAAATTTCATATGGAACCAAAAAAGAGCCTGTATAGCCAAGACAATCATAAGTAAAAGAACAAAGCTGGAGGCATCATGCTACCTAACTTTAAAGTATATTACAAGGGTACAGTAACCAAACGGCATGGTAGTGGTACCCAAACAGATATATAGACCAATGAAACAGAACAGAGTCCTCAGAAATAATGCCATACATCTACAACCATCTGATCTTTGACAAACCTGACAAAAACAAGCAATGGGGAAAGGATTCCCAATTTAATAAATGGTGTTGGGAAAACTGACTAGCCATATGCAGAAAACTGAAACTGGACCCCTTCCTTAAACCTTATACAGAAATTAACTCAAGATAGATTAGAGACTTAAATATAAGGCCTAAAACCATAAAAACTCTAGAGGAAAACCTAGACAATACCATTCAGGACACACACATGGGCAAACACTTCATGACTAAAACACCAAAAGGAATGGCAACAAAAACCAAAATTGACAAATGGAATCTAATTAAACTAAAGAGCTTCTGCACAGCAGAAGAAACTATCATCAGAGTGAACAGGCAACCTACAGAGTGGGAGAAAAAATTTGCAATCTATCCATCTGACAAATGGCTAATATCCAGAATCTACAAAGAACTTAAACAAATTTACAAGAAAAAAACAGACAACCCATCAATAAGTGGGCGAAGGATATGACAGACATTTCTGAAAAGAAGACATTTATGCAGCTAACAAACATGAAAAAAAGCTCATCATCACTGGTCAATAGAGAAATGCAAATCAAAACCACAATGAGATACCATCTCACGCCAGTTAGAATTGAGATCATTAAAAAAAAGTCCCAAACCACCATGGTACATATATACCTATGTAACAAACATGCATGTTCTGCACATGTATCACAGAACTTACAATATAATAACAAAGGAAGAAGAAAGGAGAAGGAGAAGGAGAAGAAGGGCTGCTTACATGCAGAATTTGTTAGCAGTAAGGGGCAGGCCAAAAGGAGACTATATCACTGAAATTTGGGTGTTACATCTAGAAAGTAAGAAGTAGTCTCTATTGTGTATATACAAAACCCAAGAAAGTACAGTATATGGTTCCTCTTATATAAGGTACTTAGAGTAGTCAAATTCATAGAGATAGGAAGTAAGATGATGTTTCCAGGGGCTAGAAGGAGGGGAGAATGGGGTGTTGTTTAATGTGTACAGAATATCTATTTTGTAAGATGAAAAGAGTTCTAGAAATTGGTTGCACAACAATGTGAATGTACTTAATACTATTGAACTTACACTTAAAATGCTTAAGATAGTATATTTTACATAATATGTATTTTATCACATTTTTAAAAAATTCCAAGGAAGAAGGAATCTCAACCTAGATTAAGAGTAAAGGAGATTAGGGCTTTCTTCTTTCCTCAATAGTTATTTAAACACCCAAAAACACTATATGGTCCTTTCTCCTCGACGGAACAATATATCCCATTATCCTCTAGGACTTGGGTACTTAATTCACTGTTTAAAATTCATTGTTTGAAAAATCCTTCCAGCTATTGACTACAGTCTGACTGTGAAATAAAATGACCTTCCATTTCAACTGATTAATATAGATTTCCTCATTTCCTCAGAGCTTGAAAATGTTGTTTCAAGATATGAACCTTGCTATTCTCAGGAGTATTCATTTCTCTATGGTATTTTCCTGTTTTATAGAGAGTAGCCTGTGTTTCCTACTACAGTGAGCGCATGCAGAAGTGGTTGAGTTACATAGGCCCTGGAAGTCTGGTGCTTCTTTGGATATCAGCAAAATGCCAATCACTCATCCCTGGGCTCCAAAGAGAAAAACAAAAGAGAGTAAAGATGACTTTGTAAGAGTTGGCCCAAATTGTAGCCTGTGTGGTTCCCAGGGAGAATTTGCCATTAAATGAGGATTATTTTGTTCCCTATGTAGTAAGGAGATGTAGGATATACAAAGAGGCTAGACAGAAGGGTGAGGTGAATAAGGTATGAGCAGGATGTTTTTGAATGTGAATGCAGCACCTTTTCTGAGCACAAATAATTCTTTCATCCCCCACTGCCAGACCACAATTCATTGTTCCTCAGTAACTATTGACTGGGTCCTAGACACCCAGATCAACACCAGTTGCTGTGAGGAATACTGAAAGACACCTGATCAATCCTGCTCTCAAAGGCCTTATTGTTTAATTCGGGAGTAATCCAGGGCAGATTTCAAAATAATCTCTTTTTCTAAATCTCAAATACATTAGCTGTTCTTGGAAGTCAAAAAGAGAAGAGACTCATGTGAATTGGGAGAGATGGGCCTGGAGCAGAGAATGCAGAAGATTAAATAGGTTGTCTTCTCCTCAGAGCACCTGTTGTGAGGGCAAGTGAGAGCTGAAATCCATTCTTCACCCTCATTTTCCGAGCTGTGTTCTGGCTCACTGCATGAACCCTGAAGAAGGGGTGTGTTTCCCCTAGTTTGTCTTCCCAATGGGTCTGCCTTTTTTTTTTTTGGATTGCTGCGTAAGGGGTGCCTTTTGTAATTCAGCCAATGATGCCATATGTGCTGGTGGACACCTTGCCTGGAGATAGATGATCACATTGTTCAGGGCCAGTGCTAGGAAGATCATGAGGCTGTTGTGCAGAGGAAGGTTGAGGTGCATCCTTCTGATTCTCAAAAGCAACCTTTCCACCACTAGGATGTTGTTTTGACACACTGAATATTAGCATGTCAATAAGTTGCTTCTGTTTTCAAGCTGGTCCACAGAACATCTTTTGCGTATGACAAAAATACTCCCTTCTAGGTGGGCAAACTACAAAGTGGCCTTTTTCTATTAACCTGGCAAGGGTAACAAAGGTTTTGTTGTTATTCCAATGTGTTCCCTGTTCCAACTTGGCTGGGTGCATTTGTGGAATGTAAGAAATGCACATCTATCTGTGTTGGCCCTGGCTAGCCTGTAGCCAAAAGTGCGGATGCTGGGACTTTCCCAGCCTTATTTTTAACCATTTAAGATACTTCAGAAAGAAGCTTAAGAATGTTAAGTTTTCTTCTGTGCCCAGGAGGGCACACTGTTAGCATCAGATATGAAGGGTAGGGCCAGGCTTCTGACAAGCACATAGAGAAGTGCTCCCTAGGTTTATATGGTGGGGAAGAATGACATAAAAATAACATGGCTAGACTCTACAGTATTACTGGCCAGTGTTCAAACCTCACATCCACTGCCTGCTCTCTATCTGTATAAGCTTGGGCTCATTACTTTATCATCCACTGAACCTCATTTTCCTCCTCTACGCAATGGGGATAAAGTTTCTCAGGGTTGTTGTGAAGATGAAAAATTACAACATATCAAGTGACTGACATAGAGTAAGCACTTGCTAAATGCTAGCTGTTTTCATTTCCCTGCAATTTCTTCAAACATCACAGAAGGCATTGCCACATTTACATGGATGGTATACTTTCATCCCAGGAGAACCCAGGAACTGGCAGGCAGAGGCTAGGGAGAACCCTGTGTCACAGACTCAAACAGGACTTTCTCTCACTTCAGTTAATACATGCCATATGGCAGGTGGTGGGGCGAGGAAGATTCAATAGCAGCCTTCCTTCAGCACTAGGAGAGATGGGATTGTCACTTGGCTTGGCAGAAATCTCACTCTTCTCCTTCCAGGGAGGAGGTTCCTCACTAGATAGGCATTTACTCTAGCAACGAAAGGGTGGCAAGCTGATTTCCAGATGTTCTCCTAGGTTGGGTCTGAGTCACATGTTGGATCTTATTTCAGCAGCACAGTCTGCTAACTCTGGAGAGTTGAGGATTTTTTCCCTTTTGCGCTTCAGAAAAGTATTCCTTACTGAAAAATGAAAGCTCTCTATTTGTGTCAACAGGGCTGGCTTTCACCAAAACTGAGAGTTAGGTGAGAAGTGTGTCTTTGGCTACTTTTCATTTTCCCTTTCCATTTCTCTCTCCTCTGCATTCCCGGATCCCATGGTTTATTCCCACAAGCTCTTAACTTTTTCAGTTTTTAATTTTTTAATGTAAGATACAGGTTTATAAATTTTAAGGTGTTGCCCTTTAAGACCTATTTTCCCAAATAAAGTTGACAGCCATTGGGAGATGGGAGTTGTGTGTGTCCACAAATGCCCCTGGAGCTTGGGAGGTCTCTCAGATGATTCTAGATATTACCTACTCTGCCAAACCCATGTGAGGTTTGGACTCCCACAGCAAATGCCATCACAGGCCTTTCAGCTTGCTGCCTGACTCCAGTCCCTGACCCTACTCTGTGTTGTTGTATTTTTTAAAATTCAAATACAGTGGGTCAAAAGAAACCAGAAAAATCAAAGAAATCACCAACTATAAAGCCTGAGTAGGAGCTGTTTGTTAATTAGGATTTACTGTGCAATTACTATGAATCAGGAAATGTCCTTGGCACTTTCCCACTCCTAACCTCATTTAACCCTTCCAGTATCCCTAAAAGGTGAGTATTTCCATGTTGATTTTATAGGTAAGGAAACTGTGGTTCAGAGCAGTCTTGTCATTTACACATCTATTAAGCAGCACAGCTCATGTCTGAAGCCCTAATTTATACCCTGGGCCAGTGGAAGTGAGCCAGAGCAGGAGTCATTATTTTTCTGTATCTTATAAAATGCCTATTAATCATCCAATTCATAAACACTTCTTGAACAGCTACTCTATGCCAGGCACTGTGCTGTGGACTGGATCTACTACTTGAATAACTAGAATTGGCCTAGGGTGACCAACTAACCCAAGTGCTTGAAATGCGGCACTTTGAGTGCTAAAGCTTTCAGTGCTAAAACCAGGGCTACACCTTCAAGTTACTTACAGTAACATTCCTTCCCATCTCTGCTTCAGTGATGCCATGCTGATAACCTGAAATTTGCCATGGTGGGAGTGTTTATTCCACATAAATCACTAAGAACTACAAATCAGGGCTTTTTTTCCCTTTCCCAGAAAAGCTGATTATAAGCATTTATCAGCACACCACTATTTACAGTTAAGTAAGAAATACATCCAAGTGGTTAAGCAGTATCTATATTGAAAACAGTGATATAGTTTGGATGTTTGTCCTCTCCAAATCTCATGTTGAAATGTGATCTCCAATGCTGGAGGTGGGGCCTAGTGGAAGATGTTTGGGTTATGGGGATAGATCCCTTATGAATGGCTTAGTGCCATCCTCATAGTAATGAGTAAGTTCTCAGTCTAGTAGTTCATGTGAGAGGTGATTGTTTAAAAGAGCCTGGAACCTCTTCTCCCTCTATCTTGTTTGCTCTCTCACCATGTGATAGGGTAGCTCCTCCTTTGTCCTCTGCCATGATTGGAAGCTTCCTAAGGCCCTTACCAGGGAGCAGATACCAGCATCATACTGCTGTACAGCCTTCAGAACTGCAAAACAAAGTAAACCTCTTTTCTTTATAAATTACTCAGTCTTGGGTATTTCTTCATAGCAATGCAAAATTGACAAACACACACAGTATTTCATGTACTGTAATAACGAGAGCTAATGTGTTGAAAACTTACGATGTACTAGGCACTGTTTTGTGTGCTTTAGATAGATTAACTTTAGTCTTTACAACAACCTTAAGAAGTAAGAACTATTGTTATCTCCATTTTACAGCTGAAGAAAATGAGGCTTAGAGAGTTTAAGTAGGTTGCCAAAAGTCAGTAAGCCAGGACTCAAACACCAGTGCGTCTTGTTCTAAATCTGTACTCTAGTGAGCCTGTGGAGACAGATTTCAGGATGAACAGCAAAGTGGTGGCTGCTGCGGGTGGGCCCTTGAGACAAAGAGGCAATGAGTCAGTTTTGTGAGGTGGTGATGTCACATACATAAACACACACAACTTAAAACAGTGTAGGGGATACACTAAGTGCTATATTGTTTTCTGTCATTATTGTTAGTATGGTTGTGTTGTAGCCCTGAGGAAAGCAAGACAGAGTTGAAGTCCGTAACAGTGACACAGGGCAGTTGGGCCTTTCCCTACTAGTACTCAAGTGTGGCTCTAGGGCCATGCTGAAGACAGCGGGTTTGAAAGTGAGGCCAGAAGGCCATGCTAGTTGTGTTTAGGGCCTTGAATATGCTACTAAGCTCTACTGCAGTAGCCTTTGCGGCCTTAAGTTGTATATTTCTGACTAATGAATATTAAAACCCATTATGGAAAAGACTTATAGAAGCCTTCTTTCACCATAAGAGCTCCATTCCCTCAAACTTTCTTGCTATTTAATCAGGTTATCTCTAATAACAAGAATAGGCCAAGACAACCTCAAATTTCTTAGGCCAGAGGTTTTACTCTCTCCTAATTCAGCTTCTCAAGAATTCTTCTTGGTCCTTGGCATCTTCTGATTGAAAAATTACATGCCACACAACTCCTTATCCCACTCTTATTACTTGGAAAATCCATATTCTCTGCTTTACCTCTACATTCTGCTGCCAGGGTTGTTTATACCCTGTAGGGCCTAACTCATTTGTTGCCTGAACACCTGGGCCAAGAGCTATTCTGGAGCATAGAGGAAGAATAGCTACAGCCTTCTCATGAATGTGGTTGGGAGATCATTAGATCATTCTAGTACTCAAGGCTAATTCTTCTGTGAGCATGTATCCATTAGAACCCAACATCTAGGCTTTCTGAACATTTGTAGAAGCTAATTTGTAGGAGGAATTCACCACACCCCAAACTACCCCACAAAAGCCCTGATACTTTTTGCGAGGGCTACTCGGGAGGCTGAGGCAGGAGAATTGCTTGAACCCAGGAGGCAGAAGTTGCAGTGAGCCGAGATCACGCCACAGCACTCCAGCCTGGCACCTGGTGACAGGGCAAGACTCTGTCTCAAATAAATAAATAAGTAAATAGAAACAGAAGAAAACAAAACAGGATGCTATATCCCTGCCGGGATTTCTGTAGCTGCAATATGCTTACTCCTTTGATTGCTGACCTCTCAGAACACAGGGCTGACCTCTGATAGGCCTACAACTTTGACAGAGAGAGCAAAAAATGGAAGCTGACTTTCCACGTGGGCCTCGACCAGTCTGAATATGCTATTCAGCTTTTGGGCCTATGTGATTCCTGATCCCTCATGCATACAGCTTGGTAGTTGATAGCATGGATTCCAGAGTAGACTGTGGATTCAAATCCTGGCTCCACCACTTCCAAGCTTTGCATCCTTGGGGAGACTACTTAATTTTCTGTGCTGTCATTTTAACAACTATAAAATATAGATAATTGTAATAATGACAAATACAATTATTGTAAGACATAAATATGATAATCATGTGAACTTCTAGAATAATACCTAAGCATATAGCAAACACTTAATTAATGTTAGCTAGTATTCTCTTATTATCTGAAATAAAGGTCAACAAACTGTTTCTTCTATGAATGGCCTGATAGTAAATATTTTAGGCTTTGCAGGCTAAGAACAAATGCAAGGATATTATGCAGGTGCCTATATAATAATAAAGAAAACAAATTTCTGCATATTTTTATCAATACAATTCCCAAAAGAATAATGACCGAGTAGAATCTATGAGTCTACTAATGATAAAAGTGGATTTTTTTGGAATGACATTTCATTTAATTGGGTTTCAAACTTAGTATTCCTTATCATTAAATTGGTTGCAAAGATTTAATCACTTAAAACCATTCTTAAACTTGTAAGCCAAACAAAACAGACAATGGCTTGATTTGGGTCTGTGAGCCATAGTTTGCTGACCTCTGATCTTATACAACCTTGTGGACAATAGGTTTGCATTCTACTTGGAGTATATCCTAATTTATTCCCATGATCTGACCTCACATAAACCCCAAGTCCAGGCATTTCTGAGCCATTTGAAGCAGGACTACCTCTGGGCAGACATTAAAAAGTCCAGAGGTGGCTTTCTTGAACCAAGGCATGGCCACCCAATATATATCTATGTTGCCTGATAAAGTACTGGCCATATCAGATTGGGAACCCCAGGTCAATCAGAGTGGTCTATTGATATCTGATGTTTGTGGAGCATCCCTGCTACTTTCCACCCTATATCACCATGCTTACTAACCTCCAGGCTGACATTATCAAGAGGGAAAAAAGGATTTATTTTGTTCACACCACAGTTTATCCTCCTAGCAGCTACAGTCAGTTTTTATCCTTGCCTCTTAGGCCTAGATAACCCCACAGCACTGAAACCAATGCCATCAAAAATAACTATAGAAGCCTACCTAACTTGAGGACCATGGTTACATCACTGTCATTTTCTGTGCCTGTTTCCCTGAGAAGGAAATATCCCTGCCTGTGTTTGTGTAGGCATAGAGGTCACTGGACACCAAGGCTAACCTAGAAATGCAGAGATGTTACTTCAAGGGAATCCAGTATCCATAACTAGTAGTCACAGACTCCAATAGACTAGAGCAGCTAAGAGGTCCAATAGCTCAACTTTCTAAGATGAAGAGGATCATCTTCTCTGAGCAGTTCAGCCTCTCCATTGTGGAGGTAGTAGGCCACATTTTGAACTATTTCCATCTGTCATTGATTATACTTCAGGCTTCAGGACAGGTAGGAGGATTCTCTGCCTTTACAAGCTGAGTCAATGCCCTTTCTAATGTCTCTGCTTATGCTGTGGTCGAAGGCATCCTATAAAATTTATTTCTGTGTATGCTACATAGCTCAAGGAATACTCCTAGGCTTCTCCTCTATTTTCTTTTTAACAAAAACAACTAACATTCATAGAGAACTTAATGTGTGCTAGACACTATACAAAGCATTTTATAGAGATTGCCACACTTAATTTTCACAAGCACCCTGTCATCTATCGGTTCTTTTTAATCTCTATTTTTATAGATGAGGAAACTGTGGAACAAAAAGTTTAGCAATTCATCCAAACTGTCAGCTAAGGAAGTGGCTGAGCCAGAATTCAAACCAGGTTTAAATAACTCACTCAAGGCAACTCAATTTGTATATATTGGAGTGAAGTTGTAACTAAACCCTTTCTAGTTTTTAAGTAATTTTCCCACTTTCTGCTCTGTTGCCTGGATTATAAATTCTCTTGCTCTACCTAGCCCATTTGGACTGACATTTAGATTTAATTATTTACTTTGCTTTGGTTTCAATTTCTCCCCAGAATTTTGCCTCTTGGATTGCCCACCTCTGTTCCACCCTCTGCAGGCGGCAGTCCAGCTCTGCCCTATCTCTTCACCAATGCAGGTTGCAGTGACAGTATATTCCAGTCTAAATCCAATGTCTTAGAGTTCCAACTGCCTGGAAGAAGAAATTCAACACTATCTCAGAAAAACTTGAGTAAGGGGGAGATAAGGAGGCAGACCCACCCTTCTAGATTCTGCAGGAGACCTTCTAGATTATATAGTACCAAGCAAAATAATAACATTAATCCTATGCTCTAAGTACAAGGATAAACACTTGACACTAATAGTTTCATTTAAATCTTCATAATAGTCCTTTGAGATTAGTACTATTGTGATCTCTATTTTAGAGATTAGGAATCAAATGTTTACATAGATTAAGTGACTTACCTAATGTTGAAGAGCTGGGTTTTGGATTCAGATCTCTCTAAGTCCTACATTACTGAACTCTACAATTTGCAGGTACAATCCAGAGCAGGCTGCAAATGGATGCCTACTTGTAGCAGCACTTGGACAAGACCCAGACCCATGCAATGACAGCCCTGAGAGGCCGAGAATGTCAGAGTTGCCTACAATATGAGAGTGGATTCTTGCATTCCCCAGCTGGAAAGGCGCAAACACAAGTAATTCTCTGATCCCACCATGCTTGCCACTGTGGGATCAGAGAATTCAAGTCAAAACCTTGAACATGGTCTTTTTTTTTTTTTATTGCATTTTAGGTTTTGGGGTACATGTGAAAAACATGCAAGGTTGTTGCATAGGTGCATACGTGGCAGTGTGATTTGCTGCCTTCCTCCCCTTCACCCATATCTGGCATTTCTCCCCATGCTATCCCTCCCCAACTCCCCACCCCCCTGCTGTCCCCCCACTCCCCCACAACAGACCCCCGTGTATAGTGCTCCCCTCCCTGTGTCCATGTGTTCTCCTTGTTCAACACCCGCCTATGAGTGAGAACATGTGGTGTTTGATTTTGTGTTCTTGTGTCAGTTTGCTGAGAATGATGGTTTCCAGGTTCATCCATGTCCCTACAAAGGACGCGAACTCCTCGTTTTTAATGGCTGCATAATATTCCATGGTGTATATGTGCCACATTTTTCCTGTCCAGTCTATCATCGATGGGCATTTGGGTTGGTTCCAGGTCTTTGCTATTGTAAACTGTGCTGCTATGAACATTCGTGTGCATGTGTCCTTATAGTAGAACGATTTATAATCCTTTGGATATATGCCCAGTAATGGGATTGCTGGGTCAAATGGAATTTCTATTTCTAGGTCCTTGAGGAATCGCCACACTGTTTTCCACAATGGTTGAACTAATTTACACTCCCACCAACAGTGTAAAAGTGTTCCTATTTCTCCACATCCTCTCCAGCATCTGTTGTCTCCAGATTTTTTAATGATCGCCATTCCAACTGGTGTGAGATGGCATCTCAATGTAGTTTTGATTTGCATTTCTCTAATGGCCAGTGATGATGAGCATTTTTTCATATGCTTGTTGGCCTCATGTATGTCTTCTTTTGTAAAGTATCTGTTCATATCCTTCACCCACTTTTGAATGGGCTTGTTTGTTTTTTTCTTGTAAATCTTTTTTAGCTCGTTGTAAATTCTGGATATCAGCCCTTTGTCAGATGGGTAGGCTGCAAAAATTTTTTCCCATTCTGTTGTTGCCGATTCACTCTGTTGACTGTTTCTTTTGCCGTGCAGAAGCTGTGGAGTTTGATTAGGTCCCATTTGTCTATTTTGGCTTTTGTTGCCAATGCTTTTGGTGTTTTGGTCATGAAGTCCTTGCCTACGCCTATGTCCTGAATGGTTTTGCCTAGGTTTCCTTCTAGTGATTTTATGGTGTTAGGTCTTATGTTTAAGTCTTTAATCCATCTGGAGTCAATTTTAGTGTAAGGTATCAGGAAGGGGTCGAGTTTCTGCTTTCTGCATATGGCTAGCCAGTTTTCCCAACACCACTTATTGAACAGGGAATCCTTTCCCCATTGCTTGTTTTTATCAGGTTTGTCAAAGATCGGGTGGTTGTAGATAAGTTGTGTTGCCTCCGACGCCTCTGTTCTGTTCCATTGGTCTATATCTCTGTTTTGGTACCAGTACCATGCTGTTTTGATTACTGTAGCCTTGTAGTAGAGTTTGATGTCTGGTAGTGTGATGCCTCCCGCTTTGTTCTTTTTGCTTAGAATTGACTTGGCTATGTGGGCTCTCTTTTGGTTCCATATGAAGTTTAAGGTAGTTTTTTCCAGTTCTGTGAAGAAGGTCATTGGTAGCTTGATGGGGATAGCATTGAATCTGTAAATTACTTTGGGCAGTATGGCCATTTTCACGATATTAATTCTTCCTAACCATGAACATGGAATGCTTCTCCATCTGTTTGTGTCCTCTCTTATTTTGTTGAGTAGTGGTTTGTAGTTCTCCTTGAAGAGGTCCTTTACATTCCTTGTTAGTTGTATTCCTAGGTATTTTATTCTCTTTGTAGCAATTGTGAATGGCAGTTCGTTCTTGATTTGGCTCTCTTTAAGTCTGTTATTGGTGTATAGGAATGCTTGTGATTTTTGCACATTGATTTTGTATCCTGAGACTTTGCTGAAGTTGCTTATCAGTTTCAGGAGATTTTGGGCTGAGATGATGGGGTCTTCTAGCTATACAATCATGTTGTCTGCAAATAGAGACAATTTGACTTCCTCCTTTCCTAATTGAATACCCTTTATTTATTTTACTTGCCTGATTGCTGAACATGGTCTTTTTAATAGTGGCTCCACCTCTGACACAACATCTCTAATGAGCCTTCATTTATGATAGCTGCTTCCAAGTCAGGGACTAAATAAGTAGATCCAAGAGCCTTCCATATTCACTTCAGATCACCAAACACCTGTGGGATACCATCTCATAGTAAACGATTTCTAGTATATTCCTTTTTAATGACTCCACACAATCCTGGCAGTGGCAGATGTCTTGAAAAAATGTATCATTCATTGTATACTCAGCCTATCTACTCAAACTGTGGTTATTTTGTTTATCAAAATAATATTCTGGTACCAAATTACCCAGCTATGTGATTTCTGATTATTGCCTGCAATCATCATTCTGATTTTGGAGGGCACTATTCAAGGCCCTTCACGTTAGTATCTATTTGTCAACTATCTACCACTAGTAGACACAAAGGTCAGATTGGAGATATCAACGAAGTACTCACTTGAGGAGTAAGTCGCCTATTTCACCTTTTACTAATAACACACTGGTTTCCCCTCCTTACTATACAGATGTTCCTCACCTTATGATGGGGTTGCTTCCTGATAAAACCATTGTAAATTGAAAATATCTTAAGTCAAAAATGTATTTAATATATATAACCTACAAACATCAGAGCTTAGCCTTGCCTACTTTCCTGTTTAAAAAAAAATCTGGCTCTGTCACTCAGGCTGGAGTGCAGTGGTGCGATCTCAGTTCACTGCAGCCTTGACCTCCCAGATTCAATCAATCCTCCTGCCTCAGCGCCTCTGGATAGCTGGGACTACAAGTGTGCACCACGATGCCTGATTAATTATTGTATTTTATTTTTGTAGAGACAATTTTTCCATGTTGCCCAGGCTGGTCTCTAACTCCTGGGCTCAAGCAATCTGCCTGCCTCAGCCTCCCAAAGTGCTTGGATTACAGGCATGATCCACTGTGCCCAGCCAACTTGTCTACCTTAAACTTCCTCAGAACACTTACATTAGCCTACAGTTGTGCAAAATCATCTAACACAAAGTCTATCTTATAATAAAGTATTTAATATTTCATGTAATATATTGAATACTTTACTGAAAGTGAAAAACAGAGTATTTGTGTGGGTACTTACCATTAATGAACACAGCTGAAAACACACTGAACTTGGATAATGTTTGAAGCATTGAATTAAAATTAATTGATGAATGATGGAGATCAGTGACAGGGTCATCAATTTGTCCCTCTTCTGATGAGGCTTGAGAATAGCTGATAGAAAATATGGGAACATTGACATTTGTTGATGGTTTAGTAGGCATAGTGTTCTTCAGGAAGATATCAAATATCAGTTGTTTACCTTTGTGATTCCATAACTGACTAGGAACTACAGCTCAGCATATTATTAGTCCAGGAAAATATCAAAATTAAAAACTCAAAGTACAGTTTCTTCTGAATGCATATTACCTTTGCATCATCATAAAGTAAAAGAATCATTAAGTCAAACCATCCTAAGTCAGAAACCATCTGTAACTGATTCCTTTCACAATTTATCTCATTCATCAGCCAGAAAGACTTATGATAATTATGGCTTCTCCACCCACTGTTTTCCACACTCTTCCATGCAATGTTGGGCATAAGAGTTGGAGGTCACCAGAATGCTGAAGGTCATAACACATGAAGTATACTGAATAATTCTGGGTCCTTGAGAAGAACATCAGCATGGGAGAAAATCATACATACACACATGTACACACATAAACACCATTATATGGAGCACTTAAAGGTAATAAATGTTATAAACACCTTGGGTTTCTGACTCCAGTTAATTCTTCTATGCCAATCCACCCCATCTGCCACCAATCTTTGCTATATCTGACCTATCAATATTTCTTCACTGTATCAATAGCTAAACCTTCAGATTTTAGGAAAGCAAGGTTAAGGATCAACGATGGTTGGGAAGTGTGTGATGAGCATTAATGTCCAGCTACACCCTCCTATATGCTAATCTATGGAGGTGATCTTGAAAATCATAGGTCTTTCAATCAGAAACACCCATTGGTAATTGTTGTTCACATGGTGGCAGGTACAAATTGAATGGATTCCCTTGACCAGAGTTTGGTCTACCATGCTGCTTAAGGCTCCTGAATCTATCCTGTCCTTAAGTGAGAGACAAAATGCATTGGTTCCCCAATGACAAGTTAGGCCACCAAATATACTTCTCAGATTAGTTAAGAGACCAAGTAGTTTCATAACTTGCAAGAGACATAAGCCTCACTAACCCATGCCTCTAGGCATTCAGGGGACAAGAAAGACCAATAAAAGCATTTTCCTTTGACTCCATGGTGAGAGATAGTTGAATATCTTTATATATAACAGCATATGGGGCCCAAAGCTGAATCTCTATCAAGCTAGAACATGTGCTAGTACAGTGACCATAGCTTCATCCTAGTAGCCAATAAATTGCTATGCCCAAAGAGAAAGTTGCCCTCTAAAATACTGTCTGATACCTTTCCCATAATGTAAGGATAGGAAGGAGAGTAGCCCAGATGGTCCCAAAAGTCAGGGATGGGAAACAGGATGTGCTTCTTTCTGCAGTCCTTGCTCATAGAACTTGAAGGAAGAAATAGTACAATTGTGTCCAGAGGAAAAATCTATCTAAAATAGGTAGTCATGCAAGACAGAAGAAGTTGAGGGCAGTGCCATATGGAGAGAACCAGGAATGGCAAGAATGGCAGGAGGAATATCATTGAGCAGGTCAGAGTACACCAAAAGCAGGGGCCTAGTGAAAGAGGCTAGTGTTTATACCTGTTGCAGTTATTACTTGGATGAATGGGCCAAGTCTAGTTAATGGAGCCAGAGTAAATACTAAACTTAGAGTTTAAATAAATAAATAATAAATAAATGTTTTATAAACTGCACATACTCTCTGACCCAGTGACTCAACCTCAGAAATTTATCTTGTTGATATATTTACAGAAAGGCTTAAATGTGAGGATGACTATTGCAGCATTAATTGTCTTAGTAAAAGACTGGGTAGAATAAAATGTCTGCAATACTGGTCTGGCTAAATAAATATAGTACATTTATAAAAGATAATATTATTCAGCCATTAATAAAGAGAAAAATAAACCAATTGAAAACCAATTCAGAACTGACACAGATATTGGAATCAACAAAAACATTAAGCCAGTTACTTTAACTGTAGTCCTTATGTTCAAAACAGTAAGTAAAGACCTGGAAGATTTTTAACAATGACTCAGAGGTTCAGAGAAGAAAATGAAAATGTGTGAGATCAGAAATGTACTAAATGGAATGTACAGCAGATTAGATATTTCAGGAGAAATGATTAGTAAACTATATAATATAGCAATAAAAACTGTTCAAAATAGAACACATAGGGAAAAATAACTTCAAGCAGCATGTATGAGTAATTGGAGTCCCCAAAGAAGGACAAGGAGGGGCCAAAGCATATTTGAGGAAACAATTATTGAAAAATTTCTAATGTTGATAAAAACCATAAACCCACAGAGTTAAGAAGCTCAGAAAACCCAAACACAAGAAACATGAAGAAAACAACACCAAACCACATCCTAATCAAATTTATCAAAGCCAATGACAAAAAAAATCTTAAGACCAGCCAAAGAAAACAGACATATAATAAGAAACAAAGATAAAGATGACAGATTTGTCTTTAGAAATGGTACATGTGAAAAGAGAATTGAACAATATATTTAAAATACTAAAAGAAAAGAGCTGTCAACCTAGTGTTCTATAACCAGAGAAAATATATTTTTAAAAGGAAAGTCATTTTCAGATACATAAAAGTTTGAAAGAATCACCACTAGCAATCCTGAACTATAAGAAATGTTAAAGGATGTCTTTCAAGCAGAAGAAAAGACACCAGATTGAAACGTGGATCTACACAGAGGAATGAAGAATACTGGAAATGGTAACTACCTATGTAAATATTTACTTTTTTTCATAGTACTTAAATATCTTTACAGGATAACCAAATCTTTAAACAAATACAATAACAATGATTTTTGGGGTTTACAAGTATGTAAAAATAAAATGTATGACAATAATAGCATAAAGGATTGGAGGAGAAGCATAGATTTATATTATTTTAGGTTCTTATATGTGAAGTGGTATAGACTCAGTTGCAGGTGGATTGTAATAACTGAAAAATGGTTTTCTCCAGGCATCTGTAGTCCCAGCTACTCAGGAAGTTGATATGGGAGGATCACTTGAACCCAGGAGTCTGAGATCAGCCTTGGCAATATAACAGACTCTTTCTGTAAAGAAGAAGTATAAAAGTTTCTAAAATAACAAAACAAAAGTTATAGCTAATAAATCAACAAAGGAGATAAAATGTGATCATAAGAAATGCACAATTAATCCAAAAGATGATGGAAAAACAGGAAAAGGGGAGAAAAGAAGAGATGAGGCAAAAGCAAATAACATGATACATTAAAAACTAACCATATAAATAATCACATTTAGAAGTAAATAGTCTAATCTTCCTAATAAACAGGCAGAGATTCTCAGGTTGGAAAAAAAAAAGCAAGACACAAGTTTATGTTGCCTTCAACTTTATAAACATTTTAAATATGAAGACATAAATAGGTTAAAAGTAAAAGAATGAACTAAGACATACCATGCTAACACTAGCCAAAAGAAAGCTGACGTAGTATTAATGTCAGACCAAGTTAACTTCAAATCAAAGAATATTACAGTGATAAAGAATGTCACTTCCAGGTTGATTGGTGCAGCAAACCACCATGGCACATATATACCTATGTAACAAACCTGCATCTTCTGCACATGTGTCCCAGAAATGAGAGTATAATTTTAAAAAAAGAAAAAAAACCAAGAACTTCACTTCATAATGATAAAGGAGTCAATTCTTCAAGAGGACATGACAACCCTAAATATTTATACCTCTAATAAAATATCTTCTTAAAAATACACGAACAAAACCGATAGAATTGCAAAAAGAAATAGACAAATCCACATGTTATAGTTGGAGAGCTCAATATTTTTCTCTCAATATTTAATAGAACAAGTAGACAGAAATTATACAGCAAAAATATAAGAAATTTGAACAACTACCTAACAAGAGCAGATGAAATATTCTTCTCAAGTATATGTGGAACATTTATCAAGATAGATCATATTCTTGGACATACAGTGAGTCTCGATAAGTATAAAAGGATTCAAGTGATATAATGTATATTCTTTGAGCACAATGGAAATAAATTTGAAATTAATAACAGAAATATCTGAGAAAATTTTCCAAATATTTGAAAATTAAACAACACACTTCTAAATAACCTATGAATCAAAGAAGATATCAAAAGGGAAGTTAGAAAATATTTTGAAATGAGTGACAATGAGAACACAGCATATCAGAATTTATGGTATGTAGCTAGAAGTAGTTTAGAAGATCTTAAATCAATGACTTCACCATTTGACTTAAAAAACTAGAGCAAAGAAGCACAAATTACACCCAAAGTACTCAGAAGAAAAAAAAAAGAAGGTTGAAGTGTAAGTCAATATTAAGGGAAAAAGGAAAACAACAGCGGAAAATAATGAAACCAAAGCTGGGCCTTTGAGATCAAAGAAATTGGTAAACCTCTAGCCAGACTAATCAGGAAAAAAGAAAGAGAATACAAATTTCCAATGTCAAGAATGAGAAAGGGGACAGCACTACAGATTCTACTGTTATTAAAAGGCTATTAAGGGAATATTATGAATAATTTTGTTTCAATATATTTAACAATTTAGATAAAATGGTCAAACTTCTTGAAAGACACAAACTATCAAAGCTCCTTTTAGAAGAATCAAATATACACCAGGGAATACTATCCAGCTGTAAAAGAGAATACAATCATGTCATTTGTGGGAACATGGATGGAGCTGGAGGCCATTATCCTCAGCAAACTAATGCAGTAACAGAAAACTAAATACCAGATGTTTTCACTTATAAGTGGGAGATAAATGATGAGTACTTATGAACACAAAGAAGGTAACCACAGACACTGGGGTCTACTTGAGGATGGAGGGTGGGAGGAGGGAGAGGAGCTGAAAAGATAGCTATTGAGTACTGGGCTTAATTCCTGGGTGATGAGATAATGTGTATAACAAATGCCCACGACATGAGTCTACCTATGTAACAAATCTTCACATGTACCACCAAACCTAAAATAAAAGTTTAAAAAAAGCAGAAATGGATAACCAGAATAGATATATATTTATTAAATAGATTGAATTTGTAGCTTAAAATCTTCCCACAAATGTAGCTCTAGGCCCAGATGACTTCACTGGCAAATTCTAACAAATTCTTAAGAAATAATATCAAATCTACCCCAAGTTTTCTTCAAGAAAATGGAATGGGAGGGAATATTTCCCAGCTTATTTTATGAAGCCAGTATTAGCCTCATCCCAAAACCAAAGAAAATCTATTGCAAAATAAGAAAACTACCAACTACTATTCTTCATGAATATTGATAGAAAGTATCTAAACACAATGTTTGCAAATTAAATCCAACAATATATTAAAAGCATAAACATTATTGCCAAGTGGAACTTATTCCAGGAATGCAGGGTTGATAGAACATTTAAAAATAAATGTAATTCGCCATATTAACAAACTAAAGGAAAAAACCCATATGACCCAATAGATGAAGAGAGAACATTAGTCAAAACCCAATGTCCTGCCCGGGCAATATAGCAAGACCCCATTCTCCACAAAAAGGAAAAAAACAAAAAGACAAAAAAAAAAAAAAAAAAAGTCTCAGAAAGCCAGGAGTAGATGTGAATTTCTTCAACCTGATAGAGTGTATCTAAAAACCTGTATCTGACATCATATATAATGATGAAAGACTGAATGACTTTTCCCTTCCAAGGCAAGGATGTCTGTTTTCACTTCTAAACAGCATTATACTGGTGTTTCTGGACAGTACAATTAGGCAAAAAAATATATTCCAGATTTGGAAATAAAGAGAAATAAAACTATTTTTATTCAGAAATTATGTTGTCTACTTAGAAAATTTGATAGAATTTACAGAAAAGTTATTAGAATGAATGAGTTTAGCAATGTTGCCAGATACAGAATGAACATAGAAAAATCAAGTATGTCAATCAGAAAATGAAATTTTAAAAGATACCATTTATAAAAGCTAATCCATCAAAATCAAGAAGGTTTAGGGATTCAAGGTTGCTTCAACATACGAAAATCAATGATGCAATTTATCACACAAACAGAACTAAAAACAAAACTATATGATCATCTTAATAGATGCAGAAAAGGCTTTCAATAAAATTAAACATCTCTTCATGTTAAAAACTCTGAACAAACTAGGCATTGATGAAACATACTTCAAAATAATAAGAGCCATCTATGACAAACACTTAGCCAACATCACACTGAATGGGCAAAAGCTGGAAGCATTTCCCTTCATGGATGCTCTCTCTCATCACTGCTATTCAAGGTGGTACTGAAAATCCTGGCCAGAGCAATCAGGCAAGAGAAAGAAATAAAAGGCATCCAAATAGGAAGAGAGGAAGTCACACTATCCCTGTTTGCAGACAAGATAATTCTATACCTAGAAAACCCCATAGTCTCTGCCCAAAAGTTCCTTAATCTAATAAACAACTTCGGCAAAGTTTCAGGAGACAAAATCAATGTACAAAAATCAGTATCATTCCTACACACCAACAACATCTGAGCTGAGAGCCAAATCAATAATGAATTCCCATTCACAATAGCTATAAAAAGAATAAAATACCTAATACAGCTAACCAAGGAGAGGAAAGATCTTTACAATGAGAATTACAAAACACTACTCCAAGAAACCAGAGATGACAGAAACAAATGAAAAAACATTCCATGCTCATGAATAGGGAGAATCAATATTGTTAAAATGGCCATACTGCCCGAAGCAATTTACAGATTCAATGATATTCCTATCAAATTACCAATGATATTATTCACAGAATTAGAAAAAAAAAGCTATTTTAAAATTTATATGGACAAAAAGAGCCCAAATAGCCAAAGCAATCCTATGCAAAAAGAATAAAGCTGGAGGCATCACATTACCTGACTTCAAACTTCACAACAAGGCTATAATAACCAAAACAGCATGGTACTGGTATAAAAACAGACACACCGACCAATAGAACAAAATAGAGACCCCAGAAATAAGGTTGCATGCCTACAACCATATGATTTTTGACAAAGTCAGCAAAAACAAGCAATGGGGAAAGGACTATCTGTAAAAAATTGGTGCGGGGATAACTGGCTAGACATATGCAGAAGATTGAAACTGTACTCTTTCTTACCTCATATACAAAAATCAACTCAAGATGGATTGAAGACTTAAATGTAAAACCTAAAACTATAAAAACCCTGGATGATAACCTAGGAAATACTATTCTGATCACAGGGACTGGCAAAGATTTCATGATGAAGACGCCAAAAACAATTGCAACAATAACAAAAATCAACAAATGAGACCTAATTACTCTAAAGAGCTTCTGCACAAGAAAAGAAACTGTCAACAGAGTAAATAAACAACCTACAGAGTAAGAGAAATTATTTGCAAACTATGCATTCTGGATTCTAATATCCAGAATCTATAAAGAACTTAAACAAATTTACAAGCAAAAGCCAACCCCATTAAAAAGTGGACAAAGAAACTTTTCAAATGAAGACATTACACATGGCTAACGTATTTTAAAATGTTCAACATCACGAACTATTAGAGAAATGCATATCAAAACCACAATGAGATACCATCTCACACCAGTCACAATGGCTACTACTAAAAAGTAAAAAAGTAACAGATGGTGGCAAGGTTGGGGAGAACAATGAATTCTTTTTTTTTTTTTTTTTTTTTTTGACAGAGTCTTGTTCTGTTGCCCAGGCTGGAGTGCAGTGGCATGTGATCTTGGCTCACTGCAACCTCAGCCTCCTGAGTTCAAGTGATTCTACTGCCTCAGCCTCCCGAGTAGCTGGGATTACAGGCATGCACCACCATGCCAGGCTAGTTTCTGTATGTTTTGTAGAAACAGAGTTTTGCCATATTGGCCAGGCTGATCTCGAACTCCTGACCTCAGGTAATCCACCCATCTCGGCCTCCCAAAGTGCTGGGATTACAGGCATGAGCCACCACACCCAGCCAGAAAAAGGAACTCTTATACACTGCTGGTGGGAATGTAAATTAGTTCAGTGTCCATGGAAAGCAGATTGGCAATTTCTCAAAGAACTTAAAACAGAATTACCAGTTGACCCAGAAGTCCTATTACTGGGTATATACCCAAAATAATATAAGTCGTTCTACCATAAATACACATATGTATATATTCATAGCAACATCACTCACAATAGCAAACATATGGAATTAACCTGCATACCCATCAATGTTAGACTGGATAAAGTAAAGGTGGTATGTATACATCATGGAATACTATCCAGCCATAAAAAAACAATGAGATTATGTCCTTTGCAGCAACATAGATGGAGCTGAAGACCATTTATCCTAAGCAAGCTAATACAGGAATAGAAAACCAAATACTGAATGTTCTCATGCATAAGTGGGAGCTACACACTGAGTACTAATGGACATAAAGAAGGGAACGACAGACACTGGGGCCTACTTGGAGATGGAGGGTGGGAGGAGGGTGAGGATTGAAAAACTACCTATTGGGTACTATGCTTATCACATGGGTGATGAAATAGTCTATACACCAAACCCTGGTGACATGTAATTTCCCTAGATAACAAACCTGCACATGTACTCCTGAACCTGAAATAAAAATTATATAAAACAAAGCAAAATAAAGATACTATTTATAGTTACACAAAAATATGAAATGCTTAGAGATAAATCTGACAAAAGAAAGAAAAGACTTGTACACTGAAAACTACAAAACATTGTGAAGAAAAACTAGAGTATACCATCTTCATCGGTTTGAAGTCTCAATATTTTTAAGGTATCAGCCTTTTTCAAATTGATCTACATATGTAATGCAATTCTGATCAAAATCCCCACAAGCTTTTTTATGGAAACTGCCAAGCTGGTTCTAAAATTCACACAGAAGTTTAAAGGACACAGTGTAGCCAGACACCTTTGAAAAAGAAAAAAGTTAGAGGGCTATCCCTATCTGATTTCAAGACTTATTATTAAGTTATGGTAATCAAAGCAATATGATATTGGTATGAAGATAAATAGATCTGCCAGGCACGGTGGCTCACACCTGTAATCCCAGCATTTTGGAAGGCTGAGGTAGTCTGAAGCCAGGAGTTTAAGACCAACCTGAGCAACATAGCAAGACTCAATTTCTATGAAAATTAAAAAATTAACTGAGCACTGTGGCACACACTCATGGTTCCAGCTACTCAAGAGGCTAAGGTGGGAGCGTTGTTTGAGCCCAGGTGTTCAAGGTTGCAGTGAGCTGTGATCATGCCACTGCACTCCAGCCTGGGCAACAGAGCAAGACCCTGTCTCAAAAAAAAGAAAGAAGAAAGAAAGAAAGATAGATAAATAGGTCAATGGAACACAATAGAGAGACCAGATACAGACCCACAGACCCACACATATATAGATTACTGATTTTTTGCAAAGGCAATGTAGTGGAGAAAGGACAGTCTTTTTAACAAACAGTGCTGAAACAATTGGCTATTCACATGCAAAAACATGAACTTCAATTCATACCTCAAAATATATTCAAAAATTAAAGTGGATAACAAACCTAAATATAAAATCTTTATTTATTTATTTATTTATTTTTTATTTTTTTTTATTGCATTTTAGGTTTTGGGGTACATGTGAAGAACATGCAAGGTTGTTGCATAGGTGCATGCTTGGCAGTGTGATTTGCTGCCTTCCTCCCCTTCACCTATATGTGGCATTTCTCCCCATGCTATCTCTCCCAAACTCCCCACCCCCCGCTGTCCCTCCCCTATTTCCCCCCAACAGACCCCAGTGTATAGTGCTCCCCTCCCTGTGTCCGTGTGTTCTCATTGTTCAACACCCACCTATGAGTGAGAACATGCGGTGTTTGATTTTGTGTTCTTGTGTCAGTTTGCTGAGAATGATGGTTTCCAGATTCATCCATGTCCCTACAAAGGACACGAATTCATCATTTTTTATGGTTGCATAATATTCCATGGTGTATATGTGCCACATTTTCCCTGTCCAGTCTATCATCGATGGGCATTTGGGTTGGTTCCAGGTCTTTGCTATTGTAAACTGTGCTGCAATGAACATTCGTGTGCATGTGTCCTTATAGTAGGGCGGTTTATAATCCTTTGGATATATACCCAGTAATGGGATTGCTGGGTCAAATGGAATTTCTATTTCTAGGTCCTTGAGGAATCGCCACACTGTTTTCCACAGTGGTTGAACTAATTTACACTCCAACAGTGTAAAAGTGTTCCTATTTCTCCACATCCTCTCCAGCATCTGTTGTCTCCAGATTTTTTAATGATTGACATTCTAACTGGCATGAGATGGTATCTCAATGTAGTTTTGATTTGCATTTCTCTAATGACCAGTGATGATGAGCATTTTTTCATATGTTTGTTGGCCTCATGTATGTCTAAAAGAAAACATAGGAGAAAATTTTTGTGACCCTGAGTTAGTCAGAATTTTTGGATACAATGTCAGAAGCATAATCTATAATAGAATAAATTAATACATTAGTCATTGATATTTAAAATTCAACTCTTCAAAAAACATTCTTCAGAGAATGACTGGGAAAAAATCTTTGCAAATAATACATCTGAGGAATGACATGTGTCCAGAATATATGAAGAACTCTCAAATATCTATAATAAGAAAACAAATAATTCAACTAAAAAATGGCCAATGGGTAAGGATCAATTTGTACTTGTATAAGTTGTTCGCTGGTATGTAATCTGAGATGCCCTTTTGAAGGGAAATTTGACAAAATAAAAACAGTGTAAATGTACTTTATTCTTCAATACAGCATGCCCTTTGTAAATACTGTATTTTTCTTGGAAAATAATCTGCCCTTGTGCACAAATAGGCATGGACACAGATGTTTATTGAAACATTGTTTGTGACAGCAAAAGCAAACACAATCTATGTGTCCACAAGTAAAAGAGTGGTGATTAAACTGTGATTCATCCCACATCTTCCATATAACATTGAACTATAATATAGTAGCTAAAATGAATGAGAGCTATGTGCCCTGATATGAAAAGAATTCTGAGCTTCATAGGTAAACTAACAAAGAATATTGCAGAACAAATACACAATGTTATCCTAAGACAAAGTAAAATCATTTATTCGTACAGTTATACATATGTATGAAACTTATTTAAATGACCTAGAGCTTCGAGCCAAGATGGCCGAATAGGAACAGCTCTGGAGTGCAGTTCCCAGTGAGAAGAACGCAGAGGTGAGTGATCACTTCATTTCCAAATGAGTTTTTACTGCCCACAGACCAGGAGATTCCTGGGCTGCGAAGCACCACGAGTTTCCAGCACGACTGTTTCAGCCAGCACTGTGGGTCTCCACACAAAAACTCACACAAATCCTGGCAGCCGTTTCAACAGACACCTGGAATACCTGGGATACAGAGCTGCCCAGTCAACTGAAAAAAAAGCGGGCCGAAACAGGGAGCCAGGTGATCTGGCTCAGTGGGTCCCATCCCCCACAAAGACCAGCAATCTGAAATGCTCTGGATTAAGAGTTTCGCAGCAAGTGCAGCTGGACCCAGGATAGTCCAGCTTGGTGTAGAGGGTGTGTGCCATTACCAAGGCAGTCCACCATTAGTGAGGCAGTACACCATTACTGAGGCACTCTGCCTTTACCAAGGCAGTCCACCATTACCGAGGAAGTCCGCCATTACTGAGGCAGACCACCATTACCGAGGCACTTCTAACAGGACGTTCACACAGTGGCTGGACAGAGCCCACAGCAGCTCAATAACACCTCTGCTGGCAGACTGTGGCTAGACTACCACCTTGCTGGGCAGGGAATCTCTGAAAAAAGGCAGCAGCACATCAAGAACTTATAAATAAAGCCCCACCTCCCCAGGACAGAGCACCTGTGGTAAAAGGCATTTATGAGTTCCACTGCAGTGGATTTAAACATACCTGCCCAGAAGCTCTGAATGGAACAACGGAGCTCCCAGCTCAGCGCTTGAGCTCCTGTAAGGGACAGATTGTCTCATCAAGCAGCTCCCTGATCCCTGTATATCCAAAGAGACACCTCATAAGGGAGAGCTCAGGCTGACATCTGGCAGGCACCCTTCTGGGACAGATAACAGAAGAAGAAACTGGCAGCAACCCTTACTGTTCTTCAGGCCCCGTAGGTGATCCCCAGACAAGCAGGGTCTGGAGTGGACCTCCAACAGGCCTACAGCAGAGGGGCCTGATGGTTAGAAGGAAAACGAGAAAACCAAAAGAAATAACTTCAATATCAACAAAAAGGATGTCCACTCGGAGACCCCATTCGAAAGTCACCAACTACAAAGACCAAAGGTAGATAAATCCACAAAAATGGGAAGGAACCAGCACAAAAAGGATGAAAACACCAAAAACCAGAATGCGTCTCCTCCTCCAAGGGATCACAACTCCACACCAGGAAGGGAACAAAGCTGGACAGAGAATGAGTCTGATGAATTGGCAGAAACAGGCTTCAGAAGGTGGGTGATAACAAACTTCTCTGAGCTAAAAGAACATGTTCTAACCCAATGCAAAGAAACTAAACCTTGAAAAAAGGTCTGATAAAATGCTAACAAGAATAAACAGCTTAGAGAAGAATATAAATGACCTGATGGAGCTGAGAAAACAAGAGAACTTCACGAAGTATACACAAGTTTCAATAGCTGAATTGACCAAGCAGAAGAAAGGATATCAGAGATTGAAGATCAACTCAATCAAATAAAACGAGAAGGCAAGATTAGAGAAAAGAGAGTGAAAAGAAATGAACAAAACCTCCAAAAAATGTGGGACTATGTGAAAAGACCTAATCTACGTTTGATAGGTGTACCTAAATGTGATGGAGAGAATGAATCCAAGCTGGAAAACACTCTTCAGGTTATTATCCAGGAGAACTTCCCCAACCTAGCAAGGCAGGCCAAGATTCAAGTCCAGGAAATATAGAGAAAAACACAAAGATATTCCTCAAGAAGAGCAACACCAAGGCACATAATCGTCAGATTCATCAGGGCTGAAATGAAGGAAAAAATGCTAAAGGCAGTCAGAGAGAAAGGTTGGGTTACCCACAAAGGGAAGCCTATCAGACTCATATCAGATTTCTTGAAAGAAACCCTACAAGCCAGAAGAGAGTGGGGGCCAATATTCAACATCCTTAAAGAAAATAACTTTCAACCTACAATTTCATATCCAGTCAAACTAAGCTTCATAAGCAAAGGAGAAAGAAAATCATTTTCGAACAAGCAATTGCTGAGAGATTTCGTCACCACCAGGCCTGCCTTACAAGAGCTCCTGAAAGAAGCACTAAACAAGGAAAGGAACAACCAGTACCAGCCACTCCAAAAACATACCAAATGGTAAAGAGCATTGACACAATGAAGAAACTGCATTAACTAACAGGCAAAACAACCAGCTAGTATCAAAATGGCAGGATCAAATTCACACATAACAATATTAACCTTAAATGTAAATGGGCTAAATGCCCCAATCAAAAGACACAGACTGGCAAATTGGATAAAAAGTCAAGACCCACTGGTGTGCTGTATTCAGGAAACCCATCTCATGTGCAAGGACACACATAGGCTCAAAATAAAGCAATGGTGGAAGATTTGCCAAGCAAATGGAGAGCAAAAAAAAAAAAAAAAAAAAAGCAGGAGTTGCAATTCTAGTCTCTGATAAAATAGACCTTAAAGCAACAAAGATCAAAAGAGACAAAGAAGGGCATTACATAATGGTAAAAGGATCAACGCAACAAGAAGAGCTAATGATCCTAAATATATACACACCAAATACAGGAGCACCCAGATATATAAAGCAAGTTCTTAATGACCTACAAAGAGACTTAGACTCTCACACAATAATAGTGAGAGACTTTAACACTTCACTGTCAATATTAGACAGATCAACGAGACAGAAAATTAACAAGCATATCCAGGACTTGAACTCAGACCTGGACCAAGCAAACCTAATAGACATCTACAGAACTCTCCACCCCAAATCCACAGAATATACATTCTTCTCAGCACCACATCGCACCTAGTCTAAAACTGACCACATAATTGGTAGTAAATCACTCCTGAGCATATGCAAAAGAACGGAAATCATAATAAACTGTCTCTCAGACCACAGTGCAATCAAATTAGAACTCAGGATGAAGAAACTAACTCAGAACTATACAACTTCATGGATACTGAACAACTGGCTCCTGAATGTTGACTGGATAAACAATGAAATGAAGGCAGAAATAAAGATGTTCTTCGAAACCAGTGAGAACAAAGACACAATGTACCAGAATCTCTGGGACACATTTAAAGCAGTGCCTAGAGGGAAATTTATAGCAATAAATGACCACATGAGAAGCAAGGAAAGATCTAAAATTGACACCCTGTCATCAAAATTGAAAGAGCTAGAGGAGCAAGATCAAAAAAACTCAAAACCTAGCAGAAGACAAGAAATAACTAAGATCAGAGCAGAACTGAAGGAAATAGAGACACAAAAAAACCTTCAAAAAATCAATAAATCCAGGAGCTGGTTTTTTTAAAAGATTAACAAAATAGGCCACTAGACAGATTAATAAAAAAGAAAAGAGAGAAGAATCACATGGATTCAATAAAAAATGATAAAGGGGATATCAACACAAATTCCACAGAAATACAAATTGCCATCAGAGATTACTACAAACAACTCTATGCACATAAACCAATAAACCTGGAAGAAATGGATAAATTCTGGGACACATGCACCCTCCCAAGCTTAAACCAGGAAGAAGTTGAAACCCTGAATAGACCAATAACAAGGGCTGAAGTTGAGGCAGCAATTAATAGCCTACCAACCAAAAAAAAACCCAGGTCCAGATGGGTTCACAGCCGAATTCTACCAGACATACAAAGAGGAGTTGGTACCACTCCTTTTGAAACTATTTCTAATGATACAAAAAGAGGGAATCCTTCCTAAATTATTTTATGAGACCAACAGCATCGTGATACAAAAACCCGGCAGAGACTCAACAGAAAAGAAAACTTCAGGCCAATATCCATGATGAACATAGATGCAAAAATCTTCAATAAAATACTGGCAAATCAATTGCAGCAGCACATCAAAACGTTTATCCATCATGATAAAGTTGGCTTCACCCCGGGGATGCAAGGCTGGTTCAACATACGCAAGTCTATAAACATAATCCACCACATAAACAGAACCGAAGACAAAAGCCACATGATCATCTCAATAGATGCAGAGAAGGCTTTAGACAAAATTCAACAGCCCTTTTTGCTAAAAACTCTCAATAAACTAGGTATAGATGGAATGTATCTTAAAATAAGAAAAGCTATTTATGACAAACCCATGGCCAATATCATGCTGAATGAGCAAAAACTGGAAGCATTCCCTTTGAAATCTGGCACTAGACAAGGATGCCCTCTCTCACCACTCCTATTCAATATAATGTTGGAATTTCTAGCCAGAGCAATCAGGCAAGAAAAAGAAATAAAGGGTATTCAATTAGGAAAGGTCTTCTATATTTAGAAGACCCCATTGTCTCAGCCCCAAATATCCTGAACCTGATAAGCAACTTCAGCAAAGTATCAGGATACAAAATCAATGTGCAGAAATCACAAGCATTCCTATACACCAAAAACAGACTAAAAGAGAACCAAATCAAGAGCGAATTCCCATTCTCAATTGCTACAAAGAGAATAAAATACCTAGGAATACAACTAACAAAGGATGTAAGGGGACTCTTCAAGGAGAACTACAAACCACTGCTCAAGGAAATAAGAGAGGACCCAAACAAATGGAAAACATTCCATGCTCATATTTAGGAGAATCAATATTGTGAAAATGGCCATACTGCCCAAAGTAATTTACAGATTCAATGCTATCCCCATCAAGCTACCTATGACCCTCTTCACAGAACTAGAAAAAAAAACACCTTAAACTTCATATGGAACCAAAAGAGAACCTGCATAGCCAAGCCAAGACAATCCTAAGCAAAAAGAACAAAGGTGGAGGCATCACGCTACTTGACTTCAAACTATATTACAAGGCTACAGTAATCAAAACAGCTCGGCACTGGTACCAAAACAGAGATATAGACCAATGGAACAGAACAGAGGCCTCAGAGGCAATGCCACACATTTACAACCATTTGACCTTTGACCAATCTGACAAAAACAAGCAATGGGGAAACGATTCCCTGTTAAATAAATGGTGTTGGGAAAATTGGCTAGCCATGTGCAGAAAGCAGAAACTGGACCCCTTCCTGACACCTTACACTAAAATTAACTCCAGATGGATTAAAGACTTAAACATAAGACCTAACCCCGTAAAAACCCTAGAAGAAAACCTAGGCAAAACCATTCAGGACATAGGCATAGGTAAGTACTTCATGACTAAAACACCAAAAGCATTGGCAACAAAAGCCAAAATAGACATATGGGATCTAATTAAACTCCAGAGCTTCTGTACAGCAAAAGGAATAATCATTAGAGTGAACCAGCAACCAACAGAATGGGAAAAACATTTTGCAATCTACCCATCTGACAAAGGGCTAATATCCAGAATCTACAAAGAACTAAAACAGATTTACAAGAAAAAGAAACAAACAAACCCATTCGAAAGTGGGTGAAGGATATGAACAGACACTTTTCAAAAGAAGATGTATATGAGGCCAACAAACATATGAAAAAATGCTCATCATCACTGGTCGTTAGAGAAATGCCAATCAAAACCACATTGAGATACCATCTCACGCCAGTTAGAATGGCTATCATTAAAAAGTCTGGAGACAACAGATGCTGGAGAGGATGTGGAGAAATAGGAACGCTTTTAAACTGTTGGTGGGAGTGTAAATTAGTTCAACCATTGTGGAAGACAGTGTGGCGATTACTCAAGGATCTAGAAATAGAAATTCCATTTAACCCAACAATTCCATTACTTGGTATATATCCAAAGGATTATAAATCATTCTCTTATAAAGACACATGCATACGTATGTTCACTGCGGTACTGTTTACAATAGCAAAGATCTGGAACCAACCCACATGCCCATCGATGGTTGACTGGACAAGGAAAATGTGGCACATATACACCATGGAATACTATGCAGCCATAAAAAATGATGAGTTCGTGTCCTTTATAGGGACATGGATGAATCTGGAAACCATCATTCTCAGCGAACTGACACAAGAACAGAAAACCGAACACTGCATGTTCTCACTCATAGGCAGGTGTTTGACAGTGAGAACACATGGACACAGGGAGGGGAGCATCATACACTGGGGTCTGTTGAGGAGGACTAGGGGAGGGACAGCAACGGGTAGGGAGTTGGGGAGGGATAACATGGGGATAAATGCCAGTTATGGGTCACAGGGGGATGGAGGCAGCAAACCACATTGCCATGTATGTACCTATGCAACAATTCTGTATGATCTGCACATGTACCCCAAAGTCTAAAGTACAATACATATATATATATATATATATGTATGATCTAGAATGACACATGTCAGACTTCCTACAACAAGAAGAGGAAGGTGGGCATAGACGATTGTGAAGGGGCATTTTCTTTTTATTACATATATACATTTACAACTTTATTAAGATATAATGTATGCAGCATGCAATTCACAAATTTAAAATGTGCAAATCAAGGGTTTTTAGTATATTCATAGGAAATGAGGTTTCAGAAAGTTAAGGGGCTTACACCAGATCACATCTAATAAAGGAGAGAGCTAAGATTCAAGCATCTGCTGTCTGGCTCCAAAGGCCATTCCCTTAATCATTGTGCTATGCTGCCAGTTGCAATAGCTTTCTGGTAAGGGTATTCTCTACAACAAAAATAGTGGTGTTATCATGAAACAGGGAGTAGACTTGTAATGAATCCATAGCAATGGTATCAAGGGTGTGTTTGAGGGTGGGTAATGGGTATATTAATTTGTTGATCCTTGTAGATCTATTCTTGATCAGAGTACAAGTGCTCCAAGTGCTTGAATACTAAGTGCCATTGTGACAGATATGGGGCCACCATAAGTCTCTGCATTCTTTGTTTAAGTTATTGTAAACAGTAACCTACAGTTACTGTAGGTCACTGTAGCAGAGTCAATGCTCCTACCAGGACATAATGCCATTGTATCATTAGCATTGGCCCTTCTATCTCCCTTACATTAGATTATTCTGGCCCCTTGGCCAGTGTTCCAGCATAGAGGCATTTGCCTGCTGTCCATTTCCATTTCCTCTGTCAGGTGGACCTGACCTTAATGACAGTAGAGGTCACAGGCCAGAGGACCTCTTGGGGTGAAGCCTTGGCTGCATCCAGACTTACATGATTGGACATCTACTCAATGAGACACAGTGGATGTGAAAATTCTACCTTTACTAGAACAGTGCCATTTCACCTGGCAAAACTGAGCTTGCAGCTTTGCTTCAACATTAAGATGATACACAGGTTGCGCTATTTCATTATAGGTACAGAAACCCTCATGCTTCAAAGATAGCCTTGATTGTCAGTAGTTCCTGTTCCTACACTGATAAAGTTTGGATGTTTGTCCCCTCTAAATTTCATGTTGAAATGTAATCCCCAATGTTGGAGGTGTAGCCTGGTCAGAGGTGTTTGGGACATGAGGTTGGATCGCTCATGAATGTCTTGGTGCTGTCCTTGCAATAATGAATAAGTTCTCACTCTGAATTCATGTAAGATCTGGTTGTTTAAAAGTGTAGAAGGCCGGGCACAGTGGCTCACGCCCAGCACTTTGGGAGGCCGAGGTGTGTGGATCATCTGAGGTCAGGAGTCTGAGATCATTCTGGCTAACATGGCAAAACCCTGTCTCTACTAAAAATACAAAATTTAGTTGGGCGTTGTGGTGAGCAACTGTAATCCCAGCTACTTGGGAGGCTGAGGCGGGAGAATCCCTTGTACCTGGGAGGTGGAGGTTGCAGTGAGCTGAGATTGTGCCATTGCACTCCAGCCTGGGCGACAAGAGCGAAACTCTGTCTAAAAAAAAAAAGAGTATAGCACCTCCCACCTCTCACTCTTGCTCCTGCTTTCAATATGTGATATGCCACCTTCCTCTTTGCCTTTCATCGTGATTGAAAGCTTCCTGAGGCCTCACCAGAAGCAGAGCCAATGCCAGCACTATGTTTTCTGTACAGCCTGCAGTACCATAAGCCAATTAAACCTCATTTCTTTATAAATTACCCAGTCTCACGTACTCCATTATGGCAATGCAAAACGGACTAACACATACACCAAGTAATTCACCTCAACCTCCACTGGGGCCATTTTCCCAGAAAGGGGGGCACATATGTAGGAGTGCCTGGGCCGTGGTCTCCTTGTATTAGGGTCACTTCTACCTCAATATTGGAGTGTCAGTTTAAATATGTAAGGCTGAAGGCAGAAAGTTTTTTTTCACTGCCTTATTGAGGTATAACTGTTATAAAATATAATGCACAAGCTTCAAATAATTACCATTTACCATTTATTTATCTTCTCTAATTTTTTTTTGTCTCACATCACTGGTTGGAATCTCCAGTATAATGCTGAATAGGACTTGTGATGCCAGATATCTTTGTCATGTTTTGATCTTAAAGGAAATAATAGTTTCAGTATTTCCCCAGCATGATGTCTACTGTAGTTACTGATATGATGCTCTTTATCAGTTATAAGAAAGCCACTTCTACTCCTAGATAGCTAAGAGACTGTTTGTTGAAATCATAAATTAATGTTTGATATTATTGAATGTCTCCCATATTATTAAGATGATTATGAGTTTTTGCTTTTTTCTTTAATCTGGTAATAAGATGAATTATCTTACTTAATTCTCCAAAATAACCTTTCTTTCCTGGAATAAACCCAGCTTGGTAAATACTCATTATCTTTTTATACATCACTGAACTTACTTTGGTAATGTTTTGCTTATAATTTTTACATCTATAATCATGAGTGAGTCTGACTTGTAATATCCTTCTCTTATATAGTACTGGTCAGGTTTTGTTACCAAAATAACCTTACTAATATCCTTTTCTCTGGAAGAGTTTAGGTAATATTGGAACAATATTTTCATGGAGTTGTCAGAAGAACTAACTTCTCAAGTACATATTTGGTGTTTTCTTTGTGGGAGCAATTTTAAGTATTGATTTTTTTTTCTTTATGGTTAGAAGACTTTTTAATCTCTATTCTTAAATTGCTTCTAGTAAATTTCATTTTTTTCTGAGAATGTATCCAATTTTAAGTCCAAAATTTCAAATGTATTGACATAGCTTTTCATATTTTTTAATCTTTGCAACATCTGTAATTATTTCCTACTTTTTATTCCAAAATGTATATTTGTGCTGTCTTTTTTTATCCCTTGATTGACTTTGCTAGAAATTTCCTTTTAGCAAATTTCATTTTTTCAAAGAATGTGTCCAATTTTAAGTCCAGGTTTTCAAATGTATTAACATAGAGTTTTTCATATTATCTTTTAAATCTTTGCAGCATCTGTAATTAGTTCCCACTTTTTATTCCGAAGTATATTTGTGCTATATGTCTTTTTTTTTTCCCTTAATTGACCTTGCTAGAAGTTGTTCTATTTTATTGGTTATTTCAAAGAAACAACTCTTGGCTTAGTTGATGTTATTATACATTTGTTTTATATTTCATTCACTAGTATTCATATCTTTATTATTTCCTTCCTGTGTTTCTTGAGGATTATTCTGATATTCCTTCTTTAATTTATCAAATAAATTATTTGGCTAATTAATTTGGAGCCTTCCTTCAGGTGTGAAAGCTTTTAAGTCTTTTCATTTTCCCTTTAATATCACTTTGGCTAATCCCATAAGATTTGATATGTAGTATTTTCATTATCTTTCGATTCTAAGTACTCAGTTCCAAATCTAATGTTCATTATGATTTTTACCCCAAATTGTATAATATTGTTTTAAATTGCCATAAATGGAATTTTTGTAGTCATATATTTAGACTGATTTATAGGTTAATTGTAATTAGAGAAGATGGTGTGATATGTTATCAGTCTTTGAAATTTGTTTAAACTAACTTTTAAAAAACTTTACATATGTTCCAGATATGCTTGAAAATTGTGTGTGTATGTCTATTATCCTAGCTTGTTAATGATGCTGTTCAAATCTTTCATATCTTTACCAATTTTTTTTACATTTATATATTACAAGTATTTACTTTTCATTAAAACAGCTAGTGTTCTTGTAGTATTCCCCATAGAATTAGTTTCATTAAAATTTTTTTTATTTTTCTTTTTTTGTCTACTTTTTTCTTTTCTTTCTTTTTTTTTTTTAAAAAAATTATCGTTTAAGTTCTGGAGTACCAATATTTTTACGCTTTATTCATCAGTTATTAAGAAAGATGTGTTAAAATCTCCCACTGTGATACAGAGTTTACTAATTCCTCCTTGCTGATTTGTCAAATTTTGTTAAAAAATTGTTTTGAGAGTCTTCAGCTAAATTGAGGTCCGGTGCCACAGTGGCTAGCAGCCCTGCTCCAGAGGGAAGTGAGGAAGAGCTGGACATGGGTGTTTACAGCATGCCTTTCAGGGGATACTTTTTGAACCTGGGGGAAGGCCTAATGCCTAATTGTTCAACCTGTGAACAGGGGGTCCCTCACAGGGAAACTTGTTTATACTGGCAGATGCCCCTATGGCTATTGTCTGACCTGTGTCCAGTTTTTGCCTGCCTGACCATCACTTTGGTGCTGGGAGTACAACCTTGTGTTCCCCCAGGAATTCCAGGGAAAACTCACCCAGGGGTTGATTCCGAGGCAACATAAAATTGTAAGCAATCATTATGATATGTTAATAGGAGATGACACATTTAGAATTTCTATATTTTACTGGTTGATTTACTTTTTCCGTTATGAAATTATTCTATCTCATTATCCTTTCACCTTAAATTTTAAAATCTGATATTAAAATAGCTATTTCAGCTTTCTTTTGGTTAGTTTTTGCCTAGTAGTAATTTTTTTGATTCTTTGACATTCAGTCTTTCTGTGTCTTTACATTGAAATATAAATGAAGGTATTTATCATATAAATAATATACAACTGGATGTTTGCTATAGTTTGGATTATGATGTATTTGCTCTCTAAATCTCATGTTAAAATTTAATCCCCAGTGTGTCAGTGTTGGGAGGTGGGACCTAGTGGGAGGTTTTTAGGTTATAGGGGCAAATCCCTCATGAATCCTGGTAATTACTGAGTTCTCACTCCATTAGTTCCCATGAGAGCTAGTTCTTTAAAAGAACCTGGCATCTCCATCACACTTCTCTCTCTTGCTTTCTCTCTCTCGTCATGCAATCCCTGCACATGTCAGCTTCCTTTTGTCTTCTGCCATGAGTGGAAGCAGCCAGAGGCCCTCACCAGAAACAGAGGCTGGCGCCATGCTATTTGTACAGCCTGAAGAACTTTGAGCCAAACAAAACTATTTTCTTTGTAAATTATCCAGTCTCAGGCATTCATTTACTGCAGCACAAAGACAGATTAAGACAAAAAACTGGTACCGAGAATGAGGTGTTGTTATAAAAATATTTAAAAATGTAGAAGCAGGGTAGAGCTGGGTAACAGGCAGAGGTTGGCAGAGTTTGGAGGGCTCAGAAGAAGACAGGAAGGTAAGGGAAAGTTTGGGACTTCTTAGAGATTGTTTAATTGATTGTGAACAAAATGTTGATAGCAATATAGGCAGTAGGCTGGGAGCAGTGACACGCACCTGTAATCGCAGCACTTTGGGAGGCTGAGGGGAGGATTGCTTGAGGCCAGGAGTTCTAGACCAGCCTGGTCAATATAGCAAAACCCTGTATCTACAAAAAAATAAAAATAAAAAATTAGCTGGGCATGCCTGTAGTCCCACCTAATTTAGAGACTGAGGTGGGAGGATTGCTTGAGCCCAGGAGTTCAAGGTTTCAGTGAACCATGATGGCTTCACTACACACAGCCTGGGTGACAGAGTGAAACCCTATCTCTAAAAAAAAAAACCAAAAAAGAAAGAAACACATAGTAAAGGCCATGAAGAGGAGGTCTCAGATGGAAAGAAGACTTATTGGGAATTGGTGCAAAAACCACCCTTGTATACTGTAGCAAATAACTTGGCTGTATTGTGTCCATGCCCTAGGGCTTCTTGGAAGACCATACTTAAAAATGACAATCTAGGGTTTCTGGTGGTAGAAATTTCTAAACAGCAAGGAATTCAAGAAGTAGTATGGCTGTTTTTAACAACTTACAATCAGATGTGGCAGCAAAATAATATCCTAAAGGTGGAATTAATAATTAACAGGGAAGCAGGGCATAAAAATCTGGAAAATTTACAGCCTGACTATGTGTTAGAGAAGAACAGGGATTTTTAGTAGAGAAATCCACTTAAAAGGGTACTATGGGCAACAACTAACTAGAGAGATTAGCACAGATAAAATAAAGTTGGATGCTAATAGTTGGAACAATGGAAAAAGGGCCCCAAAAGATTTCAGAAATCTTTGAAGCCTCTCCTTCCATTACAGGCCAAGAGGCCTAGAAGGAAAGAACAGTTTCAGGGAACAGGCTACGAGTGCTGCCTCCCTGCATCCCCATCCCTCCAGCTCCAGTCAAGGCTCAAAGAGTCCCAGGTACTGCTTGGGGCATCATTCTGGAGGGTGCAAGATGTAAGCCTTGACAGCATCTACGTGGTGCTAGGTCTGCAGGTTCACAGAATGCTAGAGGCATGGAGGCTTGGCAGCTTCCACCTAGAATTTAAAGGATGTATTAGAAAGCCTGGGAGTGCAGGCAAGAGCCTATTGCAGGGACAGAGCTGTCACAGAGAGTATCCACCAGGACAGTGCCCAATGGAGCTGTGGGAACAGGGCTGCTGCCCTCCAGACCTCAGAATTATAGAGCCCAGGTAGTGAATCATTCTAGCCTGGAAAAGTTTCAAGTACCAGACCCCAACCCATGAGAGCAGCCATGTGGGCTATGCCCAGCAAAGCTATAGGGGCAGGGCTACTTAAGGCCTCAGGAGCCCTTGCACCACTATACCCAGGATGTGAGACATAGTGTCAAAGGTGATTATTTTGGAGCTATAAGATTTATGTCTGCCATGCTGAGTTTCATACTTGCATGGGGCCTGTTACTTCTTTCTTTTGGCCAATTTCTTCCTTTTGGAAAGGCAGTGTTTACCCAATGTCTGTTTAACCATTGTATCTTGAAAGGAAATCATTTGTTTTTGATTTTACAAGCTCACAGCTATAAGAAACTTACTTTGAGTCTCAGATGAAACTTTGGACTTTGGACTTTTTAGTTGGTGCTGAAACAAGTTAAGACTATTATGATGGTATGATTGTATTTTGTATGTTAGAAGGACATGAGATTTGGTGGGGGCAAGGTTGGAAAGCTATAGTTTGGATATGGCATGTTTGTCCCCTCTAAATCACATGTTAAAATTTAATTCCCAGTGTAACAGTGTTGGGCCTAGTGGGAGGTGTTTGGGTCATGGGGGTGGATCCCTCATGAATGCCTTGGTGCCATCCTCACAGTAATAAGTGAGTTTTCACTCTATTAGTTCTTGTTAGAGCTGGTACTTAAAAGGAACCTGGTATCTCCCCTCACTCACCATGTGATCTTTGCATATACCTGCTCCTGTCATGTGTGGAAGCAGCTGGAGGCCCTCACCAGAAGCAGGTGCTGGCATCTTGCTTCCTGTACATCCTGGAAAATTGTGAGCCACATAAACTGATTTTCTTTAAAAATTACCCAGCCTCAGGCATTACTTTATAGCAAAACAAAAATTGACTAAAACAATGTTGTTCTTTTATTGGCTCTGATAATCCTTGACATTTTAATTGATGTATTTAGTCCATTTAGATGTATAGCAATTACTAATCTATTTGGATTTATTCCTGCCCTCTTCATATGTGTTTTTTATTTGTCCCATTTTCTGTTTCATTTTCCTAATTTTATTTTCTTGACTTTTTTTTGAATTAAGCTTTGTTTCATTTTTTTTCAATTTTCCCTCTACTTATTTCAAAGTTACATATTTTATATGCATGTTTTGTTGATTACTCTTGTTATTTTAACATGAATACTTTAGAAAGTCTAAAATTGATTGTATTCCATTTTCTTCATAATTTAACTTTCAAAGGGACCAACTCATACCACCCACACTCACCATGTATCACCTCCAACATATAAATCTGAAAACCACGGGTTATGTAGCACTCTTTCCACAAAGCTTCAACTTTTTGTAGTTTGCAGAGAGACATGTGCTCAAAAATTATTACCCCATTTTGTAGATCAAGAAGTTGGGTCCTGAAACAATCAAAGGACTTGTCTGTAAAAATAAGTCATCTGATCAAAAAGGGAAAACAGGGCTTCAAATTATTTTTCCAATTGAGAAATTCAGGAGATTGCCTGGGGAAACTTTCTTTCCACATTTATTTATTTATTTATTTTTAACAATTTCAATATACATTGAAGTTCTCTAGGAAAGTTATACTAATTTACACAGAGAAGTACTCATGATCAATAGAATTCTGAATTTCTTCCAGTACTTACAGAACAGGAACCATGTCTTTTTTTCACATTTCTGTTATGGAACATTTCAAACATGTATAGAAGTAGAGAGACTAGTTAATAAATCTCATGGAAATTTTCTAATCCCAAATAACTGTCAACAGCTTAGACAGAAAACATGGAGCTAAAACAAAGCAAAGCAAATTTAAGTAGAGTTGGGGTTTTTATTTTATTTTTTAAATATCAGATTATTTTAAATTCTTTCTGTATTTTGAGATTACAATAAAGCCTTAATTAGTAGGACTCCAAAAAACTGGAAACTTTCACTGACTAGAGTCTTTTCTTGTTCTTTCTGTTTTGAAAAAAGGTTTATTATAAGCTACTCATAACAGGGATTCATTCTAAAATTTAAGTTTCAAGGAGTGATCTACACTCTGTCTACCCTCAGTTTACTCTCATATCTCTAATATTATTTCCAATTATAGCTGCTTAGCATAACAAAGACCATTCTTCATGTCAATCTTTCTTAAAGTGGCCTCAGGATGAAGCTACTAGGAAAAAAATAACTTGTGAGGAGAACGCCAAAAGAAGCAAAAAGAGGACTGCACCTTCCTTCCTCACTTCTGTTCTTGTTTTCATGTAATTCCTATATACCTGAAAAAATGTCTCAAATATCAGTTTCTAAGCAATTGTTACTAGCTTTCTTCCTGGCCAATGGAGTAGCACAGTGTGGTGGAAAAAGCTCTGTGCTTGTAATACAAGTCATGGCTCTCTTCTTTGGAGCTATGTGCTCTTGGGAAAGTCACTTATCTTTTCTGAGCCTTTGTTTAATCACTTGCAAAACAAAGGGGTTGGATTGGAGTAACTGATGCCTCTAAATGTCCTCCATTTCTGTTGTGTCATGAATTATAATTTCCAAAGTCTGGTTTTTGGAGAGTCTCATACCAAATATGATTTGAGGACACTCAAAGCATTTCGATCACTCACAATGCCTGAACTTCTATCATTAGTGATCCATTCATTTTGTTGAGTTTAGCCTTGTCTCCTCCTGTTAGTCTTTCTTTTCAGAAGAAAAGCATGTAAAGGCACTTCTTTGTGAATGCATTACTCACATTGCTCTTTCCCTGGCTTAGAAAGTAGAGATTTTGATGTCCAGAAGTTAGAAGTGGGAAGGAAAGGGTACAACAGAGAGAGACTGGAAAGGTATCAGAAACAGATTTCACCTCCTTCACAATTTTTCTGCAGCTTGGCTCTGAGCATTGTTATGACTCAACCTCTCTGTGCTTGGCAAGGCTCAAACAAGACTAGATCCTATTTGGTAGCAGATTGGAACAGGGAGTCCCTGGCTGAGTATCAGATTCAGGTACTTTTGATAGATTCTGAATGGAGTTCTTTATTAGGTATTTTGATCAACAGGCATTTGTTTAAAAGAACCAAAACACCCCTTTAAGTAAAACATGTACATTGTTGCAGAGCCATCAACAGGCATATCTTCCTATTCAATTACAGTAACCATGAGTGGCAAGAATCTGGGTCACAATCTATCACCCAATCCTGTGTCGTCTCTTCATCATCCGGTTCTGGTCCTGTTCTTTTCTAAGTTCCATGTTGGTGTTCAATATTGTAGAAAATCTCTCATCTTTACTTTATCATAAGTATCTTCTGTCACCAGCATTTTATCTCTCCTATCCTGGAGAAAAACTATCTCTTCCTCTGCATTCCCTCAATGTTGGGATACTATTGGTAATAAACCATTTCTACCTTTAATGGAGGAAGATTCATTGATGAAGTTGTTGTTTTACTTTTGTCTAATAATAACATTTATTGTTTTACTGAGCCTTGCTGTATCTCAAGCACTTACATCACTCCATTTCATTCTCATACCTCTACCCCCATTTTACAGAGGAAGCCATTGATGTTGGGTCATCTTCCAAGGTTTTCCAGCTACGGCTGTCTGTATCCAGAGTCTAGCTTTTGCCCACTGCACTAACCTGCCTCTCTTGTTTGCTATCCACATGCTTGGGACTGCCCAGGCTGGTGTGTAGAAGATAGGTTTCCTCACTGGGTAGCAAACAATGATTCATTCTCATGACTTAGAGGAGGCAGATCTAGCTTGTGGGGGAATCGTTTACAAGCTTATCACCCTGGGAAACTCAGACTCTTTTCTTATTGTCCTTTCTGCAACTTCATTTCAAATTTTTCTTGCAGTAGCTGGTAGCAGAATCAAAGGAACACTTATGTGTGCTGGTTGGGGTCTGAGGCCTAAAAGTGGCTAATTCTTTTTTGTCTACTGATTTATGGATTGCATCTGAATATATCAATTTAACTGAAAATATTTTAAACTCTTATTTTAGTTAGTAATTTCAACTTCTTTCACTAAACCATTACTTCCATCATAGAGACAAATAGATGAATCTGAAGTTTCTTTCCAAGATATAATTTTAAAAAGGTGTTTTGGCCTGGGAATCCAAAGGCCTGGATTGGTTCTGGATCTGCCACTTATTAGCATGTAATTTTAGGCACATCCACTTAATCTTGCTGAACTCTAGCTTCTTATCTGTACCATAGGAATAATGATATCTTTCATGCCTAACTTACAGAGATGCTATGGTAGGAAAGTTGTTATTAGAAAGCGCTTTGTAAATCTGAAAGTGCTCAACAAGCATAAGCCATTAGGCAAGATGAAGCAAAATGCTATCCTGAAAAGATCAAGAGTAGAAAGGAGATTTTCATCAGGCCTCCAAACACCAATAATTGAATCATGAGGGAAGTTTATGTCCCTGACAATGGACCTGTACCCCTAAAGTGTTAGCTTTTGGGGTGCAGGTCCAAACCGGATCTACAACTAGATCCATGATGACCTTCAACCCTCTGATCTCCAATAAACCAGTCTTAATCCTCATCTAAACTGAGTACCCCACTTCTAGAGGAAAAATGGCAAGAGCATTAGGTGACCCCTTGACACCAGTGAAGCCAGGGACCTGAATAATGTTGATTGGGTAAACTGACTAAAAAGTACAGAATTGATTTTATGCCACTTGGTTACAGGGACAGAGATATTGCAATGGAAAGAAATACAGGAGAAAGGGTAGAATGTAAATTCTGTATGAAGTTATAGGCACTCCAACTTGTAAATGTCAATCCCAGTGAGAATATAAATTGTCTTCTGACTAGTCCAGACAGTGCCCAGCACAGCGTGAGTGCTCACTCAGTACAATGTGACAGTGATGGTAACTGTCCTTGGTCTCTTTCTTTTCTCCTTGGCTATAGGGTTTCCAGAGATAGGTGTGGATGCAATCTACTAGTGCCCAGAAAGAAGATTGAAGGAAGGGGTACGGGCACCTTCTCCCCGCCCTCGCTTCCCCCAGCCCCCATTCCCCAGACCCGCACAGTCAGGCTTGAGAGACTGGAAGGGTTTCACTTCCGCCTGGCTGCAGGAACCACAAGTTCCCAGTCTAGGTCATAATTGGAATAATCACAGTCAAAATACACCCAGATGCTCTCACACACCCAGACGCGCGCGCATCCCTGAGCCACGGGGCGCACGTGAGCCCGCACCCCGCGCACCCAGCCCTGCCTCTCGCCAGAGCATCCTCAGCAGCTGCCACCAACGCAGACGCAGCCTCCTTCTCCTCTTCCTCCTCCTCCTACCTCCGCCGCCGCCGCCACTGCCGCTGCGGCTGTGATCTATCCCCTCTCGTCCTCCTTGCTCCCCCAGTTCCTGGTCTTCCTCCTATCCCCTGCTTCTGCCCAGCGGCGAAGGGCAAAACCCTCGGCTGCGGGTCTTCTTCGCTCTGACCAAGAAGAGGTTGGAACAGGTCTGTGCGGGGGGGCGCTTTGTTGCGGGCTGCTGGAGCTCTTGTGGCTCCAACAGCCGCTGGGAGAGCATGGGGCGGGCGAAAGGGTAGATTATTTCTCAGTTCTCAGTCTTGCTGTATGAATACATGGAGGGCGAAAGCTGGTTCCCTTTGCCAGTTCGCCGTCCTTTTTGGTTCATGGCGAGAGAGCACTGAAGCTGCCGGACTCCTGCCCCCGCCCACCTCTAAAGCTCTCTTTCTTTGCGTCCCCACTCCTGCATCCACTTCCCTGGGCTGAGCTTTCTCTTGTTCAGGGAGCTCAGGGATGGGGGCGGGGAGAGATGGATGGAGATGATCCAGCGGGGCACCTGGGTGCCTGGGGCTTTGTTATATACAACAAAACCAGTCCTCATCAGCTTCCAGCTCCAGGCTAGGCTGCTGTCCGCCGGCAATGTGGGGTGTGGGTCGGGCCGACTAGGGAAGTGAGAGAATGTGAGAGGGCACTCCCTGTATGCACACAGGAATGCAGTGGTGTGTGTCGTGGAGATGGTGTGGATTCTGTGTGGAATTCAGTGAGTGCGAGTCGAAGTGGTGTGCGTGTGTGTGTGCGCGCGTGTGCCTGCGCCATGGGGCTGGGCTACTCTTGGCATTACATGTCCTTGGGTCTCATCCCATGCCAAGCCAGACTGCAGCAACACGCAGGTGGATCAGGTCCAACCTGTTCTGCCCACATTGAAAGGATAATGATGGTTTCAAAGTGATGGAAATCCCCCCAGCTGGGACTTTTGCTTATGACTTTCTGGATGCAGAATTTCGAGTCAGGTTGACCAAGCCCTACTGGATATCGTTATTGTTCTCCCAAAGATGCCCAACTTTCTTAGCAGGTTTTCCTCTCTCAGCCAATGAGGATCCAAAGCTCTTACAGTGATCCCTGCAGTGCCTTCCCACACCCATTTTAATTAGTGGATCCTAATATCTTCAGGTCTTGCTTACTACAGTGAAGTTAGTGCTGTGCTAGGTGTAGTTCTATGTTTGAACTAAAGAACAAACTAAATACACCTACGTATTAGTCATGAATTTGATAAAGAGGTGTTTTTTTTTTTCTTTCTTGAATGATAAGGTATGAATTAGTATGGCCATTTTTTTAATCAAAGAAAGAAGAGATCAATAAAAATGAATAAAACTGCTAAACCTTCTTTTTGACATTTTTATTTGCAGTTTTAATAAAGCACTGTTTTTCAGGGTCCAAAAATATACAGTTAAAGATACTGATTAATCAAACACTGGATATTTTTTGCATACCTGCTGTGTGTTAGTAATGTTAAGTATTGAAAATATAGAAATGAATAAAACATCATCTCAGCTCACAGGGAGTGCACAGTCTGGTAGGCAAGATAGAGTGTGTAAACAGACAATTAGAGTAGAGTACGACAAGGGGCAGCAGGGTATTGTGGGAGCACGAGGGAGGTATGCTTGGTTGGGGATGGCGGTTATGATCAAGAAAGGCTTCATGGGCAAGGTGACATTTCAGTTGAGTCTTAAAGAACTAATTCACCAGGTTGCTAAGTGGAAAATGATATTCTAAGTTGAAAGAATGGCATGTATGCAAGTCGAGAGGTCATAGTTAAGTGAGGCTGCAGGGAGTCCTTGGAGGTATGACTGCCAAATTCTCAACAAACTTAGCATGGGTCTCTCTGATTTGGAATGATGATTGGTGGCTCATCCAAAAAAAAAAAAAAAAAAAAAAAAAGCCAGTATTGCAGATTGATAAAGATCACAACCCATCTCTATCTTAAGAAACATCTGGCTCATTTATTAAAATTAGCGTGTTTTGCTTTAAGCAAATCTGATATATGTAAATGTGAGACTGCAAGGCAAATGAACTAAATGGACAATATTCACATTGCAGAATTTGCTGCTTTACAAATGGATTCATAATCAGATTGTGTTAATTAACAGTGCCTCTCTGACCTTTATGGTGATTTTTTTTTTAACCAGAAATCCATTAACGGAATTTTTTCCAATAGTCAATGAATGGATTAAGACCGATACACCTGCATTACATTTATTTTTTGTACAAAAATTTACCAACTTCAATGCAGGAATTTCTGCTCATTCTGTGGATGTTTAATAAGTACTAAAAGGAAATATGAAAATGCTAGTAATGAATGTTAAATCCATTGGCTGTGATCTTTTATGATTCAAATTGTATATAAAATAAAAGTTAACCTGAACGGGACCTTGAGGGATTTTTACATTTTAGGTACTTTTAGTAGTGTCACTGGTAATTAATAATGGCACAAGATTTCTGTGCTGTATGTTAGTTTTAAAATGTATATATAATAATGACTGCTCTAATATTCATGCAATTAATCCAGAAAAGGGACACATTCTGAGTCTCCTGTTTTGTTGTGTTGGTGCTGATTGAATTCATAAATGGCACTGGGAGTGAGACTAAGAGACTGATTATTTCTACTGGAAGTGCCTGGTGAGCACAAAATTCTGCTAGTTAAGTGTGTGGATTTCGAAAACATGGTTCAGCGTCCGGAGCACCTCTCCCCTTAAACCAAGACCAAAAATAGCCCTGAGTTTTATTTGAAAGGAATGCCAGAAGTGGATGAGCTTGAATCGACTTGTTTCCTAGTCTGGACAATGCCTTGCTGCAGAGGAGTTGATGGCCTAGGGTACTTTGGGCACATAAAGGTTCTTTGTTCACTGGCTGTCAATATCAGAAGGTATCAGGCAATATCTCTAAGATACATTCTCCAAAGCTTGGGCTGGATTGGAATTGATCTGTCAGCTGTGTTGATGCTCAGATCTGTCTAGTTACTAGACCAGTGTTTTTTGGTGTAGGTTCCAAAGAAGACTAATTCCATAGAATGTTAGTAGGTCACACCACCCCCACCCAACACACACACAAACACACAGTTTTGTGGTCAAGTTAAGTTTTGGAAATTCTTATTTAAACATAAACAGGTTTGTTTACTGCAGGGCTTCTAAAAGTCTTTACTAGGCTAATGAATATTGTGACTCTCCAGAAGTATAAAATATGCAGCATTTCTCAGATGGAATTGCCCACAGAGCCTGGTGTTCCAACAAGCATTTGGCTCTACTGGTGTTGAGAGAAACATTCTTTGGGCAAGAGCATTCTCCGCTGAGTTCTGAGTTCAGAAGCTTTAGGCATCTTGCTGAGCAAGCTTGAATGGCTCGCTTTACCCCTCCAGGCTTTCCTTCCTTCCCCACTCTGTAAAATGAGGCGGATAATAATCATCACTCTCACTGAATGTGATGGTGTGATGACAACTAAGATAATAACTCTGTAAGTATTTTGAGCTGCTTAGAAGAAAGGCTCTATGTAAACTCAAGGTTATTATTATGAAAGAGAAGTGAAGAATTAAGGCAATTATCCTGATAATTCAGGCCCAAATTCTGTCTTTCTGCTGACTTATTGGGCAGACTGCTCCATTTCTCTGCTCTGCTTTGACTGCAGAGACCTATCCTCATTCAACCTTGGCTGACTTAGTTCTCTGGGTTTATTTCCTTTGACATTCTGAAAATTTCAGCATGGCCTTTAATTTTCTGGTCCAGAGGTATCATCAGTACATCCTTCAGAAAAAGTCCATCAGTCTGAACATACACTGCTGACTAGAGAACCCTGGAGTTAGGAATTAAGTTTAGTTGGAAAGTTGCTTTTATCCTTCAGAATAATCGTCTTTCAGAAGTAGTTGTAAAGGGCTATGTTGGAAGCTAGCTGGTGCAGGGTTTCTCTCCAGTGGCCCCAACACCCAATCTGGGCTGGAGTCCTGTTTACAGGAGATGCTTCTTGAACAACAGTTTTAAGGGGGTCCATTTTGTCAATGGGAAGCTGAGGCCGTCTTTAAGGAAATTTAAAGGTAAAGGAAATAGAATTCATATGACTATTGACCGTTCTTGGATCCCTTGACTGTTATTAATTCCCAGAATTTTTTTTTCTTTACCAACTGCCTTGAAAGGAGAATGGAGCTCTTAAGACTTAATGGTTGATAATCATTGTAAACTGGGTTTGGGGTAGAGACTGATGTCAAGGCATTGGTGTTACTGGTTCTAGAGTGCTCTGTACTCAAATTAGCTCGTCTCTGCATGAAAGCAGCAAACTTCAGTTGTAATTGGAAAAATTTCTGTTAGCCACAAGAGAGCACTGTGTGACTTTAAGACTGTGTGATGCTGTAAAGCCAGAGTGAAGTTATTCTTTGTTCTGGAGAGCATAGTGGAGATGCTTGTTCAGTAGGGGACATTCATAGAATGGTAGAGCTACACATGCCTATGGAAGTTCCTCTGTTGTAAACCTTCTGTTTGGATGTGGAAAATGAGGATGGAAGAAGTGAAATGAGTTGCCCAAGGTCACACAGCTACGACATGACAGAACAGAAGTTATTCTAAGAGCTGAAACTCAGATCTTCTGCCTCCCAGTGTTTTTCTATTTGACTTAGCTGCCTCCTTGTGTAGTTCCGTGGAGTGAGGGTTGGCTTATTTGGTGGGACTTGGAGGTCATGTCCAGTTCTAAGCAGTGTGGGCTATCACATGGCAGTTTTAGTGGAGGGACAGGTTTCTGGTGAAGCCCTAAAAGACCTTGCTTCTCTCTTTCCCTCTTCATTCCTCTTGAGTGTATAGTTGTCTGATTCACCAAGCCAAACATCCAGTTGGTAACCTGGGGACTGGCTGCTCTGCCCTAGATTCATGGTGGCTGATTTGATCATCCTAATCCTTTTTACTTTGGTGATTGACTAATAATAATTTTTGTGTGCCAAGGATCCCCTTGAAAGTCATGAAAGCTACTGGTGCACTCCCCAGAGAAGGCCTCTCATCCACAGACATGTGCATGCAATTTCAGGGTCTTGTAGGTCCAGAGCTCCTGCTCTGCTTGCTATTGGTATTGGTACACAGCCTAGGGTCACTGGTAGAAGCTCCCCTAAATATGAAAGATTCCCAGAGGTGGAATTGTCAATCTTAACTAGGAGGGAAATGGAAATGCTGGGATGAGCTTTGTGCCAAATAGACAGGGAAAAGGGACTAAAGTAGAATTTCTTATGGATAAAAGAATGGAATTGAATCCTGAATTTCAGATAAAAATAGAAAAGGACTTGAAATGAGCTAACCATGCCCCCTTCCTTCAACCTTATGAAAGAAAGTGGGGAAGCTAGGTAGGAAGACTGGTGGGAAATTTGGGAGGACTGGGGAGGGGGTTAGTCCAGAAAGGGTGGCAATCATGCCATATTTAAATGAAATGAAAACTCTTCCCAAAGAATGAGACAACTCTTTCACTTCTCTCCAGCTTTCTTACTCTAGTGAAACCTCTAAACACCAAAAACTGAGGGCTTTGGGTATTAGAAGTTGTCTTAGATTCTGGAACACTGTGTCCTTGAAAAGGACACATTTAAAGGCTGGGAGTTGGGGCTGGACATTGTGGGGGAGTGCCACAGCATGTCTTTCTTCTTGTTTACAAAAGCATTTTTATTATCAAAAGAACACATCTCATTCTTGCTTATAAAAATAGAGATATGATGTAGATTGTTACTTGACTCTCCAACACTGATCCCCCACCATGTTCACAGGTTGGTATGTATCACGTTGTGCATGTTTTTATGAATATTCATATATATATTCATGTACGTAAAATAATCAAAGATGTGACCATGTGCTGTTCTACAGAATGCTTTTTACTGAACTATATGTCTCAAGATGTTTTTGCCAGTATGCATCTAGTGATTTCATTTTTTTAAAAATTATTATTTTACGTTCTGGGATACATATGCAGAACGTGCAGGTTTGTTACATAGATATACATGTGCCATGGTGGTTTGCTGTACCGATGAACCTGTTATCTAGGTTTTAAGCCCTGCATGCATTAGGTATTTGTCTTAATGCTCTCCTTCCCCTTGCTCCTCACCCGAGACAGGTCCCAGTGTGTGATGTTCCCCTCCCTGTGTATTTCTTTCTTATAAATAACTGTATAGTATTCTACTATATGATTGTAATATAATCTCTTTAATCCAACCTTTGTTGATAAATTTTTACATTATTTCTGATTATTTTTACATTATTAAATATTGGTGCAATGTACCTTCTTGTACATACATCTCTGCATACCACTGTGAGCAATTTTGTCATATAAATTCAAAGTAGTAAAGTTGCTGGTTCAGAGTTTGGTTTGCACATCTTTGATTTTAATAGAGCCTGCCAAACTGCTTCCCAGAAAGGCTATCACAATTTACCTTCCCGTCAATAATGGCCATTTATCCACACTCTTCCTCATCAATTTCAGATATTATTGATATTTTTAATCTTAGACAATGTGAAGACTGAAAAAAGATCTTTTATCTTTGCATTTCTTTGAGTATTAGTGAGGTTTAACATTTTTTCACGTGTTTTTTGGCCATCTGTATTTCTTCTGTGTTGCCATTTCATATCCTTTGTTTTTTTTTTTTTTTTTTTTTTTTTTTCGAGTTGTTCTTTCTGCTTCTGATAACGAGGATTTCCAAATATTTTGGATAGTAATTATTTAACTGTTCTCTATGTTGCAAATATATTCAGCAGTTTATTATTTGTCTTTTAAGTTTGATTTGGATGTCTTTTACTGTACAGAAATGTTTATGATTTTTTAAAATCACAACCTTCAATTTATTCCTTTATAAGCAAACAATGCTACAATTGGATATCCTTGCACTATGTTATATACTGTTGGCTCATTATTTCCTTAAGATAAATTCCTACGATTAGATTTGTTCAATTAATATTTTTCTGGATATTGCCAAATTGCTTTCTAAAATGTTTCTGGCAAGTTACACTCCAACTACAGTGTATACAAGTACATTTTTCCCCTCCTTCTGATGTCTTCTGATAATTCAGGTTTTGGTTCTTAAATCAAATGCTGGGCTGAAATTTGTATTTGACAACAGGAAAGGCTGGGAGCAGAAATACCTAACTGCACATAGAACACCTGTAATACATGTTTCACCTTCAATTATTTAAGCAAACATGCTCTTTAATTCATTTCCAACTAGAACTATGTCGAAAGCATTTTCCAACATCGAATTCCTCTAAATTCACTGTGAAACGAATGACCACTTAGGGTCATCTCTGCTGGCAGTATCCAGAACAGCAGGCAATGATGAACTAACTTTAGAGCTATATCTCATCTTAAGACACTTGGAAAAAAGCTACTGCTGCATCTTCACTGATCTCTGAGGTCAGCCAGATTGGTTCCAGAACTTTCTGAAGGCTGAGTGGTGAGTAGGAATCAGTTTCTATCTAACTTGGCTTCCTGCAAAGAGGACGAGTTTGAGGTCCTCCCATGAGAGGTTATTCTAACAGAAATAAACAGTGATGTCACCCTCTGCAAAGGGAATAGTGGCAAACAGGTACAGGTATAGCTTTTCCCCTCACTCTGCCTGGGCTTGCTTCATCTTCTTGTGCCTGTTTTCTGCCAGTATCCAACTATAGTCAAGGATGTTTTTATGTGTGCTTTAGGCCAAGGGTAGGGTCTGTGGATTAGAAGATGGAAATCTGAGTGGTAGTTTATGCAGCTTATGAATGCTTTCTTGTCTGAAGAGCACAGTAGCAACCTAAAATCCTTTGGAGGTGGCAGGGCAATTGGGGAACATGAAAAAGTGGTCATAGTTGTTGCTTACCCATTTTACAGATAGAGAACACATCTGGAGAGGAGAAATACTCCAAGTGTTGGACACTGCTGGAAAAGGATCCTGGCATACCTCTTAACACTTGCTAGCTAAAGATTTGACAACTTCTCTCCTCTACGGATATATGTAGGTGCCTTTGAAGTGAAGCTTCCTAATTTAATAGGTTTAATAATGCCCTTTTCCTTACCAGTATTTACTTTACCTAGTGTGTTACTGGCACAGCTCACCCCGGAGATGCTTTTGAGCTGTCAGAAGATGGGTAGGTTATTGTCCCCAAAGGAATAATTTAGATTACTTGAACTACTGACAATTATGAGTTGTGGCTTTCCACTTACCTCAAAATCTTGGTATTTGGCAAATGGCTTTAGATTGTATCTAATATTTGTCTATTTTTCTCCCTTTTAAGGATTTGGACTACAGTAAGCATAGTTCACAGAGGAACTGATGGCCAGATAATATAATTACTAAATTTTGCTGCCTTGAAAAAACTGGTTTTAGTTGTTATGCTGATGAATATCCTGTTTTAAAGTTAGGGTTTCTCTTTTTAATTGCCGAATAATTTAAAACTGAAACATCATAGCCACAAATATAGTTTCTATGCATAAATCATATGATACATTTATACTTTTTGACAGTTATAAGAGGAAAGGTCTTCTTTCTTTTTAAAACTATGCTTGGTACTTCTAGTAGAATTGGGGATTCTCATGTTTTTCTTTTCTAATGAATTATTCTGCGAAGGTAACATTGTTTTTTTTTTAACTCTGATTAGAACTGGGAGGGGTTGTCTGTCTCCGTACTTAATCCAAAAATAAAAACCTCATTAACAAAGAAGCAAAGAAAGTTGGTAAATGGAGCTTACAGTAAATTGGGAGGCAGAAATCCAGGGTTCAAGTTCTGGTTTTGTTATTTATTAGCTGTGTGACCCTGAACTAGTGCTTAAATGTCTCTGAGACTCAGTTTCTGACATAAAATGAGGGCATTGTTAGGAATCGATGATCCCTATTGTAATTCCTTCAACTTAAACAAGATACTCTCATCTCCAAAGTTAAATCTTGCTTTGTGACAGAATCACTTGGGGACACTTTGGAAACATATTTTGAAGGCCCCACCTCAACCAGTTGAATCTCTAACTCCAAGAATAGACCCAGGAAATCTATTTGTTAACTAGCTTCTTAGGTGATTTGGGAGGAGACTGGAACACCCTCCAGAGGTAACTTTCAGGAGGCAAGATCTCCTGGTGCGTTCTGGCTTGAGGGAATGAAACCATTTTCCAAAGTGGGGAAGTCCAGGTCACCTAGGAGCTCTGGCTTAGAAATCTATGATATGAAACTGCACTTGGGGAGGCTAGCTTTTGGCCTAGCTCCCTGGGGCTGGTTTTTGCAGAGGTGAATGAAGAGCACAGTGTTCTTTGTAAGAAGAGCGAGTTTGGAGGAACAAACTGACCAGTCATTCAGTAATGAGTATATTTCAGGTCTCTGGCACAATACCTTGAGGAGAATCATTACTGAGAGAGGACACAGTGATTTCCATAACTCTTAGATTGTTTTGGCCCAGGCTTTCCTTTGAATCTCATTTCAAACTTCTATTCCCTCTTTGACTTTTTCAACTTTTGTTCCTCTTCCCTTCATTAAGCTCACAGTGTTGCAGTGGGTTTCTCCCACTTCGCCTTGATCTCACTGATCCTGTTTCCTTCAGCCATAGGCACTCTCTCGATACCATCCTACCTTCTAAATGCCAAAAGGAAAGGAGTCAGCACTAATGTACACCCATTTGTCCCACTATTTCCTTCTGCTCCAGCTTTCAGCTCTTCACTTCATTATGGGAGTAGTTGGAGCTAGGGAAATGCTTCTCTAGGCAAACTTTCAGAGACAGCAAGTGTTTCTTTCTTTATATAGCTTCCATTTATTAAATGTTCAGGGATTGCCCTGCTCTTTGCATGTGTTGTCTCATTTAATTTTCTCCACAACTCTATTAGGTTAATACTGTTAGCATTCCATTTTACAGAGGAGGGAACTAAGGCTCAGAGCAGCTAAGTGGCTAAGTGATTTGCACAAGTTCGCTTAGATGGTGAGCAGCAAAGTGAGTCTGTCTGTATGGTCTAGGGGTCTGAATGGTTAAACAGAGTATTCTACTATTAAGGGCTCCCCATAGAAATAAGACTCTGTTACACCAAAGGGAATGCATGAGGCAACAGATCTTCTTGGGTGTGACTAGTATGAACCTTGACGTAACAATAAACACCAGGAAAAAAAGGACAGGTTCATTTTAATGGCAACACAATGTTGCCAGAGTTATTATGTATCATTGTAGGGGTGGGTCTCAGAGATTTGTTTTGATTCTTATGAATTGATAAGTGAGTAAATCTGTAAATACTGTCATTGAGAGATAAATTCCTGAAATCCTCATGACTATTGTTAGCTTTAGAAATCATGGGAATGTGGAACATACTTTTTGTTTTCCTCCTCCTACTCCCATCAGGAGAGTAATGCCAAGGATATAGCAGACCTCTGGGAAGTAGGGAGTGACTTCCTGGATGTTTTCAGTTAAAGGGGGACTGGGTGGGGGAAGATAACTAGGGGGAAGGCCCAGAATAACATGAACAACAGTGTTGTTGGCTTAGATTATTGGGTTTCCAGCTCACTCGAGTTCTTCCTGTCTGATTCTCATTATCAAACTTGTAGCATGCAGCAAAGGGTATTTGGCATCCACCAATACAGACTCATTGAACTAGGATTGATACGATTCAAACTCATGAACATAACCAAAGCATGCACTGCGATTTCCAGACTATACATATGGGACCAAGTCCATCCTTAAACCCTAACCTAATGCCCTTTTTGAAGTAGCCCAACTTTTTAATTTGACTGTAGTATAGGGCATTGAGCAATTTAACATCACTGCACAAAAACAGACCATTTGTTTTCTTTTCTGTGGCTCTTTCCTAGAAAGATCTTCTATTGGCTATAATTTCTCTAAAAATTCCCTTCCAATTAGAGCCCTCGAGGGAGAACTTGCACCGATTTTCTGCAGTATCTGTCCTCTTTATTGCCATTTCAAGTCATGATAGTCAATAGGCATCAAGAAACTAAGGACGAGCCAGGCATGGGGGTGCACACCTGTAGTGCACCTTAGCTACTATGGAGGCTAAGGTGGGAGGATCACTTGAGCCCAGGAGTTTGAGGCTTCAGTGAGCTATGATTGTGCCACTACCCTCCAGCCTGGGCAACAGAGTGACACCCTGTCTCTTGATTAAAAAGAAAATAAAAGGAGAAACCAAGAAACTACAGTCTTGCAAGGCCTCAATTGTCTGTTCCATGTCTAATGCCAGATAAGTCACTCTGTCTCTTTAGGCCTCAGTTCTTCCATCTGCAATGATTCTAATTCTCCTTTCTCTGTAGAAAACCTGGAGCAATCAGTTCACTGAGAACAGGCTACTTTGAAAGAAAAGAGGTCCAAGATATATGACTGTGAATGTCTTCATGTTTTCCCTGGCAAAAGAGCTGTTTTGGAGCAAAAGAGAGGGTAGGGTAAAGGTTCAAAGATCACTTGCTTAAGTTTAATCCCCGCTCTGCTTTCTGCTAGCTGTGTGGTCTTGGAAAGTTTCTTAATCACCTAACTGCCTTGGCTCTGTAAAGTGGAAAAAAGTAGTATTAGTACTTACCTCACAGAGTTGTGGTGAGGAATCAAAGAGATAATCTATGTCTGTCCAATAGATAGTGTTTATTTGTCAACTATTAGTGTTCTGTATGCATGAAGATATTTGAATCCTGCCTCAGGTACTTTGGACAGTCATTTAGCCTCTCTAAACCTCTGTTTCTTCACTTGTGTAATGGGGATAATAATAGTAGCTACCTTTTAGGGTTTCTTGAGGAATAAATAAGATAATTCCTGCAAAGTTATCAGTACACCACCTGGTACACAGAAGTGCTCAATAAACTATTGCTATTATCAGTCAGTTGCCATCCTCAGAGACCTTGTGGGTCCTTTGGTCCCTGCTTTTCTATTTCCTTCAGCCATACGCACCTATGGGCCTAGCTCCCACCCCAGGAAATATTTCTGGTGCCTGTGATGTAGTATTATCACTATTTTCCCTTGTTTGGGGTAAGTAGATGAGATGGCCTTTTTGCATGGGGAGGCCCCAAGACTGAAGGGGCTTCTTGCAAAAGCACTGCACGAAGGCTGCTTGTGGAAAGCAGCTGATTCCTTGAGCTCGAAAATGGTTCACACAGTGACAAAAATGGGAACAAAGCAGACCCTGCTTTATGACTCCCACGGGAGCCTGTCCCCATGCAGCACAAAGTTCTGTCTTGCCCTCCCCACGCCTCCCCTGTCAGCTCCACCAGCCATACATTCCTCCAAGACAAATGGTCAGAGAGCCCTTCGTCTCCTCCCCAAATAATATGTTGAGTAAGGCAACCAGATGCTGCCATAGTGACAATTCCTACCTGATCAATAGGGCTGGGAATTGAGCCCTGGTGACAGGGCCTGCTTTGTGGAGGGCCACCTCCCAGGATATCACCTAGCTCAGCCTGGTGACGAAGCAATCTGCCCTACCCACCAATGGCTGTACGATCACTGGGCCTTTCTCTATACATTAATCCAAATCTCTGGGGCCTCAAAGTGACCATTTCGGGGAAATTGCAACGTCATTGGATTCCTCAGTGTCTCTGCCTTAGTTCATGCCTTCATGGTTTCTGACCTGAACTATATCATATTATTGTTCCTGCTACTTTTACTTCTATGAATAATGATAATTATAGCTAACACTTACTGTGTGCTTATTATGTCCTAGGGGCTATGCTAAGCATTTACATGTATTATCTCATTTAATCGTCACAAAAACCCTGTGAGGCAGGCACTATTATCCCTGTTTTCCAGACGAGGAATTATAATAGCAGTTAATATATATTGAGTGCTTACCATGTGCTAGGTACTATGCTAACTGCCTTATATATTTTTTCTCATTTAATCTTCATAACCTTATGAAGATTATCCAGCCCTTTACAACCAGAGGGCTAGAAATATCTCTATTACTAATAATAAACATCTATTATTACTAATAGAGATATTTCTAATAACATTTTTTATATATAATATTAATTAGATATCTAATATTACTAATAGAAATATTAATTATTACTAATAGAGATATTGCTAATAATAATTAGTAATGTTAGAGACATTTCTAGCCCTCTGGTTGTAAAGGGCTGGGTGAGAACCCTGATACTTATGGAATATTCAGAAAGGTTGCATGACCCAAGAGGACTTTGGATGTACTTTTACAAGTCCTTCCTCACCACTTCTTTCTGCTTTCTCACTATGTGCTTGGGTACAGTAGACATTGCTCATTCTGAATCTTGCAGGGACCCTGGACATGGCTGGTGATAGGAGAAGGCATGGTGCATCTTTCTTACCCTGGGTTGTTTTGGGGATATCTGGGATCAGGCTAGAATAGAGACATGGTGGAAGTTACCAAATAAAGGTCATGTGTCTTAGCCTGGAGTTTTAGGCTTTCAACTCTATCACTATTAATGACTATAGCATACATTGTTTATAGTATTTGCTAAACAACGACCCCATACTCCAGCCACATTGAGCTATTCCCATTCCCAGAACACATCTTTCACACAAATTTGCATGCCTTTATTGCAGTGTTTTCTTACTTGGTCTTCTCTAAAAAAACTTCTCAGACCATGCCACTTCTTTCTTTTATTTCTTTATTCATTCATCCTTTCATCCCAATGACACATGTTGATTACTTACTATACACTAGGTACTGTGCTAGACATTTGGAATATTATTTGAGTAAAACAGACATAATCCCTACCCTCATGAAGCTTATGGGCTAATGGAGGAGACAAACATTAAACAAATAAACTCAGACATATATAATTATAAATTATAGGATGTGCTGTGAAGGAAAACTACAGTGTATGACAGGCAATAGCAGTGAAGAAGACTTCATTGAGATGGTGGGGGAGCGTGAAGAAAGGCCTTTCTGGGGGAAATGACGTCTATCCTGAGGCCTGAAAGATGAATAACTATTAACAAAGAGTATTTCATGCAGAGAGAGCAAATCGTGCAGACACCCTGAAGTGGGTGCTTTCCACATTCAAGTGACTAAAAGAGAGTGAACTGGGAGAAAGTGATGCTCCATGAGGTTGGAGACCACGTAGAGCCTTGCAGGCCGTGGTAATGAGTTCCCTTTTTAGGCCAAGAGCAGAGGGAAGCCACTGAAGTGTTTAAGGGTAGAATTAGGGTAATGTAATTCATAGTTTTACAATATCACTCTAGCCACTGTATAAAACGGAACTTAAGAGTGGCAAGAAGAGAAAAAAGGGGCAAGCTAGGAGGCCATGACAGTAGTCCAGGAAGACAGATGGTGGTGGCCTGGACTAGAGGTGACAGTGGCCATGAAGAGAAGAGCAAATACAGCATATGTTTCAAAAGGGCTTGCTACTAGGCTGGATATGGGGACTAAGAGGAGAGAGGAATTGAGGAAGACTTCCATGTTTTTGGCTTGAATAACGTGATAGATGGTGTGCATTTATGGACATGGGGAAGTATCCTGAAGCAGATTGAGTTGAACTCTCATCCTGTGCCATATTCAGTCTAAAATGCTCATTCAGCATATAAGCTATGTTACGTTGTTTTGATGATAGTTAACATGAGTGCATTTGTTTTCTCCCTAGGTAGGTTTTAAGCTCCTTGAGGACAGTGGCTGTGTCTTACTCATCTCTGTATCCTCCAAGGCACCCAAGATCTGATGTATTAAATGCTGACTGATTGATTAACTAAAGAAAGAGGTTCATTTCTCTTTCAACTTTACTTTTCTTGACAAGGCATGGGACATGACTCTGGATTACGCTTTTTAAAAAATAAACGTCAGACACTCAATGCACATATTCCTTGATATAGACTTTAAACTTCATTCAATCATTAATCACCTTTTGAATAACTCCTGCCATGTGAGCATGATACATAAGGCACACCTAAATTTGCTCTGCATAACATCCTTCAGCAGTGCAGTACAGGCTATGGAGTCACAGAAGAATGGTTTCATGGGAGTGTGTAGGCTAGCTCAGGATTTGCAGAGCAGAAGACTAGAAGTAGCCTAAAAGCCTGAGTTGTTCAGGCTGTTGGTTTTAACTCTGGGACAACTTCACTTCAATGATTTCCTCCCAAAAGGATCTACTCAGTGTTTTGAGACATCTTAATTCCCCATAATGCCTCTCCATTTGTGCCATCCACTGCAACTACCCCAAATGTAAGTTCCTTTCCTCTCCTGGGGATTTTCATCCTCATACATGTTTGTGCTTTCTCTTTACAACCTATCCTCTCTCTCAGGCTTTCAGTCTGTATCCTTTGAGATCTATGTTGCATGTCAACAAACTCCCTTGGTCCTTCACCCTTGTTTAGTATAAACTGCCTCAGCACATCACAGTGCTGACTACATGTTAGCGTCACCTGGGGAGCTTTTTAATAGGTACTGAAACCTGGACCCCATCCCTAGAGATTCTGATTCATTTGGCCTGAAGAGGAACCTGGGTTTCCACACTTTTTAGAGCTACTCCAGATGATGCTAATGTGCTATCAGGTTTTCACACCACTGATACCTGCTTGCCTTAACTGACACATCAGTTCTATTGAAGCTAATCAAGTGTAAGCCACTCATTCTCCTGGGTTTCACATTCTACAGAGCTGAGGGGTAATAGCCACACTCTCCTATTTCCCCAAAACTATTTTTAGGTCTTTCATGTTCATCCTGAAAAAGAAGGAAAAAAAGCCAACAGATAACAAAATTAAATGCAACTAAGTTCATTCTCTTTAAAAAAATAAATTGGTTTAAAAATAAAATTAAATAAAATTACATCAATGCTCCCTGGAAGTGTCATGGCATCTATACTGCCCACTCTTTTGTCAATTCTTGTCTTCCTCATGCACCCACACTTTTTCTAAATGTTTAAGATTTGGTTTATCAGTTTCCTCTCCAATCTAAGTCCTCCTTTTCTCCTGGAGGAGTTTAATGCCCTTGTTGACAATCGATCCAACATTCTGGATTTATGATTCCTTTATTACTTTGACAAATATTTATGGAATGCCTATGTACCAGGCACTGTTGTGAATAAGTGCTAGGTATGGAGCAGTGAACAAATGGACAAAATTCTTGCCTCAAGAAGCTTACTATCAGGAAGGTAGCAGTGAGGGAGACAATCAACTAATCTGTAGGCAAATAAATGGTAATAAGCATTTTGGAAACATTTAAGCAGAGGATGATGAGGGAATGCTGGGAGAGAGGGATCACTTTTAAATATAAAATAATAAATTTCAAAAAGGATAGCCTTCACTGAGCTACCCTTGCAAATATCTTGAGGTAAAGCATTATAAACATAGAGAACAGCAAATACAAATGTCCTGAGACAGGAGTGTACCTGGCTGTGAGGAGGCAAGTCTAGCTTATGCTGAGTTAGAAGGTGAGGTCCAGGAGGTAACATGGAGACAGGTTGTATCAGGCCTTACAGGAAATTTTAAGGCCACTGGTTCTTACTTTGAATGAGATGGTAAGCCACTGGAGGGGAGTGTTCTGGGTAGGGAATGGCATAGGTCTGACTTTTATTTGAAGTTTCCTTGATATCACTTATCTCCGCTCACTTTCATCTCTGTTCCACTTTGATAACCTGTACCCATTGCCAGCTCCTGGATTTTGTCCCCAAACTGTTCTACCTCTGAAATCTTATACTCTAGTATTTTAATTGAGAGAGCTTATATATCCAGCTCCTTCATTCTAATTATACTTTCTCTTTCATTTTATCTAAATCTCTCATCTTTTGATTCTACAGAGGTCTTCTAGGATGTTAGCCCTCCTGGCTTCCCTCTCTCTCCTAAATTCCATAGTGCATCTTTTCCAGTCACTCTCTTGTGTAATTTTTTTTTTCCTGGTTAATCCTATATTTTAGTGGTTTAGCAAAACACAAACCATAGATCATTCTAGTGGACCTTGTTCCTGTCTGCACATGAGAATAACCTGGGATGCTTAGAAACATACTGATACCAAAAAATCCAAAAAGAAGGAATCCTTCCGAAATCATTTTATGAGACCAACATCATCCTGATACCAAAACCCGGCAGAGACTCACCAAGAAAAGAAAACCTCAGGCCAATATCCATGATGAACATAGATGCAAAAATCTTCAATGAAATACTGGCAAACTGATTGCAACAGCACATCAAAAACCTTATCTATCACAATCAAGTAGGCTTCATCCCGGGGATGCAAGGCCGGTTCAACACATGCAAGTCTATAAATGTAATCCACCACATAAACAGAACCAAAGACAAAAACCACGATTTTCTCAATAGATGCAGAGAAGGCCTTCGACAAAATTCAACAGCGCTTTATGCTAAAAACTCTCAATAAACTAGATATCGACGGAACATATCTCAAAATAATAAAAGCTATTTACTACAAACCCACAGCCAATATCTCACCACTCCTATTCAATATAGTATTGGAAGCTCTAGCCACAGCAATCAGTCAAGAAAAAGAAATAAAGGGTATTCAATTAGGAAAGGAGGAAGACAGATTGTCTCTATTTGCATACTACATGATTGTACATTTAGAAGACCCAATCGTCTCAGCCAAAAGTCTCCTTAAACTGATAAGCAACTTCAGCAAAGTCTCAGGATACAAAATCAATGTGCAGAAATCACACTCATTTCTATACACCAATAACAGACTAACAGAGAGCCAAATCAAGAGCGAACTCCCATTCACAATTGCTACAAAGAGAATAAAATACCTAGGGATACAACTAACGAAGGATGTAAAGGACCTCTGCAAGGAGAACTGCTAACCACTGCTCAAGGAAATAAGAGAGGACACAAACAGATGGAAAAACATTCCATGCTTATGGTTAGGAAGAATCAATATTGTGAAAATGGCCATATTGCCCAAAGTAATTTATAGATTCAATGCTAAACTCATCAAGCTACCAATGACCCTCTTAAAAGAACTGGAAAAAAAAAACACCTTAAACTTCATATGGAACCAAAAGAGAGCCCGCATAGCCAAGACAATCCTAAGCAAAAAGAACAAAGCAGGAGGCATCACGCTACCTGACTTCAAACTATACTATAAGGCTACAGTAATCAAAACAGTATGGCACTGGTACCAAAACGGAGATATAGACCAAGGAAACAGAACACAGCCCTCAGAGGCAACACCATACATCTACAACCATCTTATCTTTGACAAACCTGACAAAAATAAGCAATGGGGAAAGGATTCCCTGTTTAATAAATGGTGTTGGATAAACTGGCTAGACATGTGCAGAAAATAGAAACTGGACCCCTTCCTGACACCTTACACTAAGATTAACTCCAGATGGATTAAAGACTTAAACATAAAACCTAACACTATAAAAACCCTAGAAGAAAACCTAGGCAAAACCATTCAGGACATAGGCATAGGCAAGGAGTTCATGACTAAAACACCAAAAGCATTAGCAACAAAAGTCAAAACAAATGGGATCTAATTAAACTCCAGAGCTTCTGTACAGCAAAAGAAACAATCATTAGAGTGAACCAGAACCAACAGAATGGGAAAAAGTTTTTGCAATCTACCCATCTGACAAAAGGCTAATATCCAGAATCTGCAAAGAAATAAAACAGATTTACAAGAAAAAACAAACAAACCCATTCAAAAGTGGGTGAAGGACATGAACAGACACTTTTCAAAAGAAGACATACATGAGGCCAACAAACATGAAAAAGTGCTCACCGTCACTGGTCATTAGAGAAATGCAAATCCAAACCACATTGAGATACCATCTCATGCCAGTTAGAATGGTGATCATTAAAAAATCTGGAGACAACAGATGCTAGAGAGGATGTGGAGAAATAGGAACACTTTTACACTGTTGGTGGGAGTGTAAATTAGTTCAACCATTGTGGAAGACAGTGTGGCAATTCCTCAAGGACCTAGAAATAAAAATTCCATTTGACCCAACAATCCCATTACTGGATATATGTCCAAAGGATTACAAATTGGTCTATTATAAAGACACATGCACACGTATGTTCATTGCAGCACTGTTTACCATAGCAAAGACCTGGAACCAACACAAGTGCCCATCAATGATAGACTGGACAAGGAAAATGTGGCACATATACACCATGGAATACTATGCAGCCATAAAAAACAATGAGTTCATGTCCTTTGTAGGGACATGGATGAATCTGGAAACCATCATTGTCAGCAAACTGACACAAGAACACAAAATCAAACACCGCATGTTCTTGCTCATAGGTGGCTGTTTAACAATGAGAATGCATGGACACAGGGAGGGGAGCATCACACACTGGGGTCTGTTGTGGGGGACTAGTGGAGGGACAGCAGTAGGTAGGGAGTTGGGGAGGGATAACATGAGGAGAAATGCAAGATATAGGTGACAGGGATGGAGGCAGCAAATCACATTGCCGTGTATGAACCTATGCAACAATCCTGCATGTTCTGCACATGTACCCCAGAACCTAAAGTGCAAAAAAAATATTAAAAAAAAAGACTGATACCTGATTTCTCTGGTTTAGGTTGTGGTCTGGATATAGGTATTTTAATGCTCCCCAAGTGATTGTGTTGAGCAACCAGATTGATTACCTCTGGACTAATCCAGCATCTGCCTCTTCATTTTCTATATTTTGGCATCTGAGCAGAAAACCATATCTCAGCTGCTCCCTGTAAATTGCTTGGAAATCTTACAAAGTAACCTTAGTAAGCTACATATGACCTTTCTATTATGTTAAACCAACCTGCACCACCCTCCTCTAGACTTCAACCTCACTTCTGTCTCTGTCTCTCCTAGAAGGGGACTTCTTTTTCCATTTCATAGAGAAAATAGTGGCTTTTAGGGCCCCAAGTTCCTGCCCTTCTACCTCAAACCTAGGTGTATCTGTAGCCACTTTTATACTATTGTCTCCTGTGGCACTTCCAAAGCTTTCCTCATTCTTGTAGATCTTCAACATCTTACCGCTGGCTCTTTTCAAAATATCTACAATCGCTTTTGTCTTTAAAAACCTTCTCTTCAACTCTAGCTACTGCCCTATGTCTCTTCTTCTCTTCACAGCCAAGCTTCTTGAAAAAAGGAATCTACCTAGCTAATCCCCATTCTCTCACCTTCCATTCACTTTTTAAGTCCGCTGGAATTTGGTTTCTGCTTTCATGAAACACATTTTTGCTGTGGACACCAGTGATTTCCAAAGTCACAGATCTAATGAACAGTTCTGTCTTTTTCGTTACTTGGTGTTTCTGAGTCATTAATTTTATACTCCCTGTCTTCCTGAAAATCTGTTCTTTCATGGATTCTTTGAGAGTATTCTTTCTTGATTCACCTCCTACTTTGGCAGCTTTTTGAGTTCTTCTTCCTTGTCCCAGACTTGAAATATGAGTTTGGAAAAATATGAGAATCTCTTGTTACTACTTCACATTTTTTCTCAGCAATGTTATCCATGCCTTTGGCTTTAACTATCACCAGCTGATGACTCCCAGATATATTACCCCCATCACAGATCTCTCTCCTGAACCCTAGATTTGTTTATCAGACTGCCGATGGACTGTCTCTGCCTGGAACTTCCACAGGAACCTCAAAGTCAATGTGTCCCAAACTTCACTTGGTCTTTTATAAATACTCCACCAAATCAAAAAGTGTAGTCATCCAAGATTCCTCCTTCATCTCCCTCACCCTCCACAATTACCAATCCTCCCAAGGCTACCTCTAAAATCTTTGTTATCTGTTTGCTCCTTTGCATCTTGACTGCCACATCTCTAGATTCTCATCATCTCTCATCTGGACCACTACAATATCTTCCTAACTGGATTTCCTGGCATTATAACAGCCTCCTTCCAGTTGTCCTGCAAAGTTGAATAATCTTTCTACCATGCAAACTTACCATGTTATTTACCTGCTCCTATGCCGTTAATCATTAATGACTCCCAGGGACTTATAGCAGTGGTGTTCAAGTTATACTTCATGCATCCCTGTGTGTGTTCTGGAGTGAAGTTGGGGGCAGCAGGCTGAGCAGGCCACTAACTAGGACAGCTGTGCTTTATATCTCTTTATCATCCTGGCCTCTGAAGATATTTTCCATTAGAGTGAAAATTCTACAGCTAAAAGAAAAATTTGAATGCCATTGATGTTAACCTTCATAACTAACAAGCTCAGTATTTATCAGGAACAGAAGGGTATCTCTGGCATCAGGAATGTAAAAGCATCATCGGCCTTGTGTCCAGGAACTGTGTCCCCTCCAGATGTATTCATTTGGTTGCAAGGCCCAGAATGAGGCCTCTCACAGCTTGATGTAACCCTTTGTGTGTCCTAAGGCACTTTCTCTGCCTTTCGGGATTGCTAGTGCCTGTTATATATGTGAAATTCAGAACTCTGCCCAAAGAACAACCATAGTCTTGATGCAGGCACTATCCCTGGTCAGTGCAAGATATGAAATTGCATGCAGTTCTATAATTTGCATTTTGTAATTAATATTATGTCTAATATACTCCTGAGTGATTGAAGAGCCTGTTTAAAAGCTGCAGAATATTCCATTGAATTAAAGATTGTTACATGTTTACTTCATGAAATGAAACTCTGTTGCCTTTATAAGAACTGGGAGAACCTTAAGACGTCCTGTCCAGTCCTCATGCTGTGGTCCCCATGGGAACTAATTCCCAGTGAGCTCTTTGTTCTCAGGGCAGCTTAGGTGACCTCATTTACTCTTCGAAACTGTGATTAAGCTCAGGCTTTAGGCTTTTCATCTGTATCCAGGAAAGGGGAAAAAGCACACTCTTACCTATAAAAAGGGAAATTTGCCATTGATAAATCTGGTGGTTCCCAGGCCCATACTATAAAATTGCCTTAATTTGTACAGTTCAGAGAATGTTCATGGTGAGTGAGTCTATGGCCATGCCCAGGCTTGACTGACCTGAGCTTCTGGTGTCATTGCTCCCTAAGCAAATAGTCTAATGAAAACTGCTGGTAAGTAAAAGCACTGAATTGAAAATTAGGTTTTTATCAGGTTCTAGTGCTGATTGTGCAGCTCAACTTTCTGTATGACCTTGGGCAAGTCATTGAACAATTCTCATTTGAACACAGAATGATGTTGAACCAAATGATCTCTAGGATTATTTTCAGTTCTGATACCTTGAGTCTTTGATGCTAGAAGATAATTGCTATGAAAATGCTTTCAAAAGTTCAAAGTGCTGTATCAGTGTGAGATGTTATAATTAATTAAACTTACTGCTTTAAGTTCCCATAGAGCGTGAGGAGAAGTAAAGGAGCTTTCCTGATACACCTGGGCAAGTCAACATCCAAATCATCTGAAGTTAGCAGGGTAGTGTTGTTTACCGGGAAGAAAAATAATAATAAGAGCTATTCACTGAAACATGACCACATGCCAAACTGCATGCTAGTCAATTTCATATACATTTTTGTTAGTTATCCCCACAATGAACCTATCATTACTATTATTTTTGCCCTTTTACAAATGAGAAAACTGAGTTCAAGAAGGTTAAGTGACTTGATTGCAGTCACACCCCAAGTAATCATTGAAGCTAAGGTTTGAATCATAGTTTTTCTGATTCAGAAGCTCAAGCATTTTCAAGTATGAGAAAACATGAGATCCAAGACCACGTTTTCCAGCCCAGTGCATCTCAAACTCTAACGCATGTATGAATCACCAGGAGGTATTGCTAAATTCAAATTGCTGACCCCGTATGTCTGGGGCAGAGCCTGAGCTTCTGCATTTCTAACAAGCGTCCAGATGCTGCTTGATGTAGCAGGTCCATGGACCACACTTTGAGTGGCAAGAGACAAGAGACCTTTATATGGAAATCCTCTGACTTATATTTGCCCCTGGAGCAGAGCTGCACAGACTGTGCACTGCATATCCCCAGGGAGCACTGTTCACATTGTAGTCTGTGTGCAGTGTGCCTCTTGAGTTGTGTACTGTGCTCCCCTTGTCCTAGAAAGAGAGCATTGTGAGTAGTGAGTAGATCTGCAGAATCTTCCTCTACCTGGGCCATGTCTGAAGAACTGAAAATGTTCTTTCCCTCACAAATGAAAAATGGATCAGTACAGTTGAGAAGAGAAACGCAAATCCAATCTGCCCACAATGAGGGTGGCCCATTTGGTGTTCTGAGGCAAGATGGGGAGGAGGGGGAGAAGGAGGCTAGCTGGCAGGCTGGCTGGCTGGCTGACTGGCTGGCTGGCTGGCTGGCTGGCTGGCTGGCTGGCTGGCTGGCTGGCTGGCGTGGCAGGCTCCATTCTTATGCTAACAAAGCTCTGATTCCAGGCAGCAGCTGCTGCTTGTGTGGGTGCTTGGGCCATTCATAGCAGCTTGCTTTACCAGTGCCAGACCCCCAGAACAGGTGCGGCCCCACTTGTTATTTTGCTCAGTCCTGACCGTCCAGACAGGGAGCTGATTATCACTGCGAATCGGGGATTACTGCTGATATTCCAGCTTCTCCCAAACAAAGGGGCCAGCCTCGAGACAGCTGTCTTTTCTGGCCACAGTGAGTCTGACTGCCTTGAAGGCCATGTGGGGCTCGGGGAGGTGGGTTTGCATTGCAAATGGGAAAGAGAAAATCAGACACAGGTAAGCAGTTCTTCTGAAACAGTTCAAAGTTAGAAAGTTTGGGAGCTAAAGCCCACAGTACCCAAGCAGGAGCTCAAAATCTATTGAGATCTCCCCAAGCTCCCCTTCTCTGGTCAGGTGCTTTTGTCCTTAGTCTTCCCTTGGTCTAAGGTCTGCTGCAGTGGCCAAGGCAAAGAGAAGGGCAGCTGGCTCTCATTGTCCCCTTCCTCCTTTGCTCAGCCTCAGCACCAGGATTTGGGAACCAGGAAATTAGCTTCTGTTCCCAAAAAGGATAGGAACCTATAGTAGTTAAGAAGACCAGCTCCAGGGTGAGGCAGTCTGATACAGATTTTAATTTGATCATTCACTAGCAGCAAGCATGAGCTTAGGCAATCATTCAATTTATTCAAGCTTCAGTTTTGTCACCTCTCATAGAAGAATAACAATAGTATGTCCCTCAGGGACTATTGTGAGGATTTATTATTGATAATAATGAAAGCTAACACTGACAGAGCACCTACTGTGAACTAGGCACTCTTCTAAGTACTTTACACACTGTAATTCACTAAATCCTTAAAATGATCCTATGAGAGGGACTCTTATTATCCCCATTTTATAGATGTGGAAACTGAGGATCAAAGGGGTTAAGTAATTCACTCAAGGTCACAAATCTGGTAAGCAGCACAGCTGAGAATTGAACCCAGCAGTCTGCTCCAGAGGCCACGTCTTATGCATTATGCTTTACTGCACAAACTTAAAGTAAGAGTGAGCACAGTGCCTGGCACACATAAATCCTTACTAAATGAGGATGCTTGTGATTCACTAAACTGATTTGGCCTCACTGTTTCAATGAATAGCTAAATATGTGTCACCTAAAAAAGGAATGTGTATTTTTTCAATAAAAATATGGGTTTCCACAGCTGGAGTCTTCATAGTGGAAAGAGTAATAGTCTTTCTTGGCCCCAGGGCTCCAGCTCCATTCATTCACACACAAAGGAGGGTAGGACAATTCATTTTGCCACTTGGCTTAGCAGAACACTTTTGATTCCCAGAGCAGCTTTTCTTCTCTACCCACCAAACCGCCTCCTCTTCATTCTACCGCCTCTTCAGGCCCATTGCTTCCCCATAACCTTTAGCCCTGTGAATTTGATTCACTTATTATGTGAAAGAAAGGGAGGGAGTGAAAAAAGGAGTGAGGAGGTAGGAGAGAAAGGAGAGAGAGTGAGAGATCAAGAACAGAGAGAGAGAGAGAGAGAGAGAGAGAGAGAGAGAGAGAGAGATCAGGGGTGGGAAGGAGATACTTCTAAAAAGAAAACAAGAAAAAAAAAGTGAAGACAGTCCTATTCAAACCTAATCTTAAATAGATTTTGACTGCAGTTTTAGAAGAATGTTTATTGAAAAGGAAATATGTCTATAACATACAATTATGTGAGAAAAGCAGGCTACAAAATATAGAGTGTTACATCATTTTGAAGTGTGTACATATATATATATATATATATATATATATAAAGACTGGAAGGAAGTATTCCAAAATGTTAACAGTAATCATCTGTAGGTAGTGAAGTTGTAGATTGCTTTTCTTCTTTAAATTATCTGTATTTTTTCCATAATTCTAAATGAATATAAATTTTTTTTTGTAGTTATAACAAGATCTAAGGAAAAGGAAAAAGCAGGGTAGGATATGTCTGTACTGCCCGTGTGAGGGATGGATCCTGCCCCCAAGAATGCCCTGTACTAATGATCAATAATTGTTGTCCTGTCTGTGTTGCAAAAGTGCATTCTCTGTGTGCAAGGGAGTGCTAGACTACTCAACAGGACCACAAAGAGCTTTGAGGCACATGCTCAGCTCCCAGTCAGCTCTGAATGTATCTGATCTTCCTGCCCAGACAAATAGGTAGGAGTGGAGAGCCCTGACCTGTGGTGTGTCCACTTAGAATACCATGTGTCCCTGACCATAGTTCAGGAACCCAGTGGTAGAGTTAACATCCTACAAACTTGCCATAGGGGCAAAAACCAGAACAGGGCCAAGGGGACAAACGCAAACAGATCAGAGACTAATGAGTGCGGAGGGACAGAGCTGACAACAGGAAAGAGGATAGTATATTCAGCGAGCTGGAGGGGTTCAGTGCTGAGGTGTCATGTGCAGGATTCTTGTTTGGGGTATGGCTGTGTTTAGATGGGTAAAAGGGTGTAGGTGGGCACAGGGTTGGGGACAAAGGCATAACTAGGGACTGCAAACTAAAATGCCTTTGGGGACCAGGCTGGTAGCTTAATTTTTGCAGAGGCCTGGGTGAGGACTGTGCTGGGCTGTAAGAGATCAATTCCCATGGAAAAGAACAGTGGGAAGCCTGGGAATTTGGGCCCACATTTCCATGTCTTATGAATTTTTAAGAGACAATAGAGATCAGGTATTTATGTAAAATCTTTCAACAATTAAGGTTTTTTCAATGTCAAGTCACTACAGGCGAAGTAAAATGTATCTGTGAGCCACAGTTTTAAAAACATTTCACTTTTAAATAATTACAGATTCACAGGAAGTTGCCAAGATGTTACAAAGGGGTCCCTGTGTACTCTTCACCCAGTTTCTCTCAATGGTTACATCTACATAACCATCATGTAATATCAAAGCAGGGCAATGACATTAGCACAATGTTTGTGTCTACTTCCATGTCAGTTCATCTCATGCGTGGCTTTGTGTGTCCAACAACACAGTCAAGATATAAAACTGTTCTACCAGCATAGGTCTCCCTTGTCACATCCTAAATAGTCACATCCATTTTCCTCCCTCCAACATTCCTTTTCCCTGGCAACCACTAATCTATTCTCTATCTCTATAGTTTTGTCATTTCAAGAGTATGATACGAGTGAAACAATATATTATGTGACTTTTTGAGACTAGCTATTTTTACTCACGATATGCCCTGGAGATCCACCCAGGTTGTTGCATATACTAGTTATTAATTCCATTTTATTGCCGCATAACATTTCATGGTATGGATATGCCAGAGTTTGTTTAACCATTCACCAAATCCAGGACATTTTTTGTTGCTTCCAATTTTGGGCTTTACAAATACAGCTGCCATGAACAATCATGTACAGGTTTTTGTGTGGACAAAAGCTTTCATCTCTAGAATAAGTGTCCAGGAGTCTGATTGCTGGGTCATAAGGTAAGTGCATGTTTTGTTTTATAAGAAATTGCTGAACTGTCTTCCAGAGTGGCTATAGCATTCTGCATTTTCAGGAGCAATGTATGAGTGACCCAATTTCTCTATGTCGTTGCCAACATTTGGTGGTGTCACAGATTTTTTACTTCAGCCAATCTGACAGGTATCACAGTTAGTGATATCTTGCAGTTTTAATTTGCATTCTCTTAATGGCTAATGATATTGAACATCTTTTCATGTGCTTATTTGCCATCTATATATCCTCTTCAGTGAAATGTCTGTTCATGTCTTTTGCTCATTTTCTAATTGAATTTTGTGGTTTTCACCACTGAGTTTGAGTTTTTAAAAATATATTCTAGATATCAGTCCTTTGTTAGATACATGATTTGCAAATATATTTTTTTCAGTCTTCAGCTTTTCTTTTCATTCTGGTAACAGGGTCTTTCATGGAGCAAAGTTTTTTAATTTTTATGTCTGATTTATTCATTTTTCTTTCAGGGATTATACTTCTTATGTTATGCCTAAGAACTCTTTACCAGCCCTGGGTTTCTAAGACTTTTCCCTTATGTTTTCTTCTAAAAGTTTATAGTTTTATACTTTACATTTAAATCTATGATCTATGTTGAGTTAATTTTGTGTGAGGTGTGAGATTTTGGTCATTATTTTGCCTATGGATGTTCAATTGCTACAGCATTACTTGTCAAAAGGCAATTCTCCCACTGACTTTTTTTTTTTTTTTTTTGGACAGAGTCTCACTCTGTTGCCCAGGCTGGAGTGCAATGGCGTGATCTAGGCTCACTACAAACTTTGCCTACCGGGTTTAAGTGATTCTCTGCCTACCGGGTTTAAGTGATTCTCCCCTTCCGAGTAGCTAGGATTACAGTTGTGTACTACCAGACCCGGCTATTTTTTTTTTTTTTTTTTTTTAGTATTTTTAGTAGAGACAGGGTTTCACCATGTTGGACAGGCTGGTCTCAAACTCCCGACTTCAGGTGATCTGCCAATCTTGGCCTCCCAAAGTGCTGGGCCACTGCGCCTGGCCTTTACACTGAATTCTTTTTGCACTTTTGTCAAAAATCAGGTGGGCATATTTGTGTGAGTCTATTTCTGAGTTACCTGTTCTGTTCCATTGACCTGTGTGTGTATCCTTCCACCAATGCAATGTCTCTTGATTACTGTAGTTTTGTAGTAAAACTTAATATTGGGTAAAGCAATTACTCTTGCTTTATTCTTTTCTTTCAAAATTGTTTTAGCTATGCTAGGTCTTTCCAAATATATTGCAGAATAATATTGCCTACAGCCAAAAGCTTGCTGGGATTTCTATAGTAATTGTATGAAATGTGTATATCAATTTTGAAGGAATTGACATTTTTACTATATCGAGTTTTCTAACCCATGAAGTCTATTCATTTGTTTAGGTCTTTGATTTCTTTCATCATTGTCTTTTACTTCTGAGCATACAAGTCCTGTATAGATTTTGTTACTTTTACACCTAAATACTTCATTTCTTGGGTGATTATAAGTGCTCTTGTATTTTTAATTTTGGTTTTCACATGTTCATTACTAGTATATAGAAATACATTTCTCTAATGACCAGTGATGATGAGCTTTTTTTCATGTTTGTTGGTGGCATAAATGTCTTATTTTCAGAATTGTCTGTTCATATCCTTTGCCCACTTTTTGATAGGGTTGTTTGTTTTTTCTTGTAAATTTATTTAAGTTCCTTGTAGACTCTGGATAATAGACCTTTGTCATATGAAAAGATTGCAAAAATTTCCTCCCATTCTGTACATTGCCCGTTCAGTCTGATAATAGTTTCTTTTGCTGAGTAGAAACTCTTTAGTGTAGCTATAAAAAAGAATGAGTTCACGTCCTTTGCAGGGACATGGATGAAGCTGAAAACCATCATCCTTAGCAAAGTAACACAAGAACAGAAAACCAAACACCACATGTTCTCACTCATAAGTGGGAGTTGAACAATGAGAACACACATAGGGAGGGGAACATCACACACCGGGGACTGTGGGGAGTCGGGGGAATGGGGAGGGAGAGCATTAGGACAAATACCTAATGCATACAGGGCTTAAAACCTAGATGACGGGTTCATAGATGCAGCAAACCACCATGACACATGTATACCTATGTAACAAACCTGTACATTCAGCACATGTATTCCAGAACTTAAACTAAACTAAAAAATAAAATAAAATAAATACAATTGGTTTTTGTATGATGATATTATATCCTGCAAACTTAAACTCCATTGCTAGACCAAGGCCCATTTTTTTATAGATTCATTAACATATTATTCTGTGTAGATGATCATGCCACCTGTAAATCGAGATAATTTTATTCTTCCCTTTTGGATCTATAAGATTTTTATTCCCTTTCTTGTTTTATTGCACTGGGTAGTACTATCTCGAATAGCAGCAATAAGAGTAGAAATCATTGCTTCATTCCCAATCTTAAGAGAAAAGCATTCAGACTTTCACCATTGTGATGTTAGGTTTAGCTTTATTTTTTAAAAGTCAGCTTGAGATATGATTCATATACCGTACAATTCACCCATTTAAAGTACAAGATTCAAGACCTTGAGTATATTCACTGAATTTCGCATTCATCACCACAGTCAATTTTATTCATTGGTTCCAAAATAAACCACATACCACTTAGCTATCACCACCCAACACACCACCTTCCCTGGCCCTAAACAACCACTAGTCTCCAGTTTGTCTCTATAGATTTTTCTATTCTGGACATTTCATATAAATGGAGTAATACAATATGCAGCCTTTTGTGACTGGCTTCTTTCACTCAGCATGTTTTCAAGGTTCATCCATGTTGTAGCATGTATTACTACTTCAGTTATTTTTATTGCCGAATAATATGCCATGGTATGCACATATCATAATTTGTTTATCCATACATCAGTTGATTATTTGGGTTGTTTCCATTTGTTGGCTGCCATATTGTTTTTTCATTATTGAGTTATAATTGTTCTTTAGATTTTAGATACAAGTCCCTTATCACATATATGATTTTCAAATATTTTGTCCCATTCTGTGGGCTGTCTTTTCACTTTCTTGATGCTGTCCTTTAAAGTACAAATATCTTTAATTGTAATGATGTCCAGTAGTTTATTTTTTCTTTTCTTGATTATGCTTTTAGTGTCAGATATTAAAAACTATTGCCTAATTCAAGATCACTAAAATTCATACCTATGTTTTCTTCTAAGAATTTTCTAGTTTTATCTTGTACATTTACATCATTTTATCCATTTTGAGTTAATTTTTTATATGGAATGATGTAGGAGTACAACTTCATTATTTTGTATGTGGATATACAGTTGTCCCAGCACCATTAGTTGAAAAGATTGTTTTTTTTCTATTAAAACTTCTTGGCACCCTTGTTGAAAATCAAGTGGCCATAAGTGTGATAGTATATTTCTAGACCCTAGATTCTATTCCATTGCTCTCTCTCTCTCTCTCTCTCTCTATATATATATATATATATATATACACACACATATACATATATTCTCTGTGTCTATTGAAATACATATATAGAGAGAAAGAGATAGAGAATATATATATATATAAATATATATACTCTGTGTCTATTGAAATATATGTGTATATATATGTATCACATATATATGATGACAGTACTACACTCTCTTGATTACTGTAGCTTTGTAGTAAGTTTTAATATTGGAAAGTATTAGTCTTCCAACTTTGTTGTTCTTTTCCAAGATTGTTTTAACTATTTGGGTTATCTTGCATTTCCACATAAAATATTGTAAAAATTTTAGGATCATCTTGCCAATTACTATTTTAAAAATGCAGCTGGAATTTTTATAGGATTGTGTTGAATCTACAGATAAATTTGTAGAGTTTTGCCATCTTATTAAGTCTACTAATCCAAGGACATTGAATGTCTTTTCATTTAGTTAGGTTTTCTTTAATGTCTTTCAACAATGTTCTGTATTTTTCATTTTATAAGTTTTCTACTTATTTTATTAAATTTATTCCTAAATATTTTATTTTTTGATGCTATTGTAAATGGAATCAGTTTCTTAATTTCACTTTTGGTTTGCTTATTGCTACTGTGTACAAATAAAAGTGATCAATTTTATTTGTACACAGTAGCAATAAGCAACCCTATTGTACTTGTTTATTAGTTCTAATTATTTTTAGTGGTTTCCTCAGGATTTTCTGGACACTGATCATGTCATCTGCAATTAGAGATGATTTTAATTCTTTCTTTCCAATCAGGATGGCTTTTACTTCATTTTCTTACATAATTGTCCTGGCTAGAACCTCCCATACAATGTTGAATAGAAACGACAAAGGTGGATATCTATCTTGTTCCTAATCGTAGGGGGAAATCTTTCATTCTTTCACTGTTAATTATGATGTTAACTGTGGGCTTTTCATAGATGCTCTTTATCATGTTGAGGCAGTTCCTTCCTATCTGTAGCTTGTTGAGTGCTTTATCATAAAAGGGTATGTATTTTGTATAATGTTTCCCCCCGCCCCGTGTCTGTTGAAATGATCATGTGATTTTGTCCTTTATTGTACTGAAGTAGCATATTGCATTAACTTTTTTTTTTAAGATGTTAAAAGAACTTTGAATTCCTGGGATGAATCCCAGTAGGTTATGGTTGTGTAATCTTCTTTTATTTATTATTGGTTTCAATTGGCTAGCTATTTTTTGTTTTTGTTTTTGTTTCTTTTTGTTGTTTTAAGGAAGTCCCCCCTCTACTCCTAGTTTTCTGAGAGATGGGTTTGGTTTGGTTTTTTATTGTCAGGAATGAGTGTTAGATTTTATCATTTGCTTTCCTGCATCAATTGATGAGATTACATGTTTTTCTTATTTAGCCTGTTGATATGGTGGATTACAATGATTGATTGTAATACTGAACTAACTTTGCATCCGTGGAATGAACCCTAGTTGGTCATGATGTATAATTCTTTTCAAATAATGCTGAATTATATTTGTTAATATTTTGTTAAGAATTTTTGAACCTATATTCATGAAGGATATTGCTTTGTGCTTACTTTCTCTTTCTTCTCTCTCTTTCTTTCTTTCTTTTTTTCCTTCCTTCCTTCCTTCCCTCTCTCTTTCTCTTTCTTTCTTTTCTTCTTTCTTTTGTGCTGTCTTTGTCTGGTTTTGGTATCAGATAATACTAGCCGCAAAAGTGAATTGGAAAGTGTTCTTTCTCCCCTTCTACTTTCTGAAAGACATTGTAGAGAATTAGTGTTAATTCTTCTTTGAATATTTGGTAGAATTCCTCAGTGAAAATTTCTGATCTTGAAAACCCTGTTGGGGGGGCTTTGAGATTATAAATTCAGGCTTTCTCAACAGTTACAGGTCTATTCAAATTATCTATTTTATATTGGGTGATTTGTGATAGTTTATGCATTTCAAAGAATGATCCATTTCATCTACATTGTCAAATTAATGTATATAGAATTGCTTGTACTACTTTCTTTTATCCTTATAATGTTTATAGGGGCTGCAGTGATATGTTCATTCAGATGTTGGTAATTTGTGTCTTCTTTCTTTTTCTTTATCAGTCTTGCAGGATCAATTTAGTCAGTTTTCTTGATATTTTCAGAAACCAGCTCTTGTTTTATTCATTTTCTCTATTGCTTTTCTCTTTTCAACTTCTGATTTTTGCTTAAATATTTATTATTATTTTCTTCCTTCTGCTTACTTTAAGTTGACATTGTTTTTCATTTTCCTGTTTCTTGAGGTGAGAACTTGATTACTGATTCAAGACTTTTCCTCTTTTCTAATATATGCATTGAGTGCTGTAAATTTCCCTCTCAGCACTGCTTTAGCAGTGTCCCACACATTTTGGTATGTTACATCTTCATTTTCATTCCATTCTGTAGGTTAGAAGTCCTGGAAGACTTGACAGGGCTTTTTGTTTAAAGTGTCAGCTGACTAGACTTTTATCTGGAGGTTCTGTGGATGAATCTACTTCGAAACTCAGTCAAATGTATGCAGAATTCAGTTTCTTTGGGTTGTAGGTCTCAAGTCCCCATTTCCTTGCTGACTGTCAACAGTCACGTTCTGCTCCTAGAAGCCACTTGAATTCCTTCTTAGTGACCCACTCCATCCTCAAAGCCATCAACTAGTAACCTGGCATGTCAAAATCTTCTCATGCCTCAAATCTCTCTGACTTCCTCTTCTGCTTATCAGCCAGAGAAAACTGTGTTATTAAAGGGTTCATATGATGAGATTACACCCACTCAGATAATCTGTTTTGCCATATAATGTAACATAATCATTGGAGTAATTTCTCATCATATTGATAGGATCCACCCACACTCAGAGGGGAGGGGATTGCACAGAAGCAAGGGTCATTGAGGGGGTCATAGTTAAAATTTTGCCTACCACAGTAATTATATAATTCAAAGAAAAATGTTGGGTAAATGGTATAACAAAAATATTGAGGGGTACATGACAACAATTTGGGACCCAATGGAGTAGTTCATTTTAAGGTCCATTCCAAATTCTATGATTCTATAGTTGGGAAGTCAGGGAATATTCTGCTTTCCTGTCTATTGTAGGGTCAAGGGAGAGCTTTCCCCTTGGCCTTCTGAAGTTTCCCTGAAATATAAACTCACAAAAGGCAGATGGATAGGAGAAAAGGGATACAAATTTATTTGACATGTGGGTACATGAGAGCCTTCAGAATGAAGACACAAAGATACAGGGGAAATTGTCCATTTTATGCTTAAGTCAAAAAAGTATGGACACACATGTAGAAATATGATTAGACAAAAAGAGTATAATCTAATGCAATAGACTGAGTGGGGAAACACAGCAAAGCCTCTGTCTAGATTCTTCTAGGCCTCTCTGAGCATGCATTCCTTCCTTCTGGGTGTGGGGCATGACCCTCTCTGGAGTAGAGATCTTATGAGCTGCAGTCAAACAAGGTAGGTCAGATCATTTCTTTGTGGTTAGTTCATAACACAGAAAGACAGAGGGAAAGTTAAAGTAATATTTTTAGGTTTCATGGCTGGATTTGGGGAGAAGGGGCCTGGTTTCTATGACTCATCTTAGGGAAAAGAGATTCTAGTTTCTGTGGCTAGCCTCCAGTGAGGATGGGACTGAGAGACAAGAGGGCAGGAGAAAGTCAGAGAATAATAGTTGCTTCTGAGGCCTTCGTTTTAGGATACTCTTTTCTGAGCTCCAACACTACAGTGAGGTGAGGTACAGTAAAAGTCAGAGGCTAGCATATTCTTCAAAAATATCAAGGTCATGAAAGATAACAAAAACTGAGAAACTGTTTCCAATTAAAGGAGACTAAAGATATGGAAACTAAACCTAAGAATTTATCTATCTTTGGGTCCTTTACCAAATAATTTTTGTTCTTTTGTTCTAAAGGATGACATTGGGATAATTGGTGACATTTGAAAGAGATTTTTAGATTAGATCATAAAGTTGTATGAATATTAATTTCCTGATTTTGATAATTGTCTTGTGGTTATATAAGAGAATGCTCTTTATTTGTAGGAACATGCACTAAAGTATTTAAGGATAAAGGGGCATGATCTCCATCTTACTCTGAAATGATTGGGAAAAAAATTGTGTGTGTGTGTGTATAGAAAAAGAGAAAAGGATAAAGAAAATGTTGCAAAATGTTAACATTTTGGGAATCTGAGTGAAGGGTATGTGGAAATTCCTTGTACTATACATTTACACTTTTACTAATGGAGCTTCAGATGAAAATCACAACCCTGGCCAACACCTTGATTTCAACACAATGAGACCTTAAGCAGAAGATTCAGGCATACTGTGCCTGGACTTCTGATCCACAGAAGCCGTACGAAAATAAATTTGTGTGTTCTTTAAAAGAGAGGCCAATGGTGTGTAAGAAGAATTTGAAGTAGGGAAAAGGGTAGATTCAGGAGACATTATGGAGAGAAAATTGCCACAATAAGGTGTTTTCCCTGACTAGATATGGACAGAGAGAGAAGAGCTGGGGATCATTCTGAAGTTGGGAGCCTAGAAATTGGAATAATGCTGGCAGAAAGAGGCAAATAAAGTGAGAGCTGGGTGGGAGAAAAAAAATATGTTTTGGAATTCTGAGCTTGAGTGAACAGAGGGCATGAGTGAAAGGAATTGGTTAAGGATTAAAGCTGAATAGAGAGGTCGGGGCTGGAGCCAGAGGTTTGGAAGGCATCACCATGGTTTTGGATGTGTTTGGAATACCTTTTGTAAAGGGAAGAAAGAGGCTGAAAATAGAACGATATATTTGGGGCCACTCCTGCAAACCAAGTTGGTTGTGAGCACTTGTACTAAAGATAGATGGATTTAGGTTTAAATCCTGGCTTAGCTCATGCCTGGCTCTGTGACCCTGAACAAGTGCCTAAACCTCTCTGAGCCTCTGCTTTTCTTTTTTTTCAGCTATGAAATGGTGACAGTAATCATACCTGCCTTGTGGTGAGGACTACATCAGATAACCTAAATATAAAGCACTTAGCTCATCGCCTGGCACATAGGTGGAGGTGAAGAAATTGGGGCTGGGATTGTTACTGCTGTTTCCTTTCATGTGCTTGTCTGCATGAGGCAGCCTTCTCCCAAAAAGACCCCTGACAATTCAGGTCACTGTTGTCACAGTTTTTTTTTTTTTTCTTTTTTGCTGGTGGGAATGAGGCAAGGTGACCGTAGCATGGTATCTTTTGCTTATGGAGGACAGGTCCACAATCTGTTACTGAAAGGGGTGAACTTTTTTCTTCTTCTGTCAATATGGGCAGATGAAGAGGAAAGCATAAGGAGCTCTAGGAAGGGAGAGTTAGAACTGGGGCTGATGGAGCAAGAACAAACCCCAAAGACTCATCTAGATCATCAGTGATGATTCATTCCTCTGAAGCCTTTCCTAGGCCATTCGAGAAACACTGGAGGAAGTGGGATGGCATGATCTAGTGTGAGTGATGGGCACTGTGCACAAAGGGATGATTTGTATTTTTGAAAGTGCCTAGGCTGCCTGATGCATGTCTAGAGTGGCAGTGGGTTCTAAGGCAATGTGCCTGGAGTGAGGAGATTTAGCTTCACCTGACGGCACTGACTTCCCCTACAGAAGATGTAGCTCTGGGCACCACTCTCATAGCTTACATTTGATCCCTCCTGTTGAAGTAGTAATCACTCTGCAGTCTTCTGCTATTAGATGTTAATGCAATCAAAGAGATCACAATGACCTTAAGATTTCCTGATTTATTCATTTTTTTCCCCTAGTCAGCATTACTTTCTTTAATTTCTCAGCACTTGGCTCGTTTTCTCAGCTCACTTGGCTATATTCCATGCTCCAAGTACCTTTTTCTGCTTTTGAGGAGAGGGTTTGGGTGGAATAACAGTGCTCTGGGCCGCCTGGTAGTGGCAGATGGAGAATCCCTGTCCTTGATTAAAGGTGTACTCCCAAAAGAGAAACGTTTTTGGGTTTTGACAAAAAGCAATCTTAGAAAAGGACATTTGGAAATGGAGAGAGAGAGAGAGAGAGAAAGACAGAGAGAAAGAGAAAGACAGAGAGAGAGAAAGAAAGATCTTGAGAAACTGGTAGGAACAAAGTAAAAGTATTATTTCCTCTCAAGTCAAAGGAGGTACAGAAAGAAAACTGCTGAGGTGAGGATAAGTATCAGGGATTACCAATTTTCCAGAGTCCCCTCACATAAAGCGCTTTGAGATCCGCAGAGAGGAAAGGCTTAAGATACAGAGACTGATTGATCTGCCACCATAGGTGGGCAGCTGGAGTTGGTACAAGCTGCCCAAAGCAGAATTTGTGATGTTTTTCTCAAATACATTCTCTTCCAGTCAACCCCACTCAGTAAATGGCACTACCACTCACCTGGTTGCTTAAGTCAAACTCTTGGTGGTTATACTGAGTTCTTCTTGTTCCCTTACACATCACATCCTAGCCATCAGCAAATCCTGTTCATTTACTTTCAAAATGTTTCCTGAATTTCATCACTTTTTACCACCTCCCCAGCCATTAGCTAGTGTGAGCCACCATAATCTCTTTCCCAAACCACTGCAACAGTCTCCTAAATGATCTACTTGCTTCCTCTCTTACTGTCAGGGCTGCCATGTATGGATGTTCAGGTTGTATACTACACAAGGGCACCATAGCTATGGGTGTGCCATTTATATCACAGACACATATATACTTACATAACATTGTGCAGATGGGTGCAGACATTCTGAGCTTCTTGGCTCTAAGTCTGAGAACAGCGGAAGAGAGCCTGCTCCTACTTAAAACTGTACCAGGAGACCTTGCATAGACTCAGGAAAGCACAATCACACATACTCATACATCCATAAATGCACACACTCAGTGGCACACACAAGGGGACTCTATCCTACCCAAGCCCTGGGTGTCCCCTGAGTTTGCTTCTCTCTCCACTACCCATTGCTCTCACAGGCTGAAATCCCATCCCTCCCACTTCCAGCTGCCTCATCTGGAGAGGGGATAGAACAGTGGGGTGCAAAGTGTTGTTGATGGTGCATCTATTCCAGTGACAAGAAATGCATGAGTGAGAGGAATAATGTGGGTGCTCACAACCCAGGCTACTGCCTGCCACGACTCTGGCAAACTTTCTTGAGCAGGACTTAAATTTGTTTAGGTTGTACAAGAAAAGACTAACATAATTTTTTGTTGTCATTTTTAAATTGAGGAAGGGGTGTATTTTTTTGTGATTCACACAGACACTGTATCAGATAGTGGCAGCTTTGCCCCAACAAATCTCAACTCCAACCAATCTCTACTCTATATAGCAGTCATTAAGAACTTTAACAAACAGCCTGGTTACAAGGGCTCACGACTGTAATTCCAGCACTTTGAGAGGTCAAGACGGGCAGATCACTGGAGCCCAGCAGTTTGAGACCAGCTTGGATCATGTAGTGAAATCCCATCTCTACTAAAAATACAAAAATTAGCTGGGGGTGTTGGTGCACACCTGTAGTCCCAGCTACTCAGGAGGCTAAGGTAGGAGGACTGCTTAAGCCTGGAAGATCGAGGCTGCAGTGAGCTGAGATAGTGCCACTGCACTCCAGCCTGGAAGCCAGAGCTAGGCCCTCTCTCAAAAAAAAAAAAAAAAAAAAGAACTACTTTAACAAACACTTGAGTATGTTGATCTTTTGCCAAAAGCCTTCCATTTATATTCTAACATTTTTAGGATAAAGATAAAACTCCTTAGATGGCCTACAAAGCTTGAATGATCTGGCCCTTTGTCTTCCTCTGCAACCTCATCTCGTATCAGCCTCCCTCTCATGACTGCCCCCAACTCCATCCACACTGACGTTCTGTCTCTGGAGTTCACCAAGCACATTCCTGTCTTAATCATTGTATTTCTTGTTTATCTGCCTCCCGCTTCCTCCTACCTCCCTGCTTCTAGAGTGTTAACTCTGTTAAGCAGGGACTATGTCTTGTTCATCTTTATGTCTCTATCACCTAGCACAGTTTCTGGCATTTAATAGGTGGTCAATAAGTATTTGCTAAGTGAATAAATAAATGAACAGAAAAGTGGGCAGTTTTGCTCCCTGTCCCACCCAGTGGCTCTAAGATGAACCTCAGCTCAGCCCCATCTCTAGTGTGCTTTGAGATCCTCTGGTGAAATGAGATGGCCAGAAAATGCAAGGTTGTTAAACATCAGAAAGTTGCAAGACCTGTTCGGTCAGGAGGAATAATAATCAGTACTACCGGCAGTTATTGAGATATTAGCATGTGCTGGGCATTGCTCTAGGCTTTTTTTCTTATTTAATCTCCACAGTAACCTTATAAGGTATTTCCTAGTACAGAATTTATCCCCATTTGACAATGAGCAAACTGAAACCAAGGTGATTCAATGACTTGGATTCAGACACAGGCAGTTTGATTCAAAGCTTTCTGCTGTGTTGTGTGAGAATAAGAACAGTCTCATCTCCACTGATTTCTTTTCCAAACCACCCTAGGATTATCCTCCTACCCCCATGCCTTCTCTGCAATCTCATCATCTTGAATCCAGCCCTGAGGAGCAGGTAGGAAGGAGCCATGTACTACCTTTGGCAAGCAGCAGTGAGTGTAGGTCTAGTTAGTGTCCCCACAGGGTAGAAGCCACTTCAGTGATTGACAATATAAATTTAAAACCTGAGATATCCTGTATTTTCTTAATATTGAAATCTATAAAACCATCAAATCCTAAGCCAGCCTCACCAAACTAAAAGGGACTTGTAGCCACAAAGCAAATTAACACCTCTTGGAATCTTTCTGACATCACATGAAGCACTTCCTCTGAGGTGAGAATGACATTAGCTTGAAGCTCTTCGGGGCTGAAACCTTAGCTATTACAGGGCTGGATTGTATCTGCCACCTTCACATGGGAAGAGAAATTGACATGGGGGGAAGAGACAACTGACTAGGCAGTCTTTGCAGCCCTGACTATGCATAAAGAGAATGGAAAATAAAACAGGAGAGGGAAGATACAGTGTAATCCTCATTGTTAAGATGTTAGCATGCTCATGGGCATAACAGGAATTGTTCTTTATCTCACTTTATGATTCCTTTTAACAAAAGACAACCATTGAAAACACAATTTGAGGCCAGTTTACCCCTTCATGCTCAGAGTCTGAATCACAAATTCATGAACTATATTTAGGGCTTTCCCCACTTATGTTATCAGAATCCTAGAACCAGAGAAGGAACCTAATAGAATATCTGGTTCAACTCATTCATACTTTCTAGATAGGGAGACTGAGGCCAAGAGAAAGGAGTCTTGCTTCCATTTTCACCAAGTGTGTGTGTGTGTGTGTGTGTGTGTCCGTTCATGTGTTGCACGAGTGAGAGGTTTGCCTCAGGAGCCATTAAGGGGAGCGGTGGAAAGATCTGTATTCTAAAGGGAAATGGGTGAAAAATGTTAGAATCAATACAGTGCTTGATAAATAACTAGTAATTTGTCACATAAACATATACACACTGAAAACACCACCACTGTCTGTGGCAGAAACAGAGGGATGTTCTCAACAGAGGGAGGGTCTCAGTCAAGAAGGCTAAATGAGGGCCATTCATCCTTTCAGACCCTTTCTGCCATTGGCAAAGATTGGTCCAGTCCACTATCTACATTTTCTGTGGGCTCTCAACATTTTGCTCAGCAGAGACTTCCCAAGGCTGCTTCACTAGTGGCTGGTGGCATTTAACCTCTGTGGGAGGGATGGAACTTTTTCTTTTCATCATGGAATCCATTATTTTTCTTTGAAGCACAGTGCAAACCTTTTTACAAATTGCATGGCAAAAATAGAAACGCAGGCAGTTCTCAACACAGTCCTGTGGAAGTCGGGGAACCCTGTCCCTCAGGCAGTATGTATGGAGAGTGTGTTCATTTCTGAATTTGATGGTAAATCCTATGGGGAGGGAGGCAGAAAGCAAGCCATCCCTTCCTCTTCTCCCTGAAATGGAACTAGACCTGAAATGTGTTGGAGCTATGAGCCCTGGAGAAAGCCAGCTCAAGTGCAGTATTAGAGCCTACCAGAGTGAGTCACAGTGTGACAGCTTGGTTGTGAACTTGCTGTGGCACCTGGAGTAAGTTGCTTCCCCTCTTTGGGTCTCTGTTTTTTCATTTGCCCTTCATGCTTCACAGAATAATTGAAAGGTATAAATGCAGAGAAAATAGACCCACAATATGCTGTGGAAACAGTAAAAACCTGATAATAGTACAACTTTTTTTGTCATTTTTTTATGTCTGCTCTTTGCCTCTGGTGGTTGCCCTGGAATTTTGGTATCTGATCTGGAATTTGAATTGGTATAGAATATTCCAGGATAGGTCCAAGGCTGCTGGAGCTGCAGAAAGAAGTGTGGGAGGAGTCAGTGCAGGTTGAACACTGGGCTGAAACAGACCCCTCACGAATCATAGCCCTGCTCCTTCCTTAATCTCCTCGGGTATGTCTTCAGCCACTTGTCGAAACTCTGAGCTTCAGTTTCCTCATCTCTAACGTTGGGTTATAGTGGGAATTTAAGTGAGATAATGAATGAAATGCTCTTATGCCAAAGCACTGGTGAGGAGTATGCATTCGATAATAATTCTTTTTGATGTTATTTGCATCTGTGTGCTGAGAATACATGTGATTCCTTCATGTCACTGCAAGTACAGCTAGTCCTTGTTAAAACATACAGATTCCTGGGCCTTACCCTAAAGAAATTCTGATTCCATAGGTTTGGAATGGAGAACAAGAGTATGTGTTTAAGAAGGACTCCCGGGGTCCAGTTTGGAAACCACTGGTGTAGAGCACTGTTTCTCAAGCTGCCAATTGTTACCCATTGCTCAGAAAATCATTTAGTGGATAGTGACCAGCATTAACCACACACACACACACGAATGCACAAATGGAATGGGAAATAACAGGGTATACTGCACACAGTAAGGATAATTATTGAGTTATAAAATATTTATAATTACATATAATTTTAAATGTATAGACAGTAATATATATCATTTAGAATATAGGTTTATATACATAGTTTGTGTGTGTGTATATGTATATACACACAAACATTTCACGAAGCAATACCCTCACTGTAGACATCTTGACATTGGAAAAAATTGTTTGAAATACTTATTTCTTATTTGGAGAAACTGACATCCAGACAATCTGTCAAGTCCCAGATAAGACAAGAAATGACCAACAAGAGAATGGAGTAGGATCCACTTCTCCTGTCTCCCCATCTCTCTCGCATGCTATTCTTGGATCAACAGAGTTGGTGGTTCTCTAACTAGAATCAGTTCTAATACCATGTAATGGCCCTGGCCTGAGATGTAAGGGCAAGTTAGGGAGGTGGCTACAGGTATCAGGCTAATTGCATTGACCCCATTAGACAGAAAATGCTTCCGTGTTTATTGGGATGTTTGGCTGCTCTTGGTTAGTGAAGGCTTTGTATAAGCGTGCCAAGCTCTTGTCCAAACAACTGCTCCTCCTTTCCTTCTCCCAAACTTTAATATTGATTTTACCATTTGAAACTCTTTTGTTGCCTGTGTAAAATCAAATAATAAGCTTAAAATGATGATTCCAGTCACAACAACCTGCAGCATCTTTTGAGTCCCGACTTGATATGTTGAAGATATTAGCATCCCAAACCTTTTATCCACATGCTCTGTCTAAAGGGAGCAGCTACTTCTGGGTTCCAGTTCATTATGGTCCTGTGGGAATGTGGTCACTTTGCCAGTGAGGCCTTCTGTGTCTACCTTCTGTAACACTCTAGGCCTTGCAGGGTCCTACCACTCTTACTATTTCAGAATTCTTGATCTCCTATCTGACTTTGTGTTTTTCCGGTGGTACTTACCATACAACCTAAGATAGTATATTTTAAATAATAAACAGATGACAAAAATAATCCAATGTGCCCAGATCTTTTTTCCTAGAAAGATTGAAAATCAAATTTTATGTGAAGCTTTCTAATTTTTAATGTTGCCACATATTGTGACTTTTCTAGAGAGCTTAGACATCTGAATATTCATGTAAATCTTCTAATTTTCCAATGTCGGTTACCAGTTCATAGAAAATTTAAACACTATTTGCACCAAAGAAAATATGTCTGTGATCCAGATACAGCCCAAGGCTCACCCTACTGTGATCTGTGTCATAGATTTGTAGAATGCTGGCAGCTATGCGAAGCCTTGTAAATTGGTGGCTTCTAATGAGGAAGTACAGCTTCAGAAAGGTTAGGTATCTTCCGCATGATCACACAGCTAGCTTGTAGTAGAACTGGATCTTGAACCCAAATTTCTTGCCTCCTTCACCATGCTAGCTATTAGGCTGCCTCCCTTCTGCTGAGGATTGAGTTAATCTGCCCCGTATAGAGGACAGCTTTCAGTTCTCAGTTCCCTCCTCCTAAAGAATATAACAGAGGCATCACCACCCATCTGATAATCCCCAGACACTTCTCACCAGAGTGTATGAATTTACTTGCCTTCCCAATCTCAACTGAGGATATTGCCTCTTGGCGCTCTTTATTGCTTTTGCTCCAGTGATAGAATCAAGGAGGTCTTTATAGAAATGTTATTAGCATTGCTCCCAGCCAGTGGCGCCTTCCGGTAGAGTCATAGAGTCGGTGTGGTCTAATACAAGGAATCAGGGGCTCAAAGTCCAGACAGCTGGGCTCAATTCTCAGATGTGTGACCTGAGACAACTTATTTAGCCTCCCTGGCCCTCAATTTCCTTAACTGTAAAAATGAGAAAAATAAGATCTGTCTCTCTTGTGTCTCCGAGCTGCTGTGAAGCTAAAGTGAGATAATATGCGTAAGAGCACCTTGAAAAGAGAAAAACATTTTACAACGATGAGGGTATAGTATCATTAAATCAGCAGAATAATGATTAAGCACCTACTAGGTGACAGTGAACATACCATTTATTCAGGGCATGCCAAGGAACATAGGCACAGCTGCTTCCATGAGCTCACAGTCTACCTGAGAAGAAGGGACATACCTGAGTGGAAAGAGCCAGCTCTGTGAAGCTAGAGACTAGGGCTGAAGATGTATTGACTGCAGAATGAGAGAAATAAATTGTGGTAGAAAGGGGTGACCATGGAAGAATTCCTGGAGAGGGTTGCATTTAAACTAAGCTTTGGAAAAAAATTGGCAGGCTAGGGCTGACAGGAGTTAAAAAAAAGGGCATTCTTCTCGACAGGAGCAACAGCACAAATAAGGCTGAAATCACAACATATGCTGGAGGTCTAATCTACGTGGAGTGGAGGGTTCAAGTAGTGACTGGCAGATTATTGCTTCTCCAGTTTTTTCACTGGCCTGAAATGCAAAAGAGAGACTCAAAGGATGCTTGCTATGAAGCCAAAGCGGGGCCAGGTGTGGTGGTTCATGTCTGTAACCCCAGCAATTTGGGAGGCTCAGGGAGGTGTATTGCTTCAGCCCAGGAGTTCTAGACCAGCCATGGGCAACATGGGAAAACGTCATCTCTACAAAAAACACAAAAATTAGCCAGGTTTGGTGGTGCAGGTCTGTAGTCCCAGGTACTCAGGAGGCAGATCTGGGAGGATTGCTTGAACCCTACAGGCAGAGGTTACTGTGCTGCTGAGATCACAGTGCTGCACTCCAGCCTGGGTGACAGAGCCAGACCCTGTAAGAAGAAAGAAAGAGAGAAGGAAGGAAGGAAGGAAGGAGGGAGGGAGGGAGGGAGGGAAGAAGGAAGGAGGAAGGAAGGAAGGAAAGAGAGAGAAAAGAAAGAAAGAAAGAACCAAGGTAGAGGTCAAGTGTGGGCACAGGTTTGGTTAATTACATTACAGGAGAGCCTAATACTATAAAATGATCATAATAACTATTTCTGCCTCATAGGGCTTTTCTCAGCTTCAAATGACTTGATGTGTGTTAAACATTTAGCATAGCACCTGATACATGATTAGTACTCAGTAAATGTTAGCTATCATCATCATCACCAGTTTTCATGTTATACTGAAGTTAGGAGGCAATAACATGGCTTTGGAATCTGTCTTATATTAGTTGTGTAGCCTTGGTTGAGTCATATCTCCTCCTCGTTTCTCTGTTTCTGGTCTTTAAAATGGGAATGATAGTAGTGCCAACTGAAAAGGGCTATTGTGAGAATTAAATTAGTTAATCCAAGTAAAGTATCACCATGCCTGGTACATGATAAGCACTCAATAGATGTTAGCTGCCATAGTTATTATGGCCAGTTGATGATTAACGTAATATGACTGCATAACTGAAAAATGAGGAAATAGAGAAAAATAGGCAATCATGCCAAATCTTACTACAAGACACATGTTATTATTATTTTGGGACTCAGTTCTTAAATTTGAAATTTCTTTTATTGAGAAAATCAAGACTGCAGAAGATGGCATGGATCTGGGATGCAGCAGGTATTTCATTAAACACTCACCAAATAACTACTGTGTGCTAGCCAGTGTTCCAGAAGCTGAGATACGACAAAACAAAAACAAAAACAAAAAAACACACGAAAAACAGGACAGGCATGATTCTTGTATTTCAGGAATTTATAGCCCAATATAGGAAGCATGGAAAACAAAATAAAAATATAAAATATTGTGTCATGTGCATGTGATATTAAGTACTGTGGAGAAAATCTTCAGATGAGTGATAAGGAGTTGTAAAATGGTCAGGAGTGTTGGGGGAGATTTGGAAGGTGAACCCTGCAGGGCCTATAATTTTCTATGGTGATCAGGGTAGGCCTCACCAAGAAGGTAATCTTTTGAATCCATCCCTAAAGGAGGTGAGGGAGTGGGTCATGTAGGTATCTCAGAGAAGAGCATTTGGAGCAGAGAGAACAGCAAGAGCAAAGTCTTTGAATCAGGAGGATACCTGGCACTTATGAAGCTGCCAAGAAGCCCATGTTGCAGCAGTGGAGTGAATGAAGGGAAGAATAATGGGATGGGAGGTCAGAGAGGTCACAGGGACCAGCTCATTTAGGGCATTGACTACCATTTCCGGGGAGTGAGACGGAAAGCCACGGAGGAGGTTGTTCAGTGAAGGACATGACCTGACTTGTATCAGCCATTTGGCCCTCCTATAAGTAGTGGGTTTTGCCCCCGTAGACCCTGAGCAATAATAAACAAGAGGCACCAATTCCCACAGTTCCTGCAGAGCTCTCCTTACCACTCTGTGGGCTGCAGAGAGTGGGCTTATTGATCCTGAGAGGGACACAGAGAGGAATTGATGGCGCGGAGAATAGGGAAAAAAGATGTAATCTCTTAGCGCTGAAAGGGACTCAGTGCAATTCTGCCACTGGGCATCTGTTCATTCAGCCTCAACTAAAATCGTCACTGCCTTATCAGCTAGCTCAGCCTCTTCTTGCAGGACCTTCTCAAGGTCAGTCTTTCGACGGGTTTACTGAAAATCTGCCTCCTTTTCACCACTGGGTGGCAGTAGTCCTAGTTCTATCACCTGAGCAACCCAGAGTAAGTGCATATCTTCCACAGGGAAACACTTGAGATTTGAAGGCAGGTGCATATCCTATACATCCCCCAGTGTTTCTCTTTTACAGACCCTATTGTCTCTTCTTCCTTCAAGGGCCACTCGTATTATAGAATGTTTTTCTTTTGTCAATCTTGCGACCCTTTTCTGGAAGTGTTCCACTTTCTTAGTGACCCTCTTAAAATGTGGTGTCTAGGATTGAACAAGAGACTCCAGGAGGAAACAGAGAAAGTTACAGTGCGACGATTATATTCTAGGATCTAGAAACTGTGCTTTGATTAATGCAATCTAAGATTGTGCTCTGTTTTTAGCAACTAAATAATTTAGGTACATTAAACTGTTGGCTTGAATTGTGCTTGTGGGTCAATTCAAACCCCTTGATCTTTTTTAGTTTGTTTATTTGTTTGATGTGAGTTGCTGTGAAGCCATGCTTCCCCTATTTTGGCCTCACAAAATGGACTTTTAAAATTTGAATTAATGATTTTTTTCTTTATCTCACTTATATTTCACCTTTTTAATTTTAGCCCAATATTCCAGCCCATCTCAGCTCATTTTGAATCTCAATTTTGTTCTTCAACATATTCCGATATCCCTGCCAGGTTTGGGTCATCTTCAAACACAGTGAGTACATTTTTTTTTTTGTATCACCTAAGTAATTAATAAAAATGAAAAAGCCTTGTGGCCCTTCTCTGGAAACCTTCTGCTGGATTGCCAAGCCATTTAACTGTATTATAACTTAGTCAATATGTTACTATCTTATCTTAGTTCACTCATGAGGAAGTTATGAGACAAATTCAAATGCACGGCTGAATCCAAGATATGTTGTCATCGAAAAAGACAGCATGGATGAAGGTGATCTAAGATAAGACTTTTTTGTTTTGCAAAATGGAAATTCTACTATTGTTTTTCCAATTATAAGGTGATATTGGCTTGTTGTAAAGGTCAACAGCATACATAAGCATATAAAGGGAAATTTCCTCTGTAATTCTGTGCATGAACACTGTACCAGGTAACTGTGGTTGACAGTTTTATACATATATAAACCCAGATCTAGGATTTAACTGGGATCATGATATAGAGACTGTTACATGACCTGCCCTTTTCACTTACAATCCTTTGGAAACATCTCTTCTTGTAAGAAATTACGGTTTTAGCTCCTTCTTTTAAACAATGATATAGTGTTCTTTTCTTTGGATGTTTCATAATTTATCTCATCGATCTCATATTGATGGGCACTTAGATCATTGGCACATTTTTGCCATTACAAGCAGTATACGTGTTGAATGGTCTTTGCTGGCTTGATGAGATGTTGTGCTAGATGCTGGTTGTTGCCTTCTCTATATTTCCCATCCTTTTCAGATCTTGTTGTCAATGTCCTAAATGCCAAAGGGCTGCTTCCACTTAAGAAAGAACTAATGAGGGAGCAAAATTACTACTCATTATGATTTGAGTTTGAAAATCTATACTTGCCCTACTTTTGACTGTGGTTAAGGCTTTTTGAGTTGCCAGGGTTATTTAGAGGATCAAGGCACCCCAAAATCAAGCCTTGAGGGAAAGACAGGCTTGATAGGAGGCTGCAACCCCTGTTTGGCACATGTGAAGTGGTTAGGGGCAGAAAGGGGAAGGAGAAATGCCTTGCCATTGAACCACAATTCCTTGTTAGACCCCCTCAGCCCTGACCAAGCAGGCTGCTTGCTGGTCCCTGAATAAGCACCTCCTTTTTCATCTTCACACCTTTATTCCTCCACAGGTCTTCCTCCCTTCACACATGTATCTCCCAGAACAAAGTAGGAGCTATCTGCTCTGAATTCCCAGACTAGTTTAAAAGCATGGGTTTGGGAGTTAAACCTGTATTTCAAGAATATCAGAGCTTGGCAGTTGAACCTAGTTCTGTGATTTGTGGATAAGTCATTTATGCTTTCTGGGCCTAGTTATCCTCCTCTGTGGAATGATGATATGCCTATATATTTGAAAACACCTAGCCCAGTGCCTGGCTTAGCAAATGTTTGTTATTATTATCATAATTACCATATGTGATTATATTACCTACTCCACTGTTGTGAAAATTAAATGAGAACATGTGTAAAGCACGCAACACAGTGCTCGGCCTAAAATGGATATTAAGTAAATGATGGCAAGTATTGATTGGATTCATATCTTCCTTTGAATACTTACCTTACTCTCTTGTGTTACTCCTATTTCTGTTCATGTCTTGATCTCCTCCTTTAATTAATAAGTTCTCTCAAGAGCATAGTATTTGTCCTCTTCCCTCCTCCTACCCTTCTCCCCTAGAAAGCATAAAAGAGCTAGTGCTGGGGATTAGTAGGGGTCTTTAAAATTTAGATGCCATCAATGAATGCTGCCGTCGCTTTGTCTAAGCCCCTTTCTGACTGGATTGTTTTCTAGTTAGAAAGCACCTGTCTCATTAACTGATCAACTGGGCCCTTTTTCTGGGGCAAGTCATGGCATACATATTCCAACACCTGAGCCACTGATCACAGAATTAGCAAACTACAGAATCTTAGCTTTGGAAAGTTTTTCAGAAACCAATGGCTTTGCGTATGAGTTTACCTGGGCAGAATGGATTCATGTACCACTCTCAGGCTTCTGCTATCTAGATGAAAAGGAACAACATTAGGCCATCAGCCCAGTCCAGACCACTATCAAGTCCCTCTTATACCACCATAACAGGATTGTAGGCTTTTTTCTGCTTTCACTCATGCCTCCATGCAGCAGCAAGACCAATCTTTAGAAAATCAAATATCAGATCACATGATTTCCCTCCTCAAAACCCTCCCATGGCTCCCATTGCATGTAGTATAAATTCATATTTCCTTCCTGTGGTCTAGAAGACCCTGGCATCTCTCCACATTCATCCTGTTCCACTCTTCCCCTTGCCCACTGTTCACCACGTGCACTGATCTTCTGTTCTGAGGATACACAAAGCTCATCCCTGCTTCAACGCCTTTACTCTTGTTCTGACCCTCTACCAAGAATTGAATCCCACCCTTGCCCCAACTTCCCCATGCTTCTTTTCATCCTTCAGGTTTCCATTTCAATGATACCTTCTCAGAAAAACATTATAAGCCTTCCCTGTACACACTATCTCAAGTAAGTTATTGTCCCCGTTATTCTCAAACCCATTGGTTCTTGGGCTTGCTTCATATTTAGAAGCATTCAGAGAGCATTAAAAAATAAAACAATGGCCAGGCCCCTTCTAGATAAAGTAAATTCGAATTTCTGGGAATGGAACTCAGCTATCTGTATTTCTAAATACTCCTCAGGTGATTTTATTTTGTAGCCAACGTGGACAACCTTTGTTCTGACAACTTATTTCCTTCTTAGTGCTTATCACAAACTGTAATAATTTTACTTATTTTAACAGCTTATTTGGTAAATATGTATTAAGCCCCTACATGTGCCAGGCACTACTCAGAACATGGAGATTAAAATAGTGGACATACTAAATACAAATCCCAATCATTATCAAACTTCAATTCTAGTGGAGGAGGCAGACAATAAACAAGATCAATAAAATATATAGTAAAATTTATATAATGTTCTAGGCTAAATGGTTGTGTCTTCCCCACCAAATTCCTGTGTTGAAATCTCAACATGCAATGTGATGGTATCTGAAGATGTGGCTTTTGGGACATAGCTATGGTTAGATGAGGTCATGAGGGTTGGGCCTTGGTCTAATGAGATTAGTGCCTTTATAAGAAGAGACACCAAAGAGCCTGTTCCCTGTCTCTATCTCTCTCTTCCCCCCACCACCCTCCATGCACAAAGAAGTCATATAAGCATACTATGAGATGGGAGCTGTCTATAAGCCAAGAAAAGAGGTCTCAGAATGAAACTTACCTTTCTGATACCTTGATCTTGGACTTCCAGCCTCCAGAATGGTCAGAAATAAATGTCTATTGTTCAAGCCACCCAGTCTGTAGTATTTTGTTATGGCAGCCCAAGCACATTAAGACATATAGTATGTTAAAGAATGATGAGTGCTAGAGAGAAAAATAAAGCAGATAATGGAGATATAAATTTTTTGGAGGGGAGAAACACTTTAGCAAGAGTGACCTTGACAGATAGATCTTGAGTAAAGACCTGAAAGAAGTTACAGATATAGATCTGCAGCTATTTGGTTGGAGAACTTTTAAGGCAGAGAAGAGTCTGTGCAAAGGTCCTAAGACCATATCATACCTAATATGTTTGAGGAACAGCAAGGGGGCCAGTGTGGCTGGAGGTTTGAGGACAAGGGGAAGGGTAGCAGGTGATAAATTCAGGAAATTAATGCGGGGAGCAGGTGTTTGGAACTTTGAAGGTTATTGTAAGAGCTTTGGCTTTTACTGGGTAGGAAGGAGTATCATAGAGCAGAGAGTAGTATAATCTGACTCAGATTTTAGTAGGCTTACTATATATGGTATGTTGAGAATAAACTGAAGAGAGAAAAGAGTGGAAGCAGAAGAACCAGCCAGGAGACTACTGTAATGGTCCATGTGAGACATGATGGGGGCTTGAAGAAGGGTGATAGAAATGGCAGTGACATGACAATCAATGAGAAATTGTCAAAACCTGTATGCGTTTTGAGAGCTGCAGTACATAGGATTTGCTGACAGACCTATATAAAGGACATGAGACAAAGTACCCAGTAAAGGATGATGCCATGATTTTTAGCCTAAGCATCTATAATAGTGAAGTTGCTATTTACCTGAGACTGGAAGAACTGTGGGAGAAGTAGGTTTTAGGGGGAAATATCAAGGGATTAGTTTTCAACTTGATAAGTTTGATGTGTGGCTATGGTCTGAAAATTTGTGTTCCCTCCAAAATTTCTATGTTGAAATGCTAACCCCCAAAGTGGTAGTTTTAGGAAGTGAGAGCTTTGGGAGGTGATTAGGTCATCAGGGTGGAGCCTCCATGAATGGAAGGGATTAGTGCCCTTATAAAAGAGGCCTGAGAGTGACAATTCACTCTTTCCACTATGTGAGGACACAGCAAGAAGATGCTGTCTTTGAGAAAGCGGACCCTCACCAGACACCACCAGCACCTTGATCTTGGACGCTCTAGTCTGTAGAACTGTAAGAAATGCATTTCTATTGTTTATACGCTATCCAGTTTATGGGATTTCATTATAGTAGCCCAAATGGACTAAGACAGGTGCCCATTAGACATCCAAGCTGGAGATGTCAAATAGAGAGTTGGATATATAAAGCTTGAGTTTATAGGAGAGGTCTGGACTGGGATCAGAACTTTGGGAGTCATAAAACTGAATGATCACCTAGAGAATAAGTTCAGGTAGAAAAGAGAGGTCCAAGGACTGAGCCCTAAATCACTTCAACGTCTAAAGGTTAGGCTGAAATGCAACAAGCAAAGAAGACTGGAAAGAAGCAGCCAGAATATAGTTAATATAATTAATGGTTAAAAGAAACCCAATAGAATATGGTTCCTGAAAGCCACGAGAAGGTGATTCAAGGAAGAGAGACTGGTCACTATGTCAAGCACTGCAGATAGCTCAAGTAAGATGAGGACTGAGAATTGGCTGTTGAATTTTGTAACATAAAGATCAGTGGTCATCTTGATCAGAGCAGTGATTAGAGTGAGTTCAAGAGAGAATGGAAGGAGACAATTTGGAGATGATAAGTATAAACAAACGCTTCAAGATTTTAGTAAAATGAGGAGGACGGAAATGGGGCAGTAGCAGTATCTGGAAGAGGAATTAGGGTCTAGAGAGGGTTTATTAACTTTTTTAGATAGGAGAAAAATTCAAACGAAAAGTTCCAGCCTCCTGCATTAGAATGTAAGCTTCTTGAGGGCAGGGACTTTGTCTTGTGCATCTCCAGCACCTTCCACAGTGCCCAGCACATAGTAGGTACGCAATAAATTTTGTTGAATTGCGAATGATCAAATGAATGAAGGAATGAATAAATAAACAAAAGTGGATATCAAAGCGTTGAACAAGAAATACTAGCAGGATAGAGTGGCAGGTGAATTGAGTAGCACCTTGGCTTTAGTTCTAGTCATTCCTGCCACACTCCTGGCATACCAAACTTATCCCAGGCCCAGACAGCCTGAGGATAAGTTGGCATGGCACAACTCCCTTTGCTAAGAGGGCATGTTATATCTCTGTAGTCACTTGTTCCAGGGAGCAGAAAGTCTGTTGGATTGTAAGAATCGGGTGCAGCCAGATGAGACTGTAGAGTTCAGGAGTGCACTAAAAGAGACACCCCTTTGTGTCATCACCATTCTCTGGGCTTGGTCTGTCTGTCGTGCAGGACATAGGTAAGACACATGCTGCACTGGCATCCCAACCTGCTCTTGCTTGCTGGAGTGTAGTTAATAGCCTCATGTAACACAGGCCAAGGAGCAGCTAAACAAAAGTTTAAGAAGAAGAAATGCCTGCCCATGCAGTGACCGGAAGCCTCGGCACCTGCCTCATCTCAGTTGCTGCATTGCACTATACCCACAATTTAAGGTGATGGGTTGTCGCAGTGGGGTTCTCACCTGGTGCCTATGACTCAGCTATTGCTAGAAAGATGACATGACCCCACTCCAGGTTGGCATATAGGAGGTGCTTAGGAATTTTTGATAAATAAACCCTTTGGAACTGAGGAAAGAATGCTTCTTTTACTTTGTGGAGTTCTTTAGGGATCAGTCAGAACCAGATTGTGAATATAGGCAGCCTGGCTTCAGGATCTGTAGACTCAGCCACTTACTTATACATGCAAGGTATTGGGTTTTATTGGGGAATTGGTGGTGGTAGTGATATTATCCTTTATAAAAGTAAAAAAAAAAAAAAGACCGAGTATATTGGCTCATGCCTCTAATTCCAGCACTTTGGGAGGCTGAGGCAGGTGGATCACTTGAGGTCAGGAGTTTGAGACCAGCCTGACCAACATGGTGAAACCCTGTATCTATTAAAAATTCAAAAATTAGCCAGGCATGGTGGCAGGAACCTGTAATCCCAGCTACTTAGGGGGCTGAGGCACGAGAATTGCTTGAACCCAGGAGGCGGAGGCTGCATTGAACTGAGATTACATCACTACATTCCAACCTGGGTGACAGAGTGAGACTCTGTATCAAAAATAAATAAATAAATAAATGTTAAAAAATGCTATCTCATTATCCAAATGTTATATCCATATTCCCGCTCACCGGGACACATACTACTTGAGTTCCTTTGCCTGTTATTGTTTTGTTTTTTAGGTAGGGATCTCCTAGCCTACCCAATCATCTTACCTTCCCCTTCTTCAAAACCAAGAGATTCCCGAGAATCCTAATATCCTACAGAACATAATCTTTCCATTACCAGAAAGGAGTATGGATGCCTGTTGGTTTGGTCCCCCTGTGTCTTCACAAGTACTGAGTGCCTACTATGTGTCAGGTCCTATTCTAGTCAACTGGCGATATAGAAGTGACCAAACAATTTTTTAAAAAGCTCCCGTCCTCTACAATATCACTTCCACAGCATTCTTGCCAAAAAATGCACTACCTTAATCTAACTATGAGAAAAAAGCAGACAAAACCTGATTAAGGGAAACTCTACAAAATAATTGGCCTGGACTTGTTAAATTGTCATGAGAGACAAAGATTGAGAAAGCATCATAGATTAGAGGAGGCTAAAGAGGCATGGCAACTAAATACAATATGAGATCCTGGATTGGATCCTAGAACAGGTATAGGACGTTAGTAGACAAACTGGGAAAATGTGAATAATATCTGTAGATGAGTCAATCTTATTGTATCAATGTTAATTTCCTGGATCCAATAATCTTAGTATTATTATGTAATGTGTTAAGATTACAGGAAGCTGGGTGAAAGGTATATATGGTAACTCTCTGTGCTATGTTTACGATTTTCCTGTAAAGTCTAAAATTATTTCAAAAAAAAATTAAAACTAGCTCTGCCCTCCTGGGTCTTAAGTGCTGGAATTGAGTGAAAGAAGGAGGGAGGGAGAGAGAAAAACAATAAATGAAACAATTAGGATATTATATATTATATTAGCAGGCAGTGGATGTTATGAAGACAAATAAAGTAGGAAAGGGAAGTAAGGAGGAGTAGGGGGCAATTTTCAAGTGGTATGGTCCTGTAAGGCCTCATGGACGACATTTGAACAAAGCCCTTAAAGAAGAGAGTGCAAGAGCCACAAGGTGGAGCATACCAGTCCTAGGGAAATGGAAAGGCCCTGAAGGCATGGAATGCCTGCCCAGTTTAAAGAACCACAAGAAGCCTAGTGTGGCTAAAGCCCAGTGAGTAAAATCAGTTGCCACATTCTGTGCTCGTGAAGGTGTCAGAAAGAGACTGACCACAGAGGAAAGATCAGGGAAGTCAAACAAAGGACATCAAATGGAAGGCATGCTGTTGTCCTGTTTCCAACCAAGTCACAGATGACAGAAACATGAAGGAAGGAAAGAGCAGGGAAGTAAAATTGCTGAAGTCTAGAATCCCTGTCCAATTTCTAGTGAGTAAATAGATCCTTATTAAGCACCGTAACAAGTGTCTGAGTCTCCTGTGCTTTATTCCTCTCCAAGCACTGAACTATAATTAATGCTGAGTGTGGCACTGGTAACACAGCCTGTGACATCTTCCTGATTTTGTGCTGTGTAAAATCATGAGAAGTATAATTGGTTGCACAAAAGGGTGGGCTGATTTTTCTTGGACTAATGAATGGAAATGATGGAAAATCCAGAACATCCTTTTGGTTTGGCTTATGTTTATTATCAAAGTTCTCAACTTATTCAGGTAGCATCACTTGGATGTTTGGGTCCTGATAATGCATGCCCTAAACAGTATGCAGGCAATGATGCCACTTAGCAAGCAGCCCCTGGCCTGACGTATACTGGCAAAAGACAGGCCAGGTACCAGTGGGGTTTCCTAGGGGTTCCTCAGCTGGCAGCTTTGACTGAGGATGCTTCCTCTTCACCAACTTTGCAGAAGCAGAAATCCACATAGGGAGAGCCAGCCTAATGCATGAGAGGCTTGGTGACAGCAATGTTGTTTTAGGAACATCTTTGACCAATCCAGACAAGAGTGCTTCCCTTGTCCTTATGGCATTATAAAGGCTGGGTGAGAGGATTTAGTGGTTAGTATTCTGAAAAGTGTAAAATACTGCATATGTATAAGGTATTACTATAATAATAATTATTATTTACTATGATGAAGTTTAAAGAAATTAAAAGATCTATAGCCATAGTGTTTTCTGGTTCCTTACTTGTTTACTGTTATGAAGGAGGCCATTACCCTCTTTTTCAGAAACAACAGCTACCATTTTGTGTACTTACTATGTGCCACACACTATAATAAATACCTTGCCATGTATTATTTCATTTACTCCTCAAATAACACCATGAAGTAGGTACTGTTGCTATCCCCATTTTAAAGTTGGGGTAAATGAGGCTAAGAGATGTTACATAACTTACCGAAGGTTGCACAGTAAGTAGTTAGAACCAAAATTATATGCAGGAGATGCAGGAGACTGGCTCTAGAATTCTGTGTCCTTATGTCTGTGCTGAAGTACCATTTAAAATAGGACATGCAGGACACACATGCCCTGAAAAGGCAGATTTAGGTCTGCAAGAAGGAAGGCATCAGCTCTGCTTTTGGGGCTCCATACCTGGGGATACCTGTTGAAGAAGGCCCCTAAGCATGTGGTGCAGCTGGGGCTCAGAGTGATGTACTTAGATGCCTGAAGAGGTGCTAAGAGGCTAACTGGCATCCCAGCTTGAAAGACTGGGCTAGGCTGAAGAGCAATAGATATATTCTGAATTCTAGAACTACCCAGAATAGCAGTCACCCACTTCGCCCCATCCTTGTATCTGCGAGGAGACTAATGAGGTAGAGCACTGCTGAGACTTGCCCAAGGTCACATGGTTCTCTAGAGCCAGCAGCTGCAGTAGAACTCTGATCTTCAGGCTCCCGGTAGAGTGCTCAACCTCCAGCCCTACCCCCACTAGCCCCTCACATTCAGTGGGCAGCAGTCAGAGATAAGGCATCCCCTTTTGAATGAAGCTATTGTCTGGAGCAATGGTTCTCAGTGTAGCCCAGGGACCTGCAACATCAACATCACCTGGGAACCTATTAGAAGTGCCAATTCTTGGGGCTTACCCTGGACCAGCTGGGGCTGGGGCCCCACAATGTGTGCTGTAACAGCCCCTCTTGGTGATTCTAATGTATGCTGAAGTTTGAAACCCACTGGTCTAGACTGACAAGCAAAGCACTGAGTGCATATTGTCAATATGCATGTGGATCATCAACTTATACAGCACCAAGGATAGTCTTCAAAGGGAAGGAAAATGGAAAGCACTGCAGCCCTCGAGCCACACCTGCAGCACAATGCCACCTTCAAACACACATGACAGTGACAAATAGATACACAGAGGCTGGGAAGGAGGGAAGGTGTAGCCAGTTCTTGTTGATCTGCATCTGAATCAAAGATAATGTAGTTTTGCCAGCTCAGCAGTTCCCTAGAGACACGGCAGCAACTCTTCTTGGTGCTGTTGAAGGTGAAGTCCCTGCCCTCAGGGAAACTGCTACCCAGGATTATAGAAGCTCCAAATTGGGAGGGAGCTTAGAGATGACCTACTCCATTGTCCAATTCTACCACTCCTTGGTAATGGCATCCCTGACTGGCACTGTCTCAGCTTCAGCATTACAGGGCCATAGTGAGAGTGAGCTTGGTTTCTTTTAGGAGAGTCTGGAGGCGGGAGGGAGAAGGAAACTTTCACACAGGTAACTACCATTACAAACAGTAGTGTAAGTGTTAGAGCCAATGCTGTAAGAACACAGAGCCAGGAGGAATGAATTTTAGCTGTGGCAGATCAGGGATGACTTCATGGAGGAGGTGTCCTTTTAGCTAGGCAATATTTCAGCAAGCAGACACAGGGGCGTAGGAGAGGTTATTTCCAAAGAAGAGAATATCATGAAAAAATATGGAGGCATGAAAATGCAGAAAAAATTTCACAAAATTTTTTTTTTTTGAGACAGAGTTTCGCTCTTGTTACCCAGGCTGGAGTGCAATGGCACAATCTCGGCTCACCGCAACCTCCGCCTCCCGGGTTCAAGCAATTCTCCTGCCTCAGCCTCCCAAGTAGCTGGGACTACAGGCACGCGCCACCATGCCCAGCTAATGTTTGTATTTTTAGTAGAGATGGGGTTTCATCATGTTGACTAGGATGGTCTCGATCTCTTGACCTCACGATCCACCCACCTCGGCCTCCCAAAGTGCTGGGATTACAGGTGTGAGCCACTGCGCCTGGCCCACAAAACTATTTAGGCAGGCTAGGTTGAGAGGACACGCTCTGTGATGAGACTGCTTAGCTTAAAATACTGACTCCACAACTTTCTGGCCACTTGACTTTGGGCAAATTACTGAACATCTCTTGGCTTCTATTTTCCTACCTGTAGAATGAGAATAATATAACATTCCTGTGGTATATCATATTGGGTTGGAGAAAAGAGTAAATGAGATAATGCTATGAACTAGCTAACACAGTGTCTAGCACATAGCAAGTGCTCCACAGCAGTTTGGCAAGCTTTCTTCATATATAACAGCAAACTTGCTTGGGGCACTGGCAATAGGACTGAGAGTAGCAGAGGTAGTCTTTGATACTAGGTTGTAGAGAGAACTTCGAATGCCAAACTAAGAATCTGGGACTTTTATTCTAAAGGCAGGGGATATATGTAGTAGGAGGATGAATGGGAACAGTGACACGGGATAGGGAGAGTTAAGAAGCTACTCATCTTAATTATGGCAGTGACAAGTGATTTCAAAGGAACGGGACAAGAATCAGGTTCGGAGGAGAGATATTTGAGTGCGTGCCTGTGTGAACTATACTGTCACATATGAACCTGACTTCGGGTTAACAGCCTGAAATACACACGTATGTCTATTAAATAACTAGAGAATAAAAATGAATGGTTAGAGAGAACATTGGCCATTTTTTATCGTTCTATTGTGAAAGACAATCCTTTGTTAGCTTGAGTGAAGCTACATGAAATATTATATCCTATGAAAACACTTTCTAAAGCTGGCCTTTTTGTAAGATAATTTGGGATATGTGCAATTCACACATACTTGATCAATTTAAGCACATTCTGTTTTACTGGCAGGCACCAAAATCTGTAATAAGACAAGGAGTCCTCCAGTGAAAGAGATGATTAGAGATTGCAATAGCAGTGCACACTGAGCTCCAATTAAGGAATTTTCTAATGGTTGTCTAGGAATACAAGTGCCCTCCATTTGGGCTTGGTGATAACTAGAGTATTCTTTAGTTCTTAATCAGAATGAACTCAATTCAAAATGTTCTCGAGTTATAGGTCAGAGGAAATGATCTCATCTGGCACATTATTGAGTTTCTGAGAAGAGGAAAGATACTAACAGCTCACAAATATTTTGTTATTGACTAACTGCAAAGATGCATCTGTTAAAGCAATCCATCTGAGTTGGCTAGTTCTCTCGAATATTAAAGAATATCAATATATACTAAAAGCAAGTCAATTTGTCAAGCATTTACCAAGCAACTTTGAAGCCAAATGATCCCCTTTTTGCCTTCCCTTCTCTTCTAGAAGATATTCACAAACACATACAAATCTGGACTCAATTCCCTCTAACAGACCTTTGTAAAGAATGCTCACTTTCTTTGGCTGCAGTGAAACAGATGTTTGGGTGGGAGGGGGTGTGGAGGGTGGTGGCAGCAATGCTGCTTCAATGCTTGAGAAACAGTGCTGCACCCAACAGACAGAATATCATGATTTTTTTATCAGCTCCTCCTCAGACCCTCCAGGCTTTCCCTTCATCCACTAACGGATGGAAACAGAACAGATACATTGAAGCCGGTAGACTGACCAGCTAGATTGACCCAAATTCTTTCAGGAAATGCAAAAGCCTGCTGGCTCGTGGGATTAGCTGACTGGTGTTTGAATCGCTACCCATCTGTACATTTCTTTCTTGTCCAGTGCAGCCCCAGCTTGCTACATCTGCTCACCTCAGCAGCTTGCTTTCCAAGACAAGATAATTTGAGAACAGTCTAGTTGTGAAAAAGCAATTGTCCAATGCTAGGGAAACTTCGTGGCAAGCCCGAAGGGAAATTTGGCCCTCATGATAATTGATTTGCTATATCCCTGGTGTTCTTTTCCCACCATCTGCCCTTGCTCTTCCCTAATTCTAGGTGATGCACTCAACTTGTCAGGCTTAGCTTTGTGGAGAGGATGTAACATTTTCAAGGCTTCATTTTTCATAAGGACTGTGCTAAGCAGCTGTAAGAAAAATGGGATGAAAAAAATGAATGTCTTGTTTACATTAGTGAGGTGGCATCAGAAAGCAGTGAGGAAAGGCCCAGGTTATCTCATAGATCGTTAATGATGTCAGAACTCAGACTAAAGGAGACATGGGGGTCTAGAAAACTATACCCGGGGTTCACCCTGCCACAAGAGTTCCTATCCCTGTGATAGACAGGGGTCACAGAAAAAGCCCACAGCACAGTATTTCTCAGCCCTGGCTGCACATTAGAATCTCTTGGAGAACTTTAAAAAATATATATGCACAGTACCCTCCCTCAGATATTGTCTTAATTGCTATGGAGTTACGGCCACAGCATTGGTACTTTTGAAAAGCTCCCCAGATGGGAAACAAAATTACCACAAAGGACATCATTGAGACGATTAGCCACATTTAAATATGACTTTATATTAGGTAATATAATTATGTCAGTGTTAAAATTATTGAACTTGGTAACCGTGGTGCTATGATTATGTAAGAGGATGTCCTCCTTCTGAGGAAATATGCACTAAAGTATTTAGGGGTGAAAGCCATGATGGCTGCAACAAACTCAAATGAATTAGGGAGAAAAACACAGAAATGTAGAAGAGGAATAAAGCAAATATGGCAAAATGCTAACAATTTGGTTAATCTGGGTGAGGGGTATACAGGTTTTTTTTTTTGGTACTATTCTTAGAATTCTTCTGTTGGTTTAAAATTATTTTGAAATATACTCTTTTTAAAAAATAAAACAGATCCCCTGATGAAATAAAGCCCAACCAAATTTGGAAACCACTGGGTTTAGTCAAATAGAGGGAATGGGGACTTGCTATAGATAGGTGTAAGTGAAAGCCTTTCTGAGACAGTATCCTACATCAGTGCTTCTTCCACTTTAATGCTCATACACATCTCCCGGAGGCCTCATTAAAATTTAGTTTCTGATTCAGAAAGTCTGTAGTGGGGCCCAAGAGTCTGCATTTCCCTTCCCTTCCCTTCCCTTCCCTTCCCTTCCCTTCCCTTCCCTTCCCTTCCCTTCCCTCCCCTCCCCTCCCCTCCCCTCCCCTCCCCTCCCCTCCCCTCCCCTCCCCTCCCCTCCCCTTCCCTTCTCTTCCCCTTTTCCCTTCCCTTCCCTTCCCCTCCCCTCCCCTCCCCTCCCCTTCCCTTCCCTTCCCTTTTTCCCTTCCCTTCCTTTTCCCTTCTCTTCCCTTTTTCCCTTCCCTTCCCTTTTTCCTTTTTTTCTCTTTCTTCTTTTTCTTTTTTCCGTTCCTTTTCTTTCTTTCTTCCTTTCCTTTTCTTTCTTTCTTTTCTTTTTTCTCCCTCCCTCCCTTCCTTCCTTCTTTTTTCTTTTGACACAGTTTCTCTCTGTTACGTCTGCTGGAGTGTAGTGGTGTGATCATGGCTCACTGCATCCTCAGCTTTCCAGGCTCAAGTGATCCTCCCGCCTTGGCCTCCCAAACAAAATGTTGAGTTTACAGGCACGACTTACCATGCCTCGCCAAGATTCTGCATTTCTAATAGATTCCCTGGTGATGCCAATGAGGCTAGTCCATGGGCCATCCTCAGGGTAGCAAAGTTCTTGGACTGAATTACCCCACTATAAATCTGTCAGTCAGTGAACAAGTGTTTTGGAACTGCAATAGAAATTCTCTCTAAGTGGAGTGGGCATGCAGATTTCTATGGATTGGCAGCCCATCGTCTTGACCCTTTGACTATGGCAATTCCCTGTAAACCACGTTATCTTGCCCTGTGGGAGTCACTCTGATCCACAGAAGAGAGCACAGCACCCAGCAGGATAAGCTTAAACAAAGGCTTGCAGCAAAGGGAAGAGGGTATGAGTGGTCTCTTCAAAAGCAAGCTCATGATACAAGTCCTGGGAAAAGTGCAGCCCTTTCCAGTGGGTGGCAGTTGGAGCCAAGCTGAGGCTCTTACAGAGAGTAACATAGTTCTAATGAAGTGTCAGGGTACGGGCTGCCTGGGTCCAGCTGCCTTCTCTAAGTGAGGACACACTTCTTAGAAATACAATTCCAAGAAAGATTCCTATTTCATGCTGGCTGTGGCATGCTTTGAGTTTGTTGCTTCCACTGTAAGTGGAAAGCCAAAATGTCTTTCACTTGGTGGACCGTGCCTCCATCAGAACTTCTCAAACCTTGCTCTTCCATTTCCCCCTCAAGGTAGCTCCTTTCCCCTCTGCCTGTGTGTTGTGATTGTGCTTTCTATGCACTGAATTCGAGGCTATCCTGTTATTGATACATCCCTTGTTTACATACAAATCAAGACCAACTAATGTGAATGCACAGAAAAAGGCAATTGAGCTTTACCGAGCATGTAGCCCCAGAGAAAAGCTCTAGAAGACAAATGAGAAAGGGCTTGGAGTTGGTCAGCCCTGAGTTTGTATCCTAGCTTTACCACATAATAACTGTGTGAACGTGGGCAAGTTATTTAACATCTCTGAGCTTTGGGTTCCTCATCTATGAAATAGGGTCAATAATTGTAGTGATTTCATAGAGTTGTGAGTATTGAATCAGATAGCGAGCACAGCAAGTTCTCAAGAAATGGAAGATAGTCATGCACTTGATGGGCATTTATTAAGTTTCTTCTATGTGTAGACAAAGAGTAGTTCAAATCCACTCTAGTCCTACTTGCTAGTTGTACAACCTTGGATGAGTTACTTTGTTTTACCTCTCTGAGCCTTGGTTCCCTTATTCTTAAATGATGCTGGTGCTGGTATGTAAATCACAAGATTGCTGTAAGGAATAAATGAGTTCAGGCACATTAAACACATGTCATGCACATATAAATGTGCTTAGCCACCATGAATTATAATTGTCATTGTTATATCAGCTTTTCTCTGAGCACCTTTGTATTATGAAATTTACATAGCAGTGAAGCACACTTTGCAGCCTCCTCAAGTAGACCCTCTCCAATCTTCACTGTCATTTCCCTGAGGGCGGAAGCCCTATTCTTTATATTGTTTCTGGTGTCTCCATGACACCTGGCAGTAAGTAGGTGTTCAGTGCATGAAGCAGAGAGCACTATGCTGCAAGCACAGCCATCAGTAGCATCACTGCCTGGGTTCAAGTTTTAGCATGTCCACTTTACTTGCTGGGTGACTTTCTAGCAACTCCTGGATCTTCTCCAACTCTCCATTCTCTCACATGTAGTATGGGTGTGATAATTCCTACCTCTGGGGATTGCTGTGAGGATTAAAGCTGGGCACATAGTGGGAGCTTAATAAGGGTTGAGTGTTTTAATTACTGTTATTATTTGAGAAAAGTTTACAACCAAGGATCATAAGAGCTACTCTCAGAAATCATGCACACACATACATGGACACACACGAGTGAGCAGCACTGAGAGGACAAGTTACAGGAAAGACACAAATAGGCATTTATTGCCCACAAAAGACTCTTTGAACCTCAGGCCAAGGCCAGTGTCTGCATAAAATTATCTCTGGAACCATGGTGCTGAGAGCCCCTGAGCTTTTATTTATTTATTTTTTAAATGTTGAGGTAAAATTCATATAACAGAAAATTAGTCATTTTAAAATGATAAATTCAATGACATTTGGTACATTCACAGTATTATAGAACCACAGCTCTTCTGAATTGATTACCCCTTCAAGCTGGCTGTATCCAGAGGAAGGCCGGGCTCATTGGCTTTTGTCACCCTTCTTGTGACTATTCCATACCTTTTCACATCCCCACTGTTTCTCATTCCTCATTTTTTCAATTGTACTCTCTCTTTTTCTCCCCACTCTCCTGCTCTTTGGGGGTAACGGGATATGTGTCTCTGATTTACATGTACTTTTAGGAAAAGTGAGGATGTTGACCCACTGGAAAGATTCCAGGTCCAAAAGATGGCACTGGAATAGTGCAGAATGGGACTGGTGAGGCCAATTCTTGCTAGAACAGACTCGGCACACCTAAAGGCAGGCACAGCACAATGTCAGCTGCACATTGACCTTAGTCTTCTGGTGGCCCCAGGAGCAACAGACAACCTGAAAAGGCTTATTATCAGTTATGACCTCTGAGAATCACAGTCCTACTTGTTATGATGTCTTCTATCTTTGGGCTTCCCATTGTTATTAGTAAATTTGCTTCATATTAAAGCATCTATTGCAAAATAACCTTTGTAGGCTCCACAGCCTCACAGAATCTGTTTTATATTTGTACCTATAAGCAAGAGCCACATCTTAAATATATTAAACAGTAAGAATAATACTGCATATGTACTGAATTATTCCTGCATGCCAAACACTGTGCTAAATGTGTTTCATGAGTTATCTCATAAATGAATCCTTACAATGACTTTAGGGGCCAGGCATTGTTACTATCTACTTTTTATAGATAAGGAAGCTAAGGCACAGAGCCAATGGATGATTTGTCCAAGGCCACATAGTAAGCAAGTGACAAAACCCATGCTTTACACTGCTGAGTAATATTGTGGCCCCATAATCCCCCCATGGATAGTTAACAGGAAAAAAAACTGTTCAGCAACCACAGACAGTACTTTCCTTTATCCACTGCTGGGCTTTAGTCCTTTTTCATGAACTTCCTAGTTTTGTGACTTTAGGCTAGTCACAAATGGATTAGGTGACTACCTAATCCATCTGAAACTGTTTCTTCGTCTATATAATTGTGGCAATTTTCCTGCCTTACATCTCTCAGATTGATGAGCATAAAATATAAAAACATGTAGGGAATGTTTTTGCAAAATGTAAAGTGCTGTGCCAATGTCAGGAATTGACATCACGAAGAGTGGCTTCCTTGGATTGTGTGAGAACCACCCACTTGCATGCTGGGGAATTAGAACTCCTTTGAGGCTCTGTGATAACCCTGGCAAGCTGCAAGTTTTTCTGGCCAAATCAAATTCTAGGCAAGCCACGCCCATTTCTACTCTTCATGGCTGTGTGAACTCTTAAGCACGAGCTGATATGGTTTGGATCTGTATCCCCTCCAAATCTCATGTTGAAATATAATTCTCAGTGTTGGAGGTGGGGTCTGATGGGAGGTGAGTGGATCATTGGGGCAGATTCCTTGTGAGTGGCTGTCAGCGCCATCCCCTTGGTGATGAGTGAGTTCTCATTCTGACTTCACATAAGATTTGGTTGTTTAAAAGTGTGCAGCAACTTTTCTCTGACTCTCTTACTCCCTCTCTCGCCATATGATATGCTTGCTCCCCCTTCACCTTCTATGATGATTGTAAGTTTCCTGAGGCCCTCGCCAGAATCTAAGCAGATGCTGGTGCCATGCTTGTACAGCCTGCAGAACCGTGAGCCAATTAAACGTCTGTTCTTTATAAACTACCCAGCCTCTGGTGTTTCTTTACAACAATGCAAAAATGGCCTGGTACACTAACTAATTTCTCTGAACTCCTAATCTGTGACTTTAAAGTGTACTTGGAACAGCACTGGAAAAATCCTACACTTTTGGGATATCTGGGGACTGAATAACCCCAGTGAAAGCCTTGTAAGATGTCTTCAGCCTGTTCTAGTTTTGAAAAATCACAGCCTACCTATAACAGAGGTTGTGGTGCTGATTAACTTGAGGTGATACATTTGAAAATGCTTTGCACAGTGCTTGCCTCATAGTGGGTGCTGAAAAGATGGTGATTCTTTTGTGATTCAGATTGTTATTCTTGGGGCTGGGGGTGGTTAGGCAGGATACCAAAGAGGAGAGAGGCTGCAGGAAGGGGAAGTTCGTTTGGGCAGTTGGGACTCCTAGACCACAGGACTTGCCAATTTCCTGATTCCTCGAAATGAAGGCATGATTTTGAAACACAGCTGCCCCACAAGCTTGTGTCTGACTTCCCATGTAGGTTATTTGTGTTTCCCAGAAATGCTGGGAAAGGGATGAAGCTTAGTCTTCCTGTTCCACCACACTTCACCTCCCTGGCATGCAAGTGGTTTAGCAGCAAAGCAAGCAGACAAAACATCTCTAAGCAAGAAATAACTTTTATTATCCCTCAGTGTAGACATGGAAGACAGGGCACTAGAAAGGCTAGGAAGCAGTAGAAGGTAGCAGTCTTTTAAATCCCACATATTGTTCTTTTAGAGAATTATTAAGTATTTTGAGAAATTGTAAATTTTCCACATATTCATGGCCCTCAGTGAAACCACACACAAGGATGTTCTCCTTTTGTTCTCCTTTATTCTTCCCCTCTGCAGTGTAAGCAGTAGTAACAGCCTGGGTTTGAATCTTCCCACAACCTTCTTTGTGCACATACAACCTTCTTTGTATTCAGGCATGTAAGACATCTATAGGGGATTTTGCTGTTTATATTAGAATGGGATTGTGAGATATATGTTTCTCTACAGCTTGGCTTTTGCACTTAACAGTACATCACAGACCTCCTAGCACATCCGTAGTTATAGATCTGGCTCATTCTTTCAAATGACTACATGATATTTCATAATATGAATATGCCAGGGTTTATTAAACTGTACATCTATCAATAAGCACTTGGGTTGTTTAGAACATTGTAGTCATTCTTTTGGAAAGTGCAGAATCCTCATTCATCCAAACATATTTACCACTGTTGGTGAGGAAGATTGCTGGGTCAAAGGGTTTTAATTTACCTATGGAAAGACTGCTTGGCTGATATTCATAAATTGCTTTCTGATTCCCTCATCTTATCAAAAACTTTATTGTTGATCAGTTAAGCAGATTTCATTTGCCTTCCTAATAATCAATGTACAACCTCATTGTAAAGGACTGTTGTAAAGAGTGGGCATCCAAGGATATGATCTTCTCTTCATTGGGATCCCATAAATGGTAGGTTGTAATTTATCTAACTGGACTAAATTCTCCTGATGCCTTCTGTCACTGATGCAATCCAATTATTTTCCTGCCTTATCTAGCCATGATCACCCTAGGCTCAACATTGAGAAAACCAAATAAAATAAATTTTGTTGGCAGCAGACATGTTCTGATTCTCCATCAGATAAGCTTTCCTTTGCAAGACAATAAAAAAGGAGTTGGAAAGGCTGGAATAGTAAGGTGAGCACAAGTTAACAGAAGATGAAGAACATCAATTTGCTTTACTAAAGGAATTACCTTTGCAAAAGTATTGCTGAATAGTGCTTTTAAGTGTCAAGATCATGGTGGGTGTATGGGGGTTAATTATAAAATTATTTCATATTTGTTTAACAAACTCTTAAAATGTTATATTTTTATTTGCATTTTTTGAGACAGGTCTTTCACTCTGTCACCCAGGCTGGAGCGTGGTGGTACAATCATGGCTCACTGCAGCCTTGACCTTCCTGGCTCAAGCAATTTTCCTACCTTAGCCTACTGAGTAGCTGAAATCACAGGCATATGCCACAATACCCAGCTAATTTTTTTAATTTTTTATAAAAATAGGGTCTCGGTATGTTGCCCACATTGGTCTCAAACTCCTGGGCTGAAGTAATCCTCCCACATCAGCCTCCCAAAGTGTTGGGATTAGAGGCATGAGCCACTGTGCCCAGCCCTGTTAAGATGTTCATATGTGGTTTGATTTATAAAAATTCTGCTCACAGGCCACTTTCCAGGCACAAAATATCTGTATCAAGATACTTTGCTGTATGTGACACTTTATGCTTTTTAAAGCAATTTCACAATCCAATTCCACCCTCGCAGCATCCTAATATGACAGGAATCACTCTTCTCATTTGACAACAGAGATAATTAGGGCTGGAGAGGTAAATGACTTGTCAAATGTCACATACATAATTAGCATCAGAGTTAAGCCTTAAATTAGGGATTCCCTATCCATTGTTTGTCTCAGTTGGGGAAGACAGGTAGAACATGAGACCCTAATTCCATTTCTCATTAGGTCTCTCCTTGAGTCTTACTTGGCCTAACTCAATTTCTGTTTTACTTCAGGTATGTAGATCCATGCTTCTTTCCATGGCTGGTTTAACACTGATTGAGCACCGGTAATGCACTAGGTGCTCTTGAGACCATTGAATTGAATCTGGTTGCTGCCGTGTAGCTCCCACTCTGAATTTGTTGGAGCCCAATCTAAAATAGTTATTGCTCTGCACAGATAGTATAGGCTTATAAGAACATTTCTCCAATCTAAGCTTGTTTCTTACCACTTTTCCTTAGGACCCCCAATGGAATTTCTTCTTGTCAGGCAGGAATATCCCAAAACTGGTCTCTGAGTAGTCTTGAAAAACAGCCCTTTATTTTGCTGGACTCGCTCTTGAAGATAAATGCCTAAGTTTGTTTTCTCTTCCAGAATAACATATAGAGGCCAGCTTTCTCTTCTGAGGAGTCAGAAGTCCAGTTCATCCAACACAGAATGACTTGAGGCACACTTAAATGGTCTCTGTGACCCTAACTATCTTCCTTAGCAGCAGAAATGTCCTCTTTGAAGATTTGATTCCTTGACTACTTCCTGCCTCTTCACTTTGTGTCAGTTAGGTGATCCATTAACCAGGCTGTATGCATATCCTTTGAAATGTTTCAAACATCTGTCCTTTTCCTAACCACTCCCACTTGCCACTGGTCTTGCATCTTGAAACAGCAAAGTCCCAGCAGATCTCTCTACTTAGTGTCTTTTCCTCTAGTCTACCCTATATTCTATTAGCAAAATTATATTTCTAAAACAAAGTTCTGTTTATTTTTTTCACCTGATCAAAAACCATAGTTGGCTTTCCACTGCCTGTTGCAGTGATGTTCAAAGTCCATTTGTTCATTTGTCTGTTTGTTCTTTGGTTTCCAATGAGCAGGGACACCGTTTTGTTCAAGTAAAAGAAAAAAATTAGGTAGTTAAGATCCAAAATGTAAAGCAGATAAAAATAGACATGCCTTCAAAAATATGTAGACACACTGTAGTTGAAATGAGAAGTTGAGGGTGAGAAAGTAGGGAAGCTCTGGGCTCCTTGCTACGGGGAACCCTTGGTCCTCAGGGAACATAATGTGAAGACCACTGGCCTGCTCATAAGTTTAAAATGCCTTTGCTTGGCATTCAAGACTGCACTAACCTGGTCCTAACCTGCCTTTCCCATTAGACTTCCAATTGTCCTTAAAGGAACCCTTTGCTTCAACCGTTCTGTCTGCTCTCTGTCTTCCCCACACAACTGGGACATTATTTACCTTTGCTTGCTAACCCCCAAGCCTGAAATGCACACTACTGTTCTCACTTTCTGTCTGAATTGCATTCACCCTTTGAAGACCAGCTCTAGTTCTACTTACTTTAAGTAATCTTTGCTGGCTTCCTTGTTCCACAGGGTCTCACTTACTGGAGATGTAATCACTTTATCTTCCAAAAGAACAAAACAAAAGATAAGCAGTCGAGGAAGTAAATTCCTATCAACTCTCTTTTTATGTGCTCCTTCTGGCTAGCAAAGCCTTATGGTGTGCTCATTAGATATGGGTATCATATCATAACAGTAGTGGGCATTTCAGACTTGGGGGCCCAGCATTCTCTGGGTTTGTAATATGGTGCTGATACTAATTAGCTGTGTAACTCAGGGGAAGTTACCATTGCCTCAAGTCCTTCATCTATAAAATGGGGACAATAATAGTAGAAATCTCGTAGGGTTATGCAAGGATTAAGTTATATCAAGCTCTTGGCCCAGGGTTTGGCACTAGTAAGTAGTATAACTCATATATAAGTTGATGTGAAGATTTGAACTAAGGCAGAGGTAGTGGGATGTCCACTGAGGGCAGAATTTTTGGAGGATCCAGTGATAGAAAATAGTGCACAAATAAATGGAAAAACATTTCATGCTCTTAGATTGAAAGACTTAACATATTAAGATGTCGCTACTGAAAGTGATCTACAAATTCAGTACAATCATTGTCAAAACCCCAGTGACTTTTATTGCTGAAATAGAAAAATCCATCCTAAAATTTATATGGAATCTCAAGGTACTCCAAATGAGCAAAACAATCAAGAAAAAGAACAAAGTTGGAGAACTCATACTTCCTGATTTCAAAACATACTACAAGGCTTACAATAATCAAAATATTGTGACACTGTCATAACGACAGATACATACAGAAAGGGAATAGAAGACAGCCCAGAAGTAAACCCTCTTTAGATGGTCAAATGATTTTTGACAAGGGTACAAAGTCCATTCAATAGGGAAAGAGAAATCTTTCTAACAAATGGTGGCTGGGAAAACTGGATATCCACATGCAAAAGAATGTTGTTCGACCTTTACCTTACACCATATACATAAATTAATTCAAAATAGATAAACACCTAACCATAATATCTAAAATTATAAAACTCTTAGAATAAAACATAGAGGAAAAGCTTCATGAAATTGGATTTGGCAATGATTTATTGTACATGACATCAAAAGCACAGGCAACAAAAAATGGATAAGTTAGATGTCATTAAATTTAAAAACTTTATGCATCAAAGGACAATATGAGAGTAAAAAGACAACCAACAGAATAAGAGAAAGTATTTGCAAATCCTATATCTGGTAAGGGATTGATATCCAGAATTGTAAAGAACTATTATAACTCAACAACAACAACAACAACAAAATTCAATTATAAGAATGTGCAAAGGCCAGGCACAGTGGCTCTCACCTGTAATCCCAGCACTTTGTGGGCAAAGCAGGCATACAGCTTGAGCCCAGGAGTTTGAGACCAGCCTGGGCAACATGGCAAAACATCGTCTCTACAAAAAAACACAAAAATTAGCCAAGCATGTCTCCTGTAGTCCCAGCTACTTAGGAAACTAAGGTGGCAGAATTGATTGAGCCTGGGAGGTTGAGGCTGCAGTGAGCTGTGGTTGTGCCACTGCACTGCAGCCTGGGTGACAGAGTGAGACCCAGTCTCAAAAAAAGGGCAAATGATTTGAATATACGTTTCTCCAAAGAAGATATACAAATGGTCTATATGCACATGAAAAGATGCTTAACATCACTAGTCATTGGAGAAAGGCAAATCAAAACAACAAATGAGATACCACCTTACACCCAGTAGGATGGCCATTTTATAAACACACACACACATACACACACACGCACACACATGCACACAGAGAAAATAACAATTGCTAGCCAGGATGTGGAGAAATGGGAACTCTTGTGCATTGCTGGTGGGAATGTAAACTGGCACAGCTGCTATGGAAAATGGCATGATAATTCCTTTAAAAATTAAAAATAGAATTACTATATGATCTAGCAGCTCTACCTCTGGGTGTGTACCCAAAGGAATTGAAAGCAGGGACTTCAGTAGATATTTACACATCCATGTTCATTGTAGCATTATTCAGAATAGCCAAAAGTTAGAAGCAACCCAAGTGTGTACCAACAGATGAATAAATAAAATGTTGTATATACATATATATTACCAATCCTTTAAAAAAAAAGAAGTAAATTCTGACATTCTACAGCAATGAATCAAATTTGAAGACATTATGCTAAGTGTAATAAGCCAGATACCAAAGTCAGATATTGTATGATTCCACTTACATAAGGTACTTAGAGTACTCACATCCATACAATCAGAAAGTAGAATGGTGGTTTCCAGAAGCTAAGAGGAGGGGAGAATGGGGAATTTTTGGTTAATGGTATGGAGTTTCAGTTGGGGAAGATGAAAAAGTTCTGGAGATAGTGATGATGGTTGCACAACAATGTGAATGTAGACCTGAGAGAAGATTAAGATGGCACGTAGAAGGCAGGACTAGCTTGCAGTTCAGACTCAGACAGACAGAGCAGTGTATAGAGAGTCTCATCATGAACTTTTGCTCCAAGAACTACCACAGGAATATATCAGGAAAGCTGAGAGAATCCACAGATGCTCTGAAGGAACTGGGTCACCATTGCAGATTCCCTGAGATGTTGAAAACCTGTGTCTGTTTGCTTTCTCAGCCAGTGGGGAGGCTTGTGGTCTGGAGCAAGTTCTCAGCCCTGATCATCAACTGCCTAGAAGTAGACTTGGTTCTGTTGTAGGGGCATGGTGGGAGTGAGACTGGCCTTTAGGACTGTGGGCTGTGTGGGAAAGGGGTGAGGCCAGTGACTGCTGGCTTTCAGCCACTTCCCTGGTGACCCATACGACTTATCAGAGGCAGTTGTAATCTCCCTGGGTATATAACTCCATTGGACTGGGAACCACACCCCCATTCCCCCACAGTAGCCACAGGAAACACTACAAAAGGAAAGGCATAACTCAGACTTGCCTATCCCTATCCCCAGCTGGTGGTCTTTCTCTACCCGCCCTGGTAGTGGAAGACAAAGGTCATCATCTCTTAGGAGATCTATGGCTCTGCCCACCTTCTGAGAAACCTGAATACTTAATCAGGTGTCCCTAGGGCAAGTTCACATCCTCCTTATAGGGCTACAGTTGATGCACTCCTGAAACAGTCACCTCCTGGCGGAAGGCCAACCAACACAAAACCAGCCCACTAAACAAAAACACAACCAAGGACCCTCACAGCATCCATTTCAGTCCCCTGTTACCTCCGCCAGAGCAGCTGCTAGTATACACAGCCGCAAGACCTGAAGATAGATTACATCACAGGACTCTTTGCAGACAGACACGCCCCAGTACCAGCCTGGAGCCCCATAGTTCCGCTGAGTGGCTAGACACAGAAGAGCAAAAACAATCACTACAGCTCAATTCTCAGGAAGCCTCATTCCTAGAGAAAGGGGGAGAATACCACATTAAGGGAGCACCCATGAGAAATAACAATGTGAACAGCAGCCATTGAAACCCAGATATTCTTTCTGACATAAGAAGGAACCAGAAAAACAATTCTGGTAATATGACAAAACAACGTTCTTTAACACCCTCCGAAGATCACACCAGCTCACCAGCAATGGATCCAAACCAAGATGAAATCTCCACATTGCCAGAAAAAGAATTCAGAAGGTCAACTGTTAAGCTAATCAAGGAGGCACTAGAGAAAGGTAAAGTCCAACTTAAAGAAATAAAAAACATGATATAGGATATGAACGGAAAATTCTTCAGTGAAGTAGATAGCATGGATTAAAAAAAAATCACAGCCTCAGGAAATCAAGGACACACTTAGAGAAATGAAAAATGCACTGGAAAGTCTCAGTAATAGAATCAAACAAGCAAAAGAAAGAACTTCAGATCTCGAAGACAAGGCTTTCAAATCCTTCAAAGACAAAGACAAAGAAAAAAGAATTTTTAAAAATAAACAAAACCTCCACAGAGTTTGAGACTATGTTAAACGTCCAAACCTAAGAATAATCGGTGCTCCAGAGGAAGAAGAGAAAGCTAAAAGTTTGGAAAACATATTTGAGGGAATAATTGAGGAAAACTTCCCCAGCCTTACTAGAGATCTAGACATCCAAATACAAGACGCTCAAAGAACACCTGGGAAATTCATCACAAAAAGATCATCACCTAGGCAGATAGTCATCAGGTTATCTAAAGTCAAGACAAACAAAAGAATCTTAAGAGCTGTGAGGCAAAAGCATCAGGTAACTTATAAAGGAAAACCAATCAAATTAACAGCAGAGTTTTCAGCAGAAACCCTACAAGCTAGAAGGGATTGGGTACCTATTTTTAGCCTCCTTCAACAAAACAATTATCAGCCAAGCCACCGTTAAAAGAAATTATAAAAGGATCTCTAAATCTTTAAACAAATCCTCAAAATACACCAAAATAGAACCTCCTTAAAGCATAAATCTCACAGGACCCATGTAACAATAATTTTTTTTTAAAAAAACACAGTTGTTCAGGCAACAAATAACAGAATGAATAGAATAGTACCACACATCTCAATACTGACACTGAATATAAATGACCTGAATGCTCCATTTAAAAGATACACAATGGTAGGATGGATAAGAATTCAACAACCAAGTTTCTGCTGTCTTCAGGAGACTCACCTAACACATAAGGACTCACATAAACTTAGGGTAAATGGGTAGAAAAAGATATTCCATGCAATGGACACCAGAAGTGAGCAAGATTAGCTATTCTTGTATTAGACAAAACAAACTTTAAAGCAACAGCAGTTAAAAAAGACACAGGGACATTATATAATAATAAAAGGACTAGTCCAATGGAAAAACATCACAATTCTAAATATATATGCACCTAAAACTAGAGCTCCCAAATTTAAAAAATGACTGCTAGAGTTAAGAAATGAGATACACAGCAACAAAATAATAGTGGAAGACTTTAATATTCCACTAATAGCACTAGACAGGTCATCAAAACTGAAAGCGAACAAAGAAACAAGGGACCTAAACTATTTCCTACAACAGATGAACTTAATAGATATTTACAGAACATTCTAACCAACAACTGCAAAATATACATTCTATTTATCAGCACATGGAACATTTTCCATGATATACCATATGATAGGTTACAAAACATGTCTCAGTAAATTTAAGAAAACTGAAATTATATCAAGTACTCTCTCAAACCATAGTGGAATACAATTGGAAATCAACTCCAAAAGGAACCCTCAAAACCATGCAAATACATGGAAATTAAATAACGTAGTCCTGAATGATCATTGGATCAACAATGAAATCAAGATAAAAATTTAAAAATTATTTGAACTGGACAATAATAATGACACAACCTATCAAACCCTCTGGGATGCAGCAAAAGCAGTGCTAACAAGAAAGTTCATAGCATTAAATGCCTGTATCAAAAAGTCTGAAAGAGCACAGATCTAAGATCACAGCTCAGAACTGGAGAAACAAGAACAACCCAAACCCAAACCCAGCAGAAGCAAAGAAATGATGAAAATCAGAGCAAAACTAAATGAAATTGAAACAAAAAAATACAAAAGATAAATGAAACAAAAAGCTGGTTCTTTGAAAGGAAAAACTGATAGATCATTAGCAAGATTAACCCAGAAAAGAAGAGAGAAGATCCAAATAAGCTCATTAGAAACAAAATGGGAGATATTACAACCGACACCACAGAAATACAAAAACTCATTCAAGGCTACTATGAACACCTTTACTTGCATAAACTAGAAAACCTAGAGGAAATGGATAAATTCCTGGAAATATACAACCCTCCTAGATTCTGTATCCAGGAAGATACAGAATCTCCGAACAGACCAATAACAAGCAGTGAGATTAAAATGGTTTAAAAAAAAAGAAAAAAGGAAACCAAAAAAACAACAATAAAAAATTCCAGGACCCAATAGATTCACAGCTGAATTCTATCAGACATTCAAAGAAGAATTGGCATCAATCCTATTGATACTATTCCACAAGATAGAAAAAGAGGGAATCCTCCCTAAATCGTTCTATGAAACCAGCCTAATACCTTAATACCAAAACCAGGAAAGGACATAATAATAAAAGAAAACTAGACAAATATCCTTGAAGAACATAGATGCAAAAGTCCTCAACAAAATACTAGCAAACCAAATCCAACAGCATATCAAAAAGATAATCTACCATGATCAAGTGAGTTTCACATGAGGGATGCAGGGATGGTTTAATATATGTAACTCAACAAATGTGATACACCACATAAACAGAATTTAAAACAAAAATCACATGATCATTTCAATAGACACAGAAAAAGCATTTGACAAAATCCAGCATCACTTTATGATTAAAACCCTTGGCAAAATTGGCATAGAAGTGACACACGTTAAGGTAATAAAAGCTGGCTGGGCACAGTGGCTCACACCTGTAATCCCAGCACTTTGGGAGGCTGAGGTGGGTGGATCACGAGGTCAGGAGATCGAGACCAGCCTGGCCAACATGGTGAAACCCCATCTCTACTAAAAGTACAAAAAATTAGCCAGGCGTGGTGGTGCGTGCCTGTTGTCCCAGCTACTCAGGAGGCTGAGGCAGGAGAATTGCTTGAAACTGGAAAACGGAAGTTGCAGTGAGCCAGGATCAAGCCACTGCACTCCAGCCTGGTGACAGAGCATGACTCTGTCTCAAAAAAAAAAAAAAAAAAAAAGGTAATGAAAGCCATCTACAACAAACGCAAAACACATAACTAACATCATACTGAATGGTGAAAAGTTGAAAGCATTACCCCTGAGAACTGGAAAAAGACAAGGCTGCCCACTTTCACCACTTCTATTCAACATAGTATCGGATGTCCTAGCCAGAGTAATCAGACAAGAGAAAAAATAAAGGGTATCCAAATCGGTAAAGAGGAAGCCAAGCTGTCCCTATTTGCTGCTAATATGATCGTATACCTAGAACATTCTGAAGACTCTTCCAAAAAACTCCTAGAACTGGGAAATGAATTCAGCAAAGTTTCAAGATACAAAATTAATGTGCACAAATTAGTATCTCTGCTATACACCAGCAGTAACCAAGCTGAGAATCAAATAAAGAACTCAATCCCCTTCCCAATAGCTATAAAAAAATATTTAGGAATAAACCAAACCAAGAAAGTGAAAGATCTCTACAAGGAAAACTACAAAACACTGCTGAAGGAAATCGTGGGCAACACAAACAATTGGAAACACTTCTCATGCTCATGGATAGGTAGAGTCAATATTGTGAAAATGAACATACTGCCAAAAGCAGTCTGCAAATTCAGTGCAATTCCCATAAAAATATCACCATCATTCTTCACAGAAGCAGGAAAAAACAATCCTAAAATTCATATGGAGGCAAAAAAGAGCCCACATAGTCAAAGCAAAACTAAGAAGAAAGAACAAATCTGGAGGCATTGCATTACCCAACTTCAAACTTTACTACACAGCCATAGTCATCAAAACAGCATGGTAGTGGTATAAAAATATGCACATAGGCTGGATGCAGTGGCTCACGCCTGTAATCCCAGCACTTTGACAGGCTGAGGTGGGCAGATCACGAGGTCAGGAGTTTGAGACCAGCCTGGTCAATGTGGTGAAACCCCATCTCTACTAAAAGTACAAAAGTTAGCCAGGCATGGTAACGAGAGCCTGTAGTCCCAGCTACTTGGGTAGCTGAGGCAGAGGAATTGGTTGAGCCTGGGATGTGGAGCTTGCAGCAAGCTGAGATCACACCACTGCACTCCAGCCTGGGTGACAGAGCAAGCCTCTGTCTCCAGAAAAAGAAAAAGGCACATAGAAACAGAAAAGAGAACCCAGAAATAAAGCCAAATACTTAGAGCCAACTTATCTTTGACAAAGCAAACAAAACCATAAAGTGAGAAAAGGACACCCTATATAAAAAATGGTGCTGGGATAATGGCAAGCAACATGTAGAAGAATGAAACTGGATCCTCATCTCACATCTTATACAAAAATTAATTCTAGATGGATCAGAGACTTAAATCTAAGACCTGAAACCATGAAGATTCTAGAAGGTCACATTAAAAAAAAAAAAAAAAAAAAAACCCTTCTAGACTGGCTCAGGCAAAGACTTTATGACCATGAACCCAAAAGCAAATGCGACGAAAACCAACGTAAATAGATGGGACGTAATTAAACTAAAAGCTATTGCACAGCAAAAGAAATAATCAGCAGGGTTAGAGACAACCCACAGAATGGGAGAAAATCTTCCAGTCTATATATCTGACAAAGGACTAATATTCAGGATTTACAAATAACTCAAACCAGTCAGCAAGAAAAAGACAAACAACCCCATCAAAAAGTGGGCTAAGGACATGAATAGACAATTCTCAAAAGAAGATATACAAATGGCCATCAAGCATATGGAAAAATGGTCAACATGACGAATTATCAGGGAAATGCAAATCAAAACCACAATGTAATACCACCTCACTCCTGCAAGAATGGCCATAATCAAAAAATAAAAAAATAATAGATGCTGGTATGAATGCAGTGAAAAGAGAACATTTTTACACTGTTGGTGGGAATGTAAACTAGTACAACCACTATGGAAAGCAGTGTGGAGATTCCTTAATGAAGTAAAAGTACATCTACCATTTGATCCAGCAATCCCACTACCAGGTATCTACTCAGAGGAAAAGAAGTCATTATACAAAAAAGATACGTGCACACACATGTGTATAGCAGCACAATTTGCAATTGCAAAAATATGGAACCAGCCCAAATGTCCATCAATCAACAAGTGGATAAAGGAAATGGTATATATATATATATATATCCCATGGACTGCTACTCAGTCATAAAAAGAAATGAAGTAACGGCATTCACAGCAACCTGGATGAAACTGGAGACTATTATTCTGAGTGCAGTAACTCAGGAATGGAAAACCAAATGTTGTATGTTCTTACTTATATGTGGGACCTAAGCTATGCGGACATGAATGCATAAGAATGATACATTCGGCTTTGGGGACTTGGGGGAAAGGGTGGGAGGGGGGTGAGGGATAAAAGACTAGTCACTGGGTAGAGTTTACACTGCTCAGGTGATGGGTGCACCAAAATCTCAGAAATCACCACTAAAGAATGTATTCAGGTAAACAACACCTATTCCCCAAAAAGTATTGAAATTAAAAAATGTTTTTAAATGTGAATGTATTTATTGCCACAGATTTGTACAAGTAAAAATGGTTAAAATAGTAAATTGATCTTATGTATATTTTACCAAAAGGAAAAAAGACTTTGTTAGAAATCCAAGTTGAAATTTTAGTGTAAGGAGAAAATAATAATTTAACAACAAAAAAAGATTAAAAATTGAAGCTTGTTTTCTGGTAGAACTAAACCAATATGGAAGTCAGCTAGATACATCTGTTAATACAAGTTGTGTTGATAAGGTAAATAAAAAGCAATAATAGGAGCAAACACTTAGTAAGCACTTGCCATGTTCCAAGTACTTTACAAACATTATTTAATTCTCACAACCACCTGTGGGGAAGCTACTGTTATTATCCCCATTATACAGATGAGGAAAGTGAGGCTCTCTGTTGAGACCAGGAAGTTCACTGTGCTGCCTCTAAAACACAGTCTCAGCCTATAATTCAAGCACTTTGGGAGGCTGAGGTTCAGACGATTGCTTCAGGCCACAAATTTGAGATCAGCCTGGACAACATAGAGAGACCCTGTCTCTACAATTTTACTTTTTAAAAAATTAGCTGGGCCACAGTGGTGCACTCCTGTAATCCCAGCTATTTGAGAGGCTGGGAAAGAGGATTGCTTGAGCCCAGGAAGTGCAGGGTGCAGTGGGCTATGGTCATGCCACTGCATTTTAGCCTGGTAACAGAGCAAGACCCTATCTTGAAAACAAATAAAATAATAAATAAAAAAAGAAATGATTGTCTCTACCTTTGAGCAGATCCCAATAAACAAAGAGAAGCCTATTAGCAATGATGAAACTCTACAATATCATATATGTTGCAAGGAATGTAGGTATGAAATGCTACGACATAATAGACAAAGATGCATTTTCGGTTGTTGACCCTTGAACCATGTGGGAGTTAGGGTTGCCAAGCCCCCACACAGTAAAAATCAGCATATAACTTTTCAGTCCCCCAACTACTAATAACCTGTTGTTGACCAGAAGCCTTACTGAAAACATAAAGTCAATTAACGTGTATTTTGTATGTTACATGCATTATATGCTGTATTCTCACACTAAAGTACAATAAAGTATGCCAGGGAAAAGAAAATGTTATCAAGAAAGTCATGAGGAAGAGAAAATACATTTACAGTACTGTACTGCATTTATCAATACCGTAAGTTTGCATCATCTGTTTACAAGATGAATCGCCTGTCTGAAATAGTGGGCAACTGCAGCTGCAGACCTCAATCTACAGTACATATCAAGCAATCAACTTTCTCTTGTAACGTCTTGCCTTTTCTTTGTTTCTTGGGAGCACTTTCAGCATGACTAATGGCACTTTGTATGTATCTCCTGGTGTTATTCAAGGTTTACGGCATTGCGCTATATTTGATGAAAAACACGTAAGAACCACAAGGATCACTTTTTACTGTGATCCACAATTAACTGGAGAGAGGCTCTGCTTACTTGAAGATGATTAGCATCACATGGCATTTTAAGGGACATTCACAACACTTGAGCTCACTACAAGAACAACAGGAGGTTGGCTACAAAATTATTACAGCAGTACAGCGTGCACTACAGTTAATTTTATGCAGTCATGATTTAATACTGCATCATTACATCTGTTTACATTTCTCTCAACTGTGAATGATGCCATGTATGGTCTCTGTGTTCATAAGTTTTGATAAATTTTAACTTTTTATAATAGATTTGTGTATTTTTATGGGAATAAATTATAAAATATATGAGTATCTACATATATTTTATGCATTCATAACATATATTTTTCTTTCTTTAAAAATATTTAAGGCAACATGGTTCATCTCTGAGTTTTCTCGCCCATATTCACTGAGGAGAAATTTTGTGTAGAAGAGTGGTAGAGTTGATGTATGAGAATTATTGAGAATGTGTAGTGAGAAGGAAGGGCAGGACTGAAAAGATCTAGCAAGCTTAAAAGAAGGGCTGCTTAGTTCAACTCAACAATTGTTAAAGATCCATTTTCCATGTTTGCCACCATAATTTTCACATGATACTCCATATGAGAGACTACATTAATTGTGGAGTTTATTTGGCTTTAAGATTCCAAGAAGATGAAACTTCTCTATTTATGCTGGCCAAATAGATGGGTCAGTGGATGGGTGAAGGGATGTTGGGTGTATGGATCATGGATGAATGGATGGATAGTTGAGGGGATGTTGGATGGATGGATGGAGCCAGATGGAAGGATGGCTGGAATATTGCTAGACTGAGAAAAAGGAAAAAAAATCTCAGCTTTATCTGCTTGTTTCCTGATTGTTGTTGAAGTTCAGGTATTGTATGAGTTCAAGTATTCATGAAATTCCTGGTTATTTTCTACTTCTTTCATTAGGTTTTCAATGTACCTAACAGTGATACAAATGCTGCATTTAGCTTAGTTTCAATACATTTGAATGATGTTAATTCTCACTGTGAAAGTTTAAGCTACATTACAAGTCAGTTTGTAGTCAGCTATATTCGTCACTGTTTTAGAATTTGACAACTGGTAAACAACTAACCCACAGAACCCACCCTTACCCTTGTCCCAATCAAATTGCAGCATGAACTAGTGATGTGGTCAAAGCCAGTTGTCTGAAATGACTGATTTAGTGGAAATAAGACATTTCATATACATGCAACACATACAAATTGATTACCTACTGCAAGACATTTGCCTCACATAGCTCCTATGTTTAGGGAGGTCACAGTCTAGTGCAAGAAATAGATATGTGAAACAAGGAACCAGAATACAATAAGTGAGTACTAGATTGGAAGTAGGTAGAATGAGCTAGGCAAGTCTAGAGCAAGGGGTGATGAGCTAGAGAGGGTCAGAGAAGGCTTTGTATAGAAGGGAGATACTGGGAATCCCTGGAAACCAACCCTAAAAGATTAGGCTTCCTCCTGTAGAGAAAAGCCAACAAATCAGAGGCTTCTCTGAGCAGAAAACAGAAGCAACATACATTTTAACCCTTTCTGGTTGATGCTGACCCATCATCATGCTTAGTGACTGTAGTGACTAAATATCTATGGTTAAATCAGTTCTGATTTCCAGACATATGGTGAACCAAATCAGAGGTTGGAGCAGCTTTTCCTTTATTGTTATTTGTTTGATTGTGTACTTGTTGTTTCTTTTTGCCTCCAACACAATTAATGTCTTCATCTTTCTCAGCCTACTTTGAGTTTTCAGCAGAGGTCAGAACATTGCCTTATTTAGGGGTTACTATCGCAAACTTATTTTCAACTTTTGCCTTCTCTCCCTCTCAGGTGCAAGAGTACTTAACCATTTAGGGACCCATGAATGGAATTCAGTAGGTCTATGAACTGGGATTTGTCTTTTTATTAATATCTAACTGAAATTTAGCTTTTCCCTCAATTACCAATGTAGGCAACAAGCAACAGTATTAGCAGTAGTTGTGACTTTATCAACAATACAAATCATATTTTCCTGTAACATTACAGCTGTGGCTGATACCTTGGAATATCATTTGCATGCATCACTATTTCAAAATTACAGTAGTTATGAGACCCACTACTGTAACTTGTTGTTTAATATGTTAATGAAGCACATAAATGACTACATCACAAATCTTTCAAAAGTTATTTCAATATTGTTGGTTTCCTTAGTAATCTTATGTATTTAATTTTATACATTTAAACATATTGTTTTGAGAGGGATTTACAGGTTTCATCAGGGGGTCATAGTACAAAAACGGTTAAGAGGCTCTATATTGCATTTCTTATAATTGCTTGTTCTAGAAAGTAAGGAGCAACACATTTCTTTTTGGATACCACGTTGGCAGCTGAGGTGGGCGGATCACGAGGTCAAGAGATCGAGACCATCATGGCCAACATGGTGAAACCCTGTCTCTACTAAAAATACAAAAAAAAAAAGAAAAAAAAAAAAAAGAAACTTTCCCAAGCTTGTAAATACTTAGATCAATGCTCTTGAAGACCATTAAATCTTGTTTGCATTTGTGTTACTACAGTTTTTTTCTTTTAAAGTAACATTGTATGAAAACTCTGGTTTCCAGCCAAGGCTTATTCTTTAGGGCACCAGACCTCTGGGTGTAAGATAATCCATGTGTTGCTCTTCTTGTAGCTACTGTTCCTGTTATTTCTAGGGACAGTCAGAAATTGAGATTTGGGTAGCTCACAATATTGTATTTAACCATTCTTCTTTCCAGAATGCCCCTGTGAACAATGTATTTGTGTAGATCAAATAAAGATAATGAAAAACAAAAAGAAAATTGCCCAATGCTGAGGACAGACTACGCAGGCACTTGCAGACATTTATTAGAAAAGCAACATGGAAGACATGGGAATTTCATCTGGGGGGGCAATTTTGCTCCATTTCCCTTTCGCGAGGAAGATTGGCTCGATTGTCAAGGAAATGAAGTAGTTTGGTTCAGCTCCCAGTAACTCGGGCCCTAATGAGGTAGGGTCTTAATGAGCCAGATCTTCCTTCTTGTCTTCTTCTTTTTTTTTTTTTTTTTTTTTTTTTTTTTTTTATTGCATTTTAGGTTTTGGGGTACATGTGAAGAACATGCAAGGTTGTTGCACAGGTGCACACCTGGCAGTATGATTTGCTGCCTCCCTCCCCTTCACCTATATCTGGCATTTTTCCCCATGCTATCCCTCCCCAACTCCCCACCCCCCCACTATCCCCCCTCCCCCAACAGACCCCCGTGTATAGTGCTCCCCTCCCTGTGTCCATGTGTTCTCCTTGTTCAACACCCACCTATGAGTGAGAACATGTGGTGTTTGATTTTGTGTTCTTGTGTCAGTTTGCTGAGAATGATGTTTTCCAGGTTCATCCATGTCCCTACGAAGGATGTGAACTCCTCCTTTTTAATGGCTGCATAATATTCCATGGTATATATGTGCCACATTTTTCCTGTCCAGTCTATCATCGATGGGCATTTGGGCTGGTTCCAGGTCTTTGCTATTGTAAACTGTGCTGCAATGAACATTCGTGTGCATGTGTCCTTATAGTAGAACGATTTATAATCCTTTGGATATATGCCCAGTAATGGGATTGCTGGGTCAAATGGAATTTCTATTTCTAGGTCCTTGAGGAATCGCCACACTGTTTTCCACAGTGGTTGAACTAATTTACACTCCCACCAACAGTGTAAAAGTGTTCCTATTTCTCCACATCCTCTCCAGCATCTGTTTTCTCCAGATTTTTTAATGATCGCCATTCTAACTGGCGTGAGATGGTATCTCAATGTAGTTTTGATTTGCATTTCTCTAATGACCAGTGATGATGAGCATTTTTTCATATGTTTGTTGGCCTCACGTATGTCTTCTTTTGTAAAGTATCTGTTCATATCCTTCGCCCATTTTTGAATGGGCTTGTTTGTTTTTTTCTTGTAAATCTTTTTTAGTTCATTGTAAATTCTGGATATCAGCCCTTTGTCAGACGGGTAGGCTGCAAAAATTTTTTCCCATTCTGTTGGTTGCCGATTCACTCTATTGACTGTTTCTTTCGCCGTGCAAAAGCTGTGGAGTTTGATTAGGTCCCATTTGTCTATTTTGGCTTTTGTTGCCAATGCTTTTGGTGTTTTGGTCATAAAGTCCTTGCCTACGCCTATGTCCTGAATGGTTTTGCCTAGGTTTCCTTCTAGTGTTTTTATGGTGTTACGTCTTATGTTTAAGTCTTTAATCCATCTGGAGTCAATTTTAGTGTAAGGTGTCAGGAAGGGGTCCAGTTTCTGCTTTCTGCATATGGCTAGCCAGTTTTCCCAACACCACTTATTGAACATGGAATCCTTTCCCCATTGATTGTTTTTTTCAGGTTTGTCAAAGATCAGGTGGTTGTAGATATGTTGTGTCGCCTCCGTCGTCTCTGTTCTGTTCCATTGGTCTATATCTCTGTTTTGGTACCAGTACCATGCTGTTTTGATTCTTGTCTTCTTCTTAAAGGGCTCTTCCTCGGCTCATTGTCAGTTTCTGTCTCCCATGCTCATGTACTTGTCTGCTTTCCCCTCATTACTAACCGGCAGGAAGGTACACTTGGGCATACATGTCAGCGAATGACTCACACAGAGGATTTGAGATGTGATATACATACATAGTTGCATTGTGACTTATTTATTATCAGCAGATTTAGATACGCTGGCCCTGAAACATCCCAAATCTATAGAGTGAAAGAGAGCTTGGTAGAGCTCGCACATTTACACCCTTCCTCTGGACACACAGGGGCAATACACACACACACACACACACACACACACATTCTTTATGGCCATAGCCCTCTACACATCTGTGCCACAAACAGCTGTGACAAACTAAATCTTCCCACCTATCACCTACTCCTGTGAGAGGTGTTACTTGTCCAAGCACTCATGTTTGTGAGGAGTCTGCATTTCCAAATATGCTGTGCCCTTCCTCTCCCTCCTCCTTCTCCATCCCTACAGATCCAAACACATACACAGGTATTCACAATGCACAGGCCTAAGCATCAAGGTCAGGAACTCTTTGCCTCACAGGCACTGTACAGATCTGCAAAATCCCACATTGACTGCACTCACCTTGCTGTCGCTGCTGACCCAGTGAAATGGAACTCGCCCTAACTTGTTTTTAATTTTTGTAGACATCCAAGTTGACAAAGAAAAAACTCAGGTGGTCCCCCTTGATAAGATTTTTCGCAGCATTTGGGAATGCAGCTCCCTTGGCTAAGCTAGCCAACTATATAGTTACAGGAGAGGCTGGGGTGTCTGCCACCCACGCTTTTTTAAGACGATTCCCCAACACAAAATTAGCCAATTGTGCTTAAGTGATTCCCATTTGGCCAATTGCTTTTAAGGAGTCTGTTAAAACCCCTCACTTACTACAGCCCACACTAAGTTAGGAATTTCAAAATAGCACTATGGTTGGGGCAGTGGCTGGGGAGCAGCTATGGCTGCTAGGATGCAGACAGCATGGTGTGATGGCTTAGGTGGGCCTGCGGGAACTCCTAAGGGGCATTTTAAGGGGTTTTCCCAAGCTGACAGAGAGGAGCAGCTCACCTGATGTTTCCAGCCACTTGGTTTACACACAAGCTAAGAACTGAGAAATGCTGGACTCAGTGACCAATGGATGGTGAGAGGTCCTAAAACCACCTGTGCCATCTTAGGCCATGGTTGTTAGACTTGTATTGCAGGGAAAACATCAAAACAAGGCAAGAAGTGATCCTGAGATTCACAGCTCTCTCTTGGAGTTACAAAGCTCACCTAGGTCTTTCCTCTCCATCCTCACAAAGGCTGAGCCGTGGATTTGTTTTGCTGTGAATAAGCAGAAATTCAGTGAAGCTGCTGGCTAGAATCAGACTGTGTTTTATTATATTACAAAATAAAAAATCACCCCAAAACTTAGTGGTTTCAAACAGCACACACTTGTTATATCACAGTTGTTGTGGGTCAGAAATCCAGACAGCTTAGCTGAAACCTCTGCTGTAGGGTCTCTCACGAGGCTGCAATAAAGATGTTGGTTAGGGCTGGAATCACTTCTATAAGGTCCTTTTTCAACTGACTGTACCATGGGCTGTACCACGGTCAGGCCATGGTGACCCCTGTGACCCACACGTACACCTCCAAAAGGCCTCCTGGAGCCAGAAATTCTGAAGTAACAGGAAAACCACAGAAGAAGAATGGCTAGCTCCTGTGGTGCCTAATTAACCAACCTTGCAACATTCTGCCATTGTTCCTGCCTTAACTGATAACCCAACCTTGTGACACTGGACCTTGTGACAACCCCCCCACCAAGCAACACCCCCCTCAGCTTGCAAAAACCACCCTGAACTAAAACTTCTGTAACTTTCCACGGACTACCCCAAACCTATAAAATCAACTCCTACCCCACTGCCCTTCGCCAACTCTCTTTTTGGACTCAGCCTGCCTGCACCTGGGTGAATAAACAGCCTTGTTGCTCACATAAAGCCTGTTTAGGTTGTCTCTTCACTCGGCTCACTCATGGATGCTGGGAAGATTCGGTTCCATGTGGGTTGTTGGACTGAGGGCCTCAACTCTTCACTGGCTGTTGGCAAGAGTCCACCCTTGGTTCCTCACCACATGGCCTCTCCAGTGTGCCAGTTTACTTCACCAATATGTTCAAGCCAAAAAGGCAATGGAGAGAGAGTGCCAACAAAGTGGGTATAACAGTCTTTTGTAAACCAATCACTGAAGTGACATCCTGTTACTTTTGCTGTCATCTGTTCCCTAGAAGCAAGTCCGTATTTCCAGTCCACACTCCATGGCTGTGAATACTAGAGGAGGGATCACTGGGAACCATGTCAGAGCTATCAAACATAAATGGTATAATTGAAAGAGCACTGGATTGGGAGTCAGGGATTTTTGCTAAATTTGGCTCTGCCATTAGCTAGCTGTGGAAACTTGAGCAATTTTCCTAACGTTGTTTTTCCTCAATTTGCCTTACTATAGGATGGGGACTAATAATACTTGCTATAGGGTAGAAACAAAATAAAAAGTATAAAGGCATTCTGAGGAACTTTTAGTAAATATTATGTTCGTTTTTTGGTCCATCTCCCTGCATCCATTCCAGGCAATGGAGTTTAATGTCCCAGTTATAGGCTCTGGAGCTGAATGCATGGGTTCAATCTGCATTCTGACATTAGCTATGACTGTGGTCTAGTTACTTAATCACTGTACGGATTCATTTGTCCCTCTATAAAATGAGAATAATACATACCTCACATAATTATGAGGAGTAAATAAAATAATGTTTACAAAACATTTAGCAAGGTAACTAGCACATAAGAGCTCAATAAACTTGATTTATTAATTTTGTTTTTATTATTATTGTTTTGCAATTATGTGAAGGGGCATTATCTCATAGACTTTAAAAAAAGAATTCCACTGTCTCATCCCTCAGGTCATTCCTGTGCCATCACCCCAGCAAAGCTGAGTACTCTCTATTTCAGTTTCAAACGCTTATCTCCCCCTCCCTGTCATACACACAAACACACAAGTTTATGTGTGCACAATTCTACCATCAATTTCTCCTTCTTTATTTTATTTATGCATTTTTTCTCCATGAGGATGGCAACTAGAGAATGAAATTGAAGAATGGCTTATTCTCTGGGAGATAGTCACAGTAAACTGCTTGGAGAGTTAAACTATGCCCAAAAGGAGAGATGCTCCCTCGGGAGAGGGAGGTGAGGTTGAGGAAAGAGAGAGAGAGAAAAAAAAAACGAGAGATAAAGAGATAGAGAAACTGAAAAGAAAAAATCCCAGAGGAGATTTTTAAAAAGATGAGCCTGAGAGCAAATGGAGGTCACCTTCAATAAGCAAGACTATGGCCGAATGCTTCAATGACCACATTGTCATTGCTTCTTCACTCCTCCCCTTCTGACAATGTATAAAATCTAGCTTTTACATAAGCTTCTTTGGCTGGTTTTTTTGACAACCTCTTTATTACACAATGATGCTTCTGTTTCAGTCCTTCAGTAATTCCCCAGGTCTGGATGAGTATATTACAAAAGGGCCAAGGTATGGGCTTCCGGTCACCAGTCATTTGGTCTTTTCCCCATGACAACCTCTACATCCTGTCTGAGGTGCTGCACTCCCTTGAAATTGACCTTGACAGATGTGTTAGGACTTGTAATGTAATGGAAAGACCTCCAGACTAACAGAGAAGGACCTAAATTCTAATTTCACCTCTGCTGATAACTATGTGATCTTAGGCAAGTCTACTCTTCTCTGGGCCCTCACTTCTTCATCTTTTAATAGAAATGGTGGCTGAGTGCAGTGGCTCATTCCTGTAATCCCAGTACTTTGGGAGGCTAGAGTGAGTAGATTGCTTGATCTCAGGAGTTCAAGACCAGCCTGGGGTACAGGGTGAAACCCCATCTCTACAAAAAATACAAAATTAACCAGGCATGGTGGTGTCCACCAGTTATCTCAGCCACTTGGGGGGCTGAGGTGGAAGGATCACTGGAACCAAGGAAGTCAAGGCTGCAGTGAGCTGAGATTGCACCACTGCACTCCAGCCTTGGTGAAAGAGGGAGACATTGTCTTAAAAAAAAAAAAAAAAGAAATGGTAATATCTGCCCTGCCAACCTGAAACACAAACAGTGCTGTGCTAATGTATGTACTTGTGGTCAACAAAAGTGAAGGATTCTGCCTCTTGTTTAAACTTCTGTACTCTGCAGGGACTTACCCAAATCTCTAACCCTCAGTTTGTTCACTATTAAATAGCCACTGCAATGCCCAGAGGGAGTTATAAGCAGTTGGCTGGAATTTTCCAAACCACCTGTTGTTCTTTACTGTGGGTAGCTGACGCCATGCTGGAGACTGAATGGTGCCTGGCAGGAAAACAGGGTGGAAGTGGTGTGGTGTGCCAGCAGGCAGAGGCTGTGGTCATGGCTGTGAAACATTATTAGCTGGATGTTTCCAGGCTTTCCTAGAGAGAGAAAGAGAATAGAAAGAAAATTCTTTCAAAATAGAATTTTAAGTGCTGTGCAACTACAAGATATTATGTTTCAGCCCCTCTTATTTATTATTCTTAACTTTGTGTTGGCACCATGTTAAGTCCTGTACATACCGTATGTCATTCCATCTTTGCTTCAGCCCTTGAGGGAAGTATTAAATAGATGAGAAAATTGAAGTTTGGAGAGAAAGTTTAAGTAGGCTTCTCAAGATTAGCCTGTATGGAATTGGCAAAGCCTTACTCCAAAGTCTAGGATCATCTTGAGAGACGGACAACACTAGCCTTAATTTTCAGGTCAGGAGACTGAAACAGAGAGGTAAATAACTTCCAGGAAGCTAAACAAGCTAAATGGCCAGCCAATGGAAAAGCTGATGCCAAAGCTCATTCTTGTTTTCCATATAATGTAAAATGTGGATATGGGCTTCCCAGTATATTGCCAAATCCATGAGTTCATCAGTCTCTAGGCAGCCATTTCCTGAACCTGTACTGAGTGCATGGGGCATGCTGAACATAGACCACGGTCCACTTGAGACACTAGGAATTACATAAGGCTAAGCTCAACTGTCCAAAATAGCGTGCTGAATCTATTAAATAGGTAGATAGACTTGTGGCCCCAACCACAGCTGTTTCATCACACAAGGCCAAAGCAAACTATTATGTGAGAAATAGTCTAAATGTGTTCTAGGCTTTTTATGCTTTGTATTAGTCCATTCTCATGCTGCTATGAAGAAAAATCTGAGACTGGGTAATTTATAAAGAAAAGAGTTTTAATTGACTCACAGTTCTGCATGGCTGGGAGGGCCTCAAGAAACTTACAATCATGGTGAAAGGCACCTCTTCACAGTGCAGCAGGAGAGAGAATAAGAGTCTGGTAAAGGGAGAAGCCTCTTATAAATCCATCAGATCTTGTGAGAACTCTCTCATGAGAACAGCATGGGGGAAACTGCCCCCTATGATTCAATTATCTCTACCTGGCTCTGCCCTTGACATGTGGGGATTATTACAAGGTGAGATTTGGGTGGGCACACAGAGCTGAACCATATCAGCTTATTACCAATTTCTTTACAGAAAGCTTGTCCAATTTTTACTAACCATGCATGAGAGTGCTCATTTGAGACTCCTTGCCATCATTTAGTCCTCTAATTAAAAAACTCTTATTTGGTGAGTAGAATTTATATCTGATTGTTGATTCATTTTTGTGTTTTATTACTAAAGTTGAATTGTTTTTACATACTCATTAGCAAATCATAAATTCTCCTATAGAAATTGTTTGACTGTTTTGCCCATTTAACCATTAGAGCCTTAGGTGCATTTTTTTTCTTGTCGAGACATAGTCTCACTCTGTTGCCCAGACTGGAGTGCAATAGCATGATCTCTGCTTACTACAACCTCTGCCTCCCAGGTTCAAGTGTTTCTCCTGTCTCAGCCTCCCGAGTAGCTGGGATTACAGGTGTGCACCAACACTCCTGGCTATCTTTTGTATTTTTAATAGAGATAGGGTTTGACCCTGTTAGCCAAGCTGATCTTGAACTCCTGACCTCAAATGATATACTTGCCTCAGCCTCCCAAAGTGCTGGGATTACAGGCGTGAGGCACTGCACCCAGTCAAGTCTTAGAATTTTACTTAACAAATGTGTAAGCTCTGTATATATGAAGGCCATCAACCCTCTCTCATGTTGTAGTGACTATTTTTTAAAGCTTACTGACTCCCTACAAATATTTTGAAATTGAGAGGATTTCCCTTTGAGATTTGTTTGGGTTGGTGTGAATGGCTTTTTAAATCTTCTCACATCCCTTTTTCATTCAAAAAGTGGTCTTTCCTTGGTATTGTGACTTTTACCACTTAAAGAAAAGCAAGTGTTTCAGTTCTGGGCAGAAATGGTATGAATCTTGTCTTCCACTTAATTATAGACACTCAGCATAACCCTGGCAAGAAACTAAATGGAATCCGTCAAGTGGCAGACAGTAAAGCCATACTGTATTCCTAATATTGTGCCTGGTACATAGTACATGCTGATGAAATATTTGTTGTAAAATTAAAGAATGCATGAATCTCTCTCCAAGAACCATGTATTATCAATTATAGCCTCATGTCCCATCACTTCTGTTAGGAGGCAAACGATCTTCTTTTTTCTCTTGAACACTTCATTTTTAGTATTTTTAAAAAACTGATTATATCAGGAACAGGGTATCTGTAGCTATTCATAGACCGTTAACACTAATACTTTCCCTTTCAACAAGGGGCTCATAAGATGCCCCAGGTTTCTTGTGAATATTATGGAGAGGCTTGCAACATAGTGATTACAATCCCAGGTTTAGTGATTAAAACATGTGAGTTCAAATCCAGTTCTGCAATTACTAGCTGTTTGACTGTTGGCCAATTATGTGACCTCCCTATACTTCAACTTATGAAGATGATAGTACCCTCAAACTCACAGGGTAGGGGTGATTCTGAGGGTTAAGTGAAGTAATGTATGCAAAGCATCAGGCACAGAATAAATAAGCACTCATTTAATGGTAGCTACAATTATTATCAACGAAAATAATAATGAATTATGTGTTGGGGACAGGAGGCAGGGATGAGATTAGCATCAGTGACTATAATATAAAGGGCATTGAACGTGAAGTCCCAACACATAGATTCAAGTTCAAATTCTATGATCACCCTGTGACTTTGGAGGAGTTCTTTTGCTTTTGTGGACCTGGTACTTTGACAGTTCGTGCCCGACTATCCTCTGCTTACCTGGGCTGGGATACCAGCCCTACCATTCTTACGGAAGCAATGGCTTCAGCACTTTAATCTGCCTTGCCATCAAGCATGACAAAATCCTTTCTGAAGTTAAGTATGATATGGTGTATGGGACTCCAGGAAGAGTAAGTACTAAGATCAATAGGTGCAGTTTATAAGGAGGTAGACAGGTTCTGCCCCAGTAAAAGAGCTTTTCACAGAGCAGTGGTTAAATGCATAGTGTCAGAAGCCACATTGCCCAGGTCAGACTCCTGACTCTATCATTTACTAGCTGTGTTGACCTTAGGCAAGTATTTTAGCCTCTCTGACACTTAGCTTTCTTACCTGTGACACAAGGATAATAATAGTACCTACATCATAGGAATGTTATGAAGATTAAATCTTTAATATTTATAATTTGCTTACATCAGTATCTGACATATGTAAAGCACAATATAAGAGTTTTAAATAACAAAATAGATAAAATTAAGAGCTCATTAAGAATTGGAGGAAGTTCTTTGATGGGTAGTGAGTTTCCTTTCACTCTCAGGACATCAGCAGAGGCTGCTGATATTAACTGTATTCAAGCATCAAGACAGGATTGGAAAAGATAAACTTGTTCATCACTTCCTCATCAAAAGTTCCATAACTTGCTTTCCAAGGTCACCCTTGCTAGGTAGTAGCAAGGCAGACTTACACCCAACTTAAGCCATAACTTTTCAGTGGAGTTTTTTCCTCTTCTGCCACTCTCACCCTCATTTACACTTGTGCTTTCTTGGATGATATTTTAGAATTGATCAATGCAATTCAGAGGTATAAGGGCAGCTTAAACCTGCCACCCTTCCCTTGCTCACAAAGCAGCTATTACTTTGAAAGCCAGTTTTACTTTATGCCTTTTTGTCAGATCTTAGCCAAATTTGATTGACAAGAGGCTTTTTGTGAAACGTTTCATTCATGTGCTAGATGTCACTTGCTGATTTACCATGTCCTCATTTGTGAGGTCCCTGTTGCTATTAAATGAGAGGAATTATCATGTCATAAAACTAATGCCATCAGCTTCTCAGTTTTATATATGACCTAGTTGTACCTGCACCTGCCATTTGACTTTAGCCTCTTATTTGGGCAGAGAATAGCATCCATTCATCCACCCTCCACCACCTGTCAGTCTCACTAAAGAACAGAAGAAGTCTGCCTCCAGGTGAGGTTTCTCAGTGATGGACTGATAGAGTGCTGGAGTTACTCTAAGCTCAGCAGACCGGGCTAATGCTTTAATAGGCCATGTAGACAAAGGACAGTGAAAGAACTAGGGCAGAAATGATTTTTTACTTGGAGAATCAGACTAGACTGCAGCCCACACAGATGCAGCCTACTGAATGATTGGAGGAGTTTCAGTATTTCCAGCCCTGCCCTAGGCTGGAATCTAAACCGGAAAGGCAAGGCAAGGTATGAGCACATAGGTGAAGGAATCTCCCTGGAGCAGAGGCCCAAGCTCAGAAGGGGTCCTGTGAGGCACATAATTCCTAGGGTCTTGGTTGAGGCAAGCCCTGAGAATCCAGGGGATGTCCTGCATGTTAGAGAAGGGCTGAGGCCCTGGAATATTTTAACCACTCCAGGAAAAGTAGATGTAGAAAAAAATAAAAAGTCTCCAAGACACCATCAGAGAAGTGGAAGGTGGAGGTTTGCCTGCTAGTTCCAGAGAGAATGCCACTCAGCAACTGCAAGTATGGCCTTGGATTCGGAGAGACCTGGGTTCATGTACTGGCTTAGCCAAGTTCCACCGGATGAGTTACTTAATCTCACCAAGCTTTGATTTCCCCCTCTCTAAATTAGAGATGCGAATAAAAGCCCTTGATTCACTGGGTTGCTGTGACAATTATGTTATACAGAATGTAGTAAAGCACTTAGCACTCTTGGCAAAAATTAAGTGCCCAGTAAATATTAACTATTTTAATCATCATCATCATCATAATGGATCAATTACTGGAAAAAGAAAAATATAACTTAGAAATATATATATATACACATATACATTTTATACACTTTTCAATGAATACTGTATTTCCCAATAACACCATTGTTTTAAAAAGGAAAAATAAAAGCAGTATGACACAGTGGTTAAGAATGTATGACAAATCATGGTTCACACTCCCAGCTCGACCACCTATTCCTGTGAGTGTCTAGGTAAATCACTTAGCCTCTTGAGGCTCATAGGACCAACCATGCAGGATGTTGTCAGAATTAAATGGGGAAACCCCCACAAAGTGCTTAGTACAGTGCCCTTCACAGAACAAAGATTTATTTCTAGTTATTATCATTATGGGCTTTCCTCTGCAACTCTCAGCCCTCTTGTGTTCCATGTGATTCTACCAGTCTTTAGCCCATTATTACAAGCTGTACCAGAGGGAAGTTCAGAGTAACACTGGTGGTTTCCTTGGTGGGGGTAGTTGAGATTGAAACTATAAGGCTCTAGGGTATAATCCAGTGGTAGTGAAATGGGGTAAAGCATTGTTAGGAACCCAGCCTATTAACTAAAAGCACAGTGGCTTTAAAAGGTAATTGTTTTCCAGTGGCCTCCAGAGCTGAGTCAGTTCCTCAGTGGACCCTGTATCATGACATAGCTCTTTTCTTCCACCCCGCCATTACAGCAGCCAGTTCAACACATACACTCCTGGCTGACGCATTTGCCACTTTCTTCAAATATTTGCTAAAAGATTCCCAAAGCAGGAAGCCTTGCGGCTGCAGAGCATTCTGTGAGAGAAGTGAAGCAACGGTTTCTATGGCAACACTTTGGCACTTATTAGTGTTTGCGTAGGCACTGAGGCAAAAGCTGGGGTCCAGAAAGGCCCTTGCTGGGAAGGGATGAAGAGAAGAGAGGGCTTGGGATGCAAAATTGCTCTCACTTTGCCCTCTTGGTAGTCCTCAGGGACAATCCTGGGGGAGTGTTTGGGGCACAATTCGGCCATATTCTATTAAAGACAGTTTGAACTCTCCCGGGGTAGAGATGCTTCACTTGGCATCACCTGTCTTTGCCACCAGGTTTAGCTTCCCCAAACACTCCTTCATTGTGCCACCTCTCTGCCCAAAAGCTTTGCCGCTTTTCCCCAGTAGCTATAGATCAAGTCCAAATCATGGCATTTGAGGCCAGCCACAGGCCTTTCAGAAACTGTAGTTGCCTCCCTCACTCTACCCCTGTGCCTTCTACTTCAGCAAGATGGTTCAACCTCATCCTACCTCCACTCCCTACTACACTGCAGGTGTTTCTACTTCCCCCGTCTCTTCCATAACATTCTCCTTGCTTGAAGTTCCTGATACCATTGCCCATGTATCCAGGACTTGCCTTTCCTTCAAGACCTGTCTCAAGTCTCAGTTTCTTCAATAAACTTTTTTGGACCACCCCAACTCAGTGGAATTCCATTCTCTGAATTACGATTGCATTACTACTCAGACCTGTCATGCATTTGGTACTTAAACACACACTAACACACACTGCCTTTTCAGTTGTTTTATTACTGCATATATGTGTCTGTGTGTTTGACTTTATTACTGCTTATATATTTCTTTATTACTTCATATGTATTTGTCTCTATCCAACAAATAGATGTCTCTGTCTAGACAGTAGCCTTCTCCCCAAAAGGAAACTTTTAAAAAACTAATTAATTAATTTTTAAAAATTATTTATTTATTTATTTTTACTGCATTTTAGGTTTTGGGGTACATGTGAAGAACGTGCAAGATTGTTGCATAGGTACACACATGGCAGTGTGATTTGCTACCTTTCTCCCCATCACCTATATCTGGCATTTCTCCCCATGCTATCTCTCCCCAACTCCCCACCTCCCCATTGTCCCTCCCCTATTTCCCCCCAACAGACCCCAGTGCGTGATGCTCCCATCCCTGTATCCATGTGTTCTCAATGTTCAACACCCACCTACGAGTGAGAACATGCAGTGCTTCATTTTCTGTTCTTGTGTCAGTTTGTTGACAATGATGGTTTCCAGGTTCATCCATGTCCCTACAAAGGACACAGACTCATCGTTTTTGATGGCTGCATAGTATTCCATAGTATATATGTGCCACATTTTCCCTGTCCAGTCTATCATTGATGGGCATTTGGGTTGGTTCCAGGTCTTTGCTATTGTAAACAGTGCTGCAATGAACATTCGTGTGCATGTGTCCTTATAGTAGAACCATTTATAATCTTTCGGATATATACCCAGTAATGGGATTGCTGGGTCAAATGGAATTTCTGTTTCTAGGTCCTTGAGGAATGACCACACTGTCTTCCACAATGGTTGAACTAATTTGCCCTCCCACCAACAGTGTAAAAGTGTTCCTATTTCTCTACATCCTCTCCAGTATCTGTTGTCTCCAGATTTTTTAATGATCGCCATTCTAACTGGTATGAGATGGTATCTCAATGTACTTTTGATTTGCATTTCTCTAATGACCAGTGATGATGAGCATTTTTTCATATGTTTGTTGGCCTCATGTATGCCTTCTTTTGTAAAGTGTCTGTTCATATCCTTCACCAACTTTCGAATGGGCTTGTTTTTTTCTTGTGCATTGGCAACAAAATTCTAAATAGACAAATGGGATCTAATCAAACTCCACAGCTTCTACAGAGCAAAATTAATTAATTTTTTTATAATGAAAGAATCTCCTTTTTAATTGTTAATAATTATTAACATTTATTAAATTCTGAATATGTTTCACCCTCAGTGCTACTTAGCTTACAGGTGTTATTCATTTAAGAATTACAGAGCATGTAAGTTAGGTTCTATGATTATTTTAACTTTAGAGACAGGGAACCAGAGGCAAAGAAAGCTTTACTTATTTTCCTAAAGTTCACCTAGCAAGTGGTTGAATCTTGATTTGAATTTGGACAGTTTGTGGCTAAAATCCTCACTTTTCACCACAATGCAGTTTGCATTACACTGAAATAAAAGGAATATGAAAGAAAAACAAAAATACTTTGAAACAAATCAATCAATGAAATTTTGAGGATTACGTTATTTTCACATTGTTTAAACATAAGTAAATCTGTTGTGAACATTTTGCAAAATTTGAAATTTTGTGAAAGCAATAGTTCTGTTTTTTTTTCTTAAATAAAACTCTCCACGAGTTTAGAAAGAAAAAAGCACCTCAACGAAATAAGAGAGGACACAAATAGATGGAGAAATATTCCATGTTCATGGCTAGGAAGAATCAATATCATGAAAATGGCCATACTGCCCAAAGTAATTTACAGATTCAACGCTATCCCCATCAAGCCACCAATGACCTTCTTCACAGAACTGGAAAAAACCACCTTAAACTTCATATGGAACCAAAAGAGAGCCCACATAGCCAAGTCAATTCTAAGCAAAAAGAACAAAGCGGGAGGCATCACACTACTGGACATCAAACTCTACTACAAGGCTACAGTAATCAAAACAGCATGGTACTGGTACCAAAACAGAGATATAGACCAATGGAACAGAGCAGAGACGTCAGAGGCAACACAACATATCTACAACCATTCGATCTTTGACAAACCTGATAAAAACAAGCAATGGGGAAAGGATTCCCTGTTCAATAAGTGGTGTTGGGAAAACTGGCTAGCCATATGCAGAAAGCAGAAACTCGACCCCTTCCTGACACCTTACACTAAAATTGACTCCAGATGGATTAAAGACTTAAACATAAGACCTAACACCATAAAAACCCTAGAAGAAAACCTATGCAAAACCATTCAGGACATAGGCGTAGGCAAGGACTTCATGACCAAAACACCAAAAGCATTGGCAACAAAAGCCAAAATAGACAAATGGGACCTAATCAAACTCCACAGCTTCTGCACTGCGAATTAATTTTTTATTGTACTTTAGGTTCTGGGATACATGTGCAGATCATACAGGATTGTTGCGTAGGTTCATACCTGGCAACGTGTTTTGTTGCCTCCATCCACCTGTAACCTACATCTGGCATTTCTCCCCATGTTATACCGCCCCAACCTCCCCAAACCCTCTGCTGCTGTCCCTCTGCCAGCACCGCCTAAGAGACTCCAGTGTGTGATGCTCCCCTCCCTGTGTCCATGTGTTCTCATTGTTCAACACCCACCTATGAGTGAGAACATGCGGTGCTTGATTTTCTGTTCTCGTGTCAGTTTGCCGAGAATGATGGTTTTCAGATTCATCCATGTCCCTACAAAGGACATGAACTCATCATTTTTTATGGCTACATAGTATTCCATGGTATATATGTGCCACATTTTCCTTGTCCAATCTATCATCAATGGGCATTTGTGTTGGTTCCAGGTCTTTGCTATTGTAAACAGTGCCACAATGAGCATATGTGTGCATGTGTCTTTATATTAGAACAATATATAATCCTTTGGGTATATACCCATTAATGGAATTGCTGGATCAAATGGAATTTCTATTTCTAGGTCCTTGAGGAAGCGCCACACTGTCCTCCACAATGGTTGAACTAATTTACACTCCCACCAACAGTGTAAAAGTGTTCCTATTTCTCCACATCCTCTCCAGCATCTGTTGTCTCCAGATTTTTTAATGACTGCCATTCTAACTGGCATGAGATGGTATCTCAATGTGGTTTTGATTTTCATTTCTCTAATGACCAGTGATGATGAGCATTTTTTCATATGTTTGTTGGCCTCATATATGGATTCTTTTGAAAAGTGTCTGTTCATATCCTTTGCCCACTGTTGGATGGGTTTGTTTGTTTTTTTCTTGTAAATCTGTTTTAGTTCTTTGTAGATTCTGGATATTAGCCCTTTGTCAGATGGGTAGATTGCAAAATGTTTTTCCCATTCTGTTGGTTGCTGGTTCACTCTAATGATTGTTTCTTTTGCTGTACAGAAGCTCTGGAGTTTAATTAGGTCCCATTTGTCTATTTTGGCATTTGTTGCCAATGCTTTTGGTGTTTTAGTCATGAAGTATTTACCTATGCCTATGTCCTGAATGGTTTTGCCTAGGTTTTCTTCTAGGGTTTCTATGGTGTTAGGTCTTACATTTAAGTCGTTCATCCATCTGGAGTTAATTTTAGTGTAAGGTGTCAGGAAGGGGTCCAGTTTCTGCTTTCTGCACATGGCTAGCCAGTTTTCCCAATACCATTTATTAAACAGGGAATCCTTTCCCCATTGCTTGTTTTTGTCAGGTTTGTCAAAGATCAGATGGTTGTAGATGTGTGGTGTTGCTTCTGAGGCCTCTGTTCTGTTCCATTGGTCTATATCTCTGTTTTGGTACCAGTACCATGTTGTTTTGATTACTGTAGCCTTGTAGTATAGTTTGAAGTCAGGTAGCATGATGCCTCCGACTTTGTTCTTTTTGCTTAAGATTGTCTTGACTATGCAGGCTCTTTTGGTTCCATATGAGGTTTAAGGTGGTTTTTTTCCAGTTCTGTGAAGAAGGTCAATGGTAGCTTGATGGGGATAGCATTGAATCTATAAATTACTTTGGGCAGTATGTCCATTTTCACAATACTGAGTCTTCCTAACCATGAGCATGGAATGTTTTTCCATCTGTTTGTATTGTCTCTTATTTCCTTGAGCAGTGGTTTGTAGTTCTTGAAGAGGTCCTTCACATCCTCTGTTAGTTGTATTCCTGGGTATTTTATTCTGTTTGTAGCAATTGTGAATGGGAGTTTGCTCATGATTTGGCTCTCTGTTAGTCTGTTATTGGTGTATAGGAATGCTTGTGGTTTCTGCACATTGAGTTTGTATCCTGAGATTTTGCTGAAGTTGCTTATCAGTTTCAGGAGATTTTGGGCTGAGATGATAGGGTCTTCTAAATAGAGGGAATCCTTCCCAAATCATTTTATGAGACCAACATCATCCTGATACCAAAACCCGGCAGAGACTCAACAAAAAAAGAAAACTTCAGTCCAATAACCATGATGAACATAGATGCAAATATCTTCAATAAAATACTGGCAAACCAATTGCAACAGCACATCAGAAAGCTTAACCATCACGATCAAGTAGGCTTCATCCCGTGGATGCAAGACTGGTTCAACATATGCAAGTCTATAAACATAATCCGCCACATAAACAGAACCAAAGGCAAAAACCACATGATTATCTCAATAGATGTCTTCGACAAAATTCACAGCCCTTTATGCTAAAAACTCTCAATAAACTGAGTATCAAAGGAACATGTCTCAAAATAATAAAAGCAATTTATGACAATCCTACAGGCAATATCATACTGAACGGGCAAAAACTGGAAGCATTCCATTTGAATCTGGCACTGGACAAGTATGCCCTCTCTCACCACTCCTATTCATTGTAGTATTGGAAGTTCTAGCCAGAGGAATCAGACAAGAAAAAGAAATAAAGCGTATTCAATTAGGAAGGGAGGAAGTCAAATTGTCTCTATTTGCAGACGACATGATTGTATATTTAAAAGGAAACTTTTAAAGTCTTTTTCTGTTTTTCCCACAGTGCCCTGCTCATAAAAAGAAATTAATTAGACAATATATGCACAGGATTTAACCCACTGCCTGGTATATAGTAAGTGCTCGATAGATGTGTGAAATCCTCAAATGGTTCTTGATTGATATCTGTATCTCCATTGCCACTTCCACTAATGGGCTGCATATGGTGTCCCTGGGAAGAAAGGTGTTCTCTTTCTGGGTCCACAAGGGGGCATAGTTTTAGGGGCAAGAACTTCCCAGTGCCATGCCCCCCTCCCATCTCTCTCTATCTGGGAGATTTAACTGTCTTTGTTTAAATTTTCACGCACGTGGGAAGAACCAAAGGTCAGTCACTCCAGCGGAAGTTTAAAGGAACTCCTTTCGTTGGCCAGAGGTCTTGGAGAAGGTGGAGGTTTCTCCCAGTTAAAAGTCCCCTTCTTCCACACACTTTTGGACTCCATATTTGGGTCTCCTTCCACACAATCTCTCTTTCATGTGGAAGTTCTCTCTCTTCTCCTTTTTTTCTCTTTCCCTACCTAAATAAAATCACTTTTTTGCAACACTGTTTGGGGTCCGGTATTTACTTTGCGAGTACACCTGGTCCCCTCTCTCATTCTTGAGAGAGCAGGAGACCAAGAAACTTGGAGAAACATCCTCTAAGGGGAGATAAGGGCCTCCCTGAGCCACTGAACCACAACACTTGGACCTTCATTTAGCCTTAGCCTTGAAGCCTTCATGAGCCATTAGGTTGGCAAAACTCAGTGAGTGATCATTGGTCTTATCCACACTTTCCATGCCCACTCACCACTGCAGCCCTCAGGACAGGCTGCATCATTTTCAGGGCCCAGTGAAAAACAGAAATGTGAGGCCTCTTGCTAAAATGGTTAATTTCAAGACAGTGAGAGTAGAGCATTAAACCAAGCATGAGGCTCTTCAGAGTATGGGGACCTGTACCAGGGCACAGGCTATGTTGCACACCCATGAGGCCAGCCCTGCTAGCCATCCTACTTTCCTTGTGCTGTGCTTTAAGTTCCTGGGACAAGAGACAGGAAAAATCCACATGAGGCAACCACATATCAAATGGTTCTAGACTAACTCACCAAAATCCAGTTCTCCAAAAATGAATTCATTGAATGGCCAAGTATCCAAAAACCAAATTTTTGATATCTGTCTTTTATTTTTTATTTTTCCCTGGCTTTGCCCTTGCCGAGGCCCTGCCCAGGCCCCTTCCTGTGCTTACATCTACACTCTCATCTTCTCACTTCCCAGGTATTAGCAAATTAAACTATAAAGGCAAGGCTGGATCTTTTTTATGTCCCTTCCCTCCATGTTCTGATTTCTTTTGAATCAGTCATGGTTTTTTGGGGGGCTGAGATGAGCAGCCACATGATCACCCCATACTTCACTCACAAGACAGTCAGAAAGTAGAGATCAGTAAACATTCAAGAATTAAAACCTGAAGGCCAGGCATGGTGGCTGATGCCTGTAATCCCAGAGCCTTTGGGAGGCTGAGGAGGGAGGATCACTTGAGCCCAGGAGTTCGAGACCATCCTGGGCAACATAGCAAGATCCTGTCTCTACAAAAAAAAGGTAAAAGATTAGCCAGGTGTGATGACACACACCTGTAGTCCAAACTATTCAGGAGGCTGAGGCAGGAGGATTGCTTGGGTCCAGGAATTGAGTCTGCAGTGAGTTATGATTGTGCCACTGCATTCCAGCCTGGGTGATGGAACAAGATCCTGTCTCTAAAAATAAATTAAAATAAAATAAAAGCTGTAAGTAGAGGATGTCATAATTTTAAAATCATACTTTTACCCTGCTCATGGATAATATAAAACTGTAGGACAGTCTAACTCTATTTCTTCAAACACAATAAACATCATTTTGTAGTCTATCTCTGATATGTCCAACATCTGAAGTCTTTGAGGGCTTGCTTCTGTTGTTTGCTCTTTCTGTAGGCTCCTGGTCATGATCTCTTATTTCCTTGTGTTCTGGTAATCTTCATATGCTAGTTGTTGTATTTGAAAAACTATTCGTGGTAGCAATTTGAAGCCCAGAATAAAGTTATATTTCTTCAGAGTGAGAATTTGTATTTGCTTTAGTGACAATCCTGAGGCACTGCTAGCCTGGGGCAAATTTATGTTTATTAATTAAGTTTTTCTAGACAGTGTAAATGCAAGCTGCAGCTCTCCAAGGTTCATATGTGGTCTACCCTTATTCTGCAGGTATAATCATTTGGGACCCTAGTTTTCTATGTGAAGCATTTCCTACCAGACTTCTCACCTTCTATTGTCTCTGGGATATAATTGCTGTCCCTCTTGACCCACAAGGCTTTCAATATTAAAGTTAAAATTTTCTGGCGTGGGAAAATGCCCTAAACTCATCTCTCTAAGTTCTCACTGTCACTTCATTTTTGCCTAGCAATACTACCTTGTTAGTGGTTCTTTACTGATTTTAAGAAGATTTTTTAAAAAATATATGTTTCTGATTTTCAGTGGCTTCAACCATTATAAGAAACCCAAAGTATATCACATGCAATTCTCTCATCGTGCTTTGAAGTAGGCAGGTAGACTGGGAGGCTAAAACTATACATATTTTATAGATGAGAAAACTTCTCAAAGTTACTTGCCCAGAGCCACACAGTGAATTAGTGACAGAGCTTGAAAGAGAAACCAGGCTTCACATGTCGCCATCACATTCTCAAACGATGGAGAAGTATTATTTTCCCTACTTGTGCCAAATGCTGGGACTGTGGCCTTTGGTTGCTCATGATTTTCTTCCCATCTTCTGTCATCATTTTATAGTCTGTCTTCTCCCAAGGGAAAACCCTGTTTTGTTCATTCTGTCTTTGTAGGAGACCCCTAGAAAAAGAGTTGGCAACGTTTGCAAAGCAGTGGTGTCAAGATTTCTAGTTCTCTCCTTTCCTTTCTGCCCAAGAACCTCGTCACTCCTTGGATGTTGCTTTACAAACAGGGAGATGGTCATGCCAGTTAGAATGGTCATCATTAAAAAATCAAGAGACAAAAGATGCTGGAGAGGATGTGGAGAAATAGGAACACTTTTACACTGTTGGTGGGAGGGTAAATTAGTTCAACCATTGTGGAAGACAGTGTGGCAATTCCTCAAGGATGTAGAAATAGAAATATCATTTGACCCTGCAGTCCCATTACTGGGTGTATACCCAAAGGATCATAAGTCACTCTATTGTAAAGACACATGCACACTTATGTTCATAGCGGCACTGTTTACAATAGCAAAGACTTGGAACCAACCCAAATGCCCATCAATGATAGACTGGACAGGGAAAATGTGGCACATATACACCATGGAATACTATGCAGTTATAAAAAAGGATGAGTTAATGTCCTTTGCAGGGACATGGATGAATCTGGAAACCATCATTCTCAGCAAACTGACACAAGAACAGAAAACCAAACACTGCATGTTCTCACTCATAGGTGGGTGTTGAACAATGAAAACACATGGACACAGGGAGGGGAACATCACACAATGGGGGACTAGGGGACGGATACCAGGGGGTGGGGAGATTGGGGAAGGATAACATTAGGAGAAATACCTAATGTAGGTGACGGGGGAATGGAGACAGCAAACCACCGTGGCATATGTACACCTATGCAATAATCCTGTGAGATTTGCACATGTACTCCAGAGCTTAAAGTAAAAAAAAAAAGAAAAAAAAGAAATGGGGAGATGGGTGCGGCAGTGGAGCCTGACCAACAGCAAGTACACAGGTGCCTTCTTGGCTACTGTGGTGGCCTAATTACCATGAATGACCAACAAGGTCTCCTCTGCCATTTACCCTCGTCTCCCATCTTGTAGTAGCTGTCCCTCAGGTGCAGCTTTGGAGAAGCTACAAAGCAGCATTCTGGAAGTGCTTTTATACATGAGTGTTAATTTTTCCATCTGTGCTGTCATCTGTGACTACCAGAAGTTGATCTTGGAATGTGTTTAAGCAGGTTAGTGGAACAAAAACTCCAAGAAAACCTGACATTTTGGAATTGCCCATCTAAGCTGGATAGCTGGATCATTCAGATTGTGAACCTGAGTCTTTTAGGGAAGGGGTTGGCATAAGAAACTCAGAAATGGCTGGGAGATGAAAGTTTCAGGCTATATGACCTATGACATGAAAGCTTACAGTGGTATACACAGCTTCTGCAAGAGAAGTCCAATGGACAGACATCCCAGTTATAGACGTCTCCAGATCTTTTCTTCTCTTCTCCCCTCCCCAAATGAAATTGACCTCCATATTAAAGCTTAGGTGCTGTTAGCTATTCTTTCCAAGTATCATCGACAGATGCTACAGGTATAATCAGGTACAGGTGTCTATCTGGAAAAAGGCCAATAAGGGCAAGCAATGGGAAAGGTGCCCAAAATATATACAAAATTACCTTGGATGTCAGTTTGAACTTGCTAAGGTGGTTTGACACAAGTGAAAGGCAGAGCCATGCTGCTAACACTTTCCACTATGTTATGGGCAGATACTGCCAGGTTGCCAGAATTATTTCATATTTTTATTTTTAATAGTTATATTTTCTGTCACTTTGAGCACAGCATTTCTATTGATATTTGAGAGGGATTGTGGATAATTTAGCATATGGTTATGGTTTTTTTTCATTTAAATAAGAGATTTTACTAAGCTTGCTATCTCCTTGTATGTGATGTGATTGCACTCACTGTCTGATGTTTGTTTTCCCAGGATAAGGAGAAGGAAGCTAATAGGAAAGTTTATAAAGGAAGGCGATTAAAAAGTTGGATTTATGAAACAGAAGTTGGATCTATTCTGTTAAGTAAAGGATGCATGTCTTGCCAGCAGTCATGCCCAGTCATACACCTCCAGCAGTAGGTTCTGTTGTCATGAGAAACATTATCTTCTTCAGGAAGTTACGGTCTCATAATTCTAGGCACCTGCCTTCATGGCTGATTTCACTCCACCCCACCTGCTGTTTCCATGGACAAGGGCCAAGCTAAGCTGTGGGTCAGTCAACAACCCTCAGCTGCATTGTTGATGGTGGTCTGGAGCTCCATTGGACAGTTTTTGACACTGATCACTTCTATTTGACCCTGCTTCTGAGCTATTGTTTCTACCATTTCCATGTCACTAATCCCAGGTAAGCTAGCCTTCTCATTTACTGATCTAAGTTTCACTCTGTAATCTCATCTCTTATTATTAACAAGAGCCACCTGGCTGACCTGCTCAACTGGGAGCCAGACGAGATCCTCGACTGCTGGTGGGCAGAGACAGCTGTATGGGGACTGAGGCTGGGAAAGGCAAGTAAGGTCATTTTCTGAGGGCTTACTATTTACTGGGCACTGTGCTGGGTGCTTCACACACGTTAAATGTACTCATTTGCTGTCAGCAAAAGGAAAGGTAGAAAAGGCTCAAAACAGGTGGGTGCAGTGGCTCAGGCCTGTAATCCTAGCACTTTGGGAGGCTGAGGCGGGTGGATCACTTGAAGTCAGGAGTTTGAGACCAGCCTGGCCAACATGGTGAAACCCCGTCTCTACTAAAAATACAAAAATTAGCCAGGCATGGTGGCAGGTGCTAGTAATCCCAGCTACTTGGGAGGCTGAGGCAGGAGAATTGCTTGAACCCAGGGGGCGGAGGTTGCAGTAAGCCGAGATCTCACCACTGCACTCCAGCCTGGGAGACGAGCAAAGCTCCCTCTCAAAAAAAAAAAAAAAAAAAAAAAGGCTCAAGCCCTAAAGGATGAGAGGCTGACTTGTGTTTTTGTTGTTGTTGTTGTTTGTTTGTTTGTTTGTTTTACAATAGATGGGATGGTATTGTGTAGGTGAGAGCTTATTCCATGAAGATTAAGGAGACTATGGTCAAACAAAAGTATGACTTTAAACAAGTCATTTTCCTTTACTGAGCTTCAGTTTATCCCCCTGTAAAATGGCCACATAGTCTTTGCTAAGCAGTTACCATGTGTACTTGTGAGGATACAAATGTTATAGAATGCTTAGAAAAGTACAAAATACTGCAAAATGTCATGTGAAGCAATATAGAATAGTGGTTAAGAACCAGACTACAGATGGGGTATAGGATTCCAAATCTCAGCCCAACAACTTACTACCTACATAACCTCAGACAAGTCATTTAACCTCTATATGCCTTAGTTTCCACATCTACAATGTGAGGATATGGATAGTATCTGTTCACAGGGTTTTTGTAAGGAAAAATAAGACAATATGTGCAAACCATTCAGAATAGTACAGGATAAATGCTATGTAAGAACTGTTTATTATTACAAATAATAGGTAACTATGAATATTTTATGCCCCTGTATTTCCCACATGCACTGTCTCAGTGCTGTAATCATTAATGCAACAGAACTTGGTTAATGTTGCAAGTCCAGTTACATTGTACATAGCTATTTGCATGCTAAGGCATAACGCATAACCCTGCCCTAGAACACACAGAGGCCATAGCACTTGGCTATATAAGGAGGTGAGAGCTCAGTACTCCCAGTGGATGAGAGAAAGGCCTCTGTAGAACTGGATGGCCTCTGAGGTAAATGCCATAAAGGATTCATTTCTGTAAATTCAGAATGCCTCTTAACTTTTTAGAAACATGTTTCCTGCATTAAGTGAGATACATCTGTATATAGAGTAAGATGTAGGGTTATGGCATCCCTCTACAACATTTACTGAGAGACAAAGAGGACTAAGGCCTACTCCTCAACCTTAGAGAGTTGATCATTTAGTAGGGGAGATAAGACATATAGTCAAACTCAACATGTTATAAGACAGAACGGTGTTATGAGAGTAAATAAGAACATACTCATATCCTTTATACATTGGGCAGCCTATATAAATGCCAATGGTTGTAGTTTTTGCACAAGCCTTAAGAATTACAAAGTGCTGTAGGATATAGAGAAGAAAAGAATCATTTCTTACTGGGGGCATCATGGAAAACACTGAAGCATGAGTAGTCTTTCAACAGGTAGAACTGAGGGCAAAGGGCACCAGCGAAGCCCTGCAGATGAGAACTAAAGATATGAAGGGACCAGTAAGTAGCTTGTGTTGGCTTCAGCATAGAATATACACAGGAGTCTTCCTGAAGGATAACAAGGCTGGAAAGTTTGGCTGGAGCTGGACTTAAATACCAGGCTACAGGGCTGGGCAAATTTAGGAAGCTATGGGGAATTTTAGAGCAGGCGAATTGCATCATCCAAACTTCCCTTTTGGAAGGCACTCTGACAGCAGGAAGTGCCATCTCCTTTGGCCGCCTCAAGGACTTTTCTCCTGCAATGCTATCTTTCTCTTCTGCATCATCAGTCTTTCTCCAGAGATATGCAGTGGCAGACTGCTGCTTTCAAAAAACAAACAAATGAAAATCTTTTTTGACTGCATACTCTTTCTCTATTTCTTTATAGCCCTAATAGCACACCTTCCCGAAAAAAAAGTCTATACTCATTGTTTCCACTTCCTCACTTATCAGTCTCTTCTCAACTTGCTTTAGACAGGCATCTACCCCCAGGTATACTATTGTCAGTACCCTAATATTCTTGTCAAGGTCACTAATGACCTCCATGGGGTCACATCCAACAGTCCTCTTTCTGCAATGCTCTCTTCTCTCGATTTTCCAAACTCAACACTCTTCCAGTTTCCCTCATCTCTCTCTAGCCATTCTTTCTCAGTTTCCTTTGTTGACAATTTCTTCTCTACCTCATCTCTGATTGTTGGCACACGCCCTGGCTCAGTTCTATATCCTCTACTTCTCTTTATCAGTACTCTTATTTAAAGTGATTTTGTTCAGTTCCATACTTTTAAAAAATGTCTGCATGCTGATGATGCTCATGTTCATATCTTCAGCTCACCTCTCCACTGAGCTTCAAACTCATATGTTCTCCTATCTACCTAACATCTCCACTTATGGTTCTAATAGCGTCTCAAATTCTTATCATGGCCAAAAACATCCTCTTGATCTGTGAACTTCCCACATCTGCACCAAATTATTTCTACTGCAGGTTTCCCCTTATAAGTAAATGGTACCATTTGTCCAAGACAATAACCTAACCCTCATTCTTGATCCTATTTTTTTCCCACCCAACTCATCCTCTTCATCTATCTATTAACAAGTTCTATTGGCTCCCCCTCAAAAACATATAAAAATCCATCCATGTTCTCTATCTCCATTGCTCCCACCTGGCCCAAGCCACCACTATCTTTTGCCTAGACCACTGCAATGGTCTCCTAACTGGTTTGCACACTTCTACTCTCGCTGTTTTATATTTTTACTACTAATTATGGGGTCTACAGGGAATTCTTCACAAAACCTTCAAAGTGAGGTTTTAAAGACATAAATCACATCATGTCACTGATCTGCTTGAAACCATCCAAAGCTTCCTGTTACACTTACAATGAAATCCAAACTCCTTCCAATGGCTTACAAGGGCCCAATGGGATTTGGCCCCTGCTTGTCTCTTCAGCCTCATCTTGTGCCATGATCCCTCTTGCTCACTATATTTTAGTCTGTCTTTTCTGTTCTGTTAACAATCCAGTTAAGGCCTCAGCACTGCTCTTTTCTCTTCTTGGAATGTTGTTCCCCTAAATCTTTACATGTGACAGGCTTCTTCTTGTCCTTTAGGTTTCAGCATAGATGTCACTTCACCTCAGAAAGAGTTTTCTTTACCACGTAAAGTAGCCTCCCTTTCTTGCCATCACATTCTAATACATCAGCCAGTGTTATTGTTTTCTTTATAGTGTTTATCTATGTCAAATCATCTTATTTATGTGCTTACTACCCAATCCCCACACACAACTAGAATGTAAGCACCATTAGAGCAGGAACCTATTCTGTCCTATTCACTGTTGTATCTCCCATGCCTAGAACAGTACCTGGCATGTAGTAGACACACAACAAATATATATTAAGTGAATGTTGCATAAATTAATTGGCAGCAGAGTGGTTACTGCAGTAATACAGACAACAAGCAATAAAGCTTTTAATTAAATTGGTGGCAGTAGTAAGTGAGATGAAGGAGAAAAATCAATATTAGATTAATCCCACCCAGATTTCATTTAAAGGTATTTAATATAGAAAATATATCCTAGGTCACTATTTCTAGTACAGAGTATCAAAACTAGGACCTCAAATCAATTAAGCAATAAGTAATTATCCATTAATTAATCAAAAAAAGAAAGGAATAAATCAGTGGAACTTGGTGATTGGAAGTTGTAGGGATAGAAAGAAGAGATGAATGATGATTTCATAGTTTTTTGCCATTAGAACAAAACAGGAAGTTTGGGGGGGAAATTGCTGGTAGGTGAGAGGGAAGATTGACACATTTAGTATAGAACATGCTGATTTTTACTCATCCTCTGAGGTGTCTGGGAGATTGTTTCAGTGTGAGTCTAGAATTCTACAGGAAGGACTGAAGAGAAGATAGAGATTGGGTACATCATCAGCATAGCCATGAAAGTTCAAAGCAATAGGAGTGGGATTCCTTGAGGGATAAAAAGCAATTGAAAGGGATAGGAAATCTTTATTTCAAGGGATCTGTCTATTACATTTCTTGGCTCCCAGGAAGTGTAACTAGAAATGTGGATTATAATAATTTCCAATTTCCACAGGCATTCTCCCACAGATTACTCCCTCTCTTGAATAACTCTGTGGATTTTTTTTCCCGGGTAGGGGGTTTCAAGCATGGGCTGTGGGGAAGCACCATGATCCTTTTTGCCATTAGCCCCCTTATATATACACCTCTCACAACTAACAGGGACAAATATCAAGATGAGCAATAGAGAATGCCTCTGAACGACTTTGTGGTCTTTTAGGGGGAAAAGCCTAGCTATAAAGAAAGTTATAACTTCTATTTTGCCTTTTCAATGCAAATACACAGTCTGATCCCTTAAATACCAGAAGCGTTGCTGTCAGCAGAAACAACATAAAAAAATTTCACCCTGATATGTAAAGCTTTTGTTTTTTTTTTTTTTGTAAATCAGACTTGCTCCCTAATGCTGTCAGTTGAAGAGCTGCTCTTATAATTTTTACTCACTGCCAACCTGTACCTTGCCAAGATGAAGGAGCTCATCTGAGTTAGTAGTATAACTGGGTTGAGACTGTCAGACCTCTAGGCCCAGCTCTTAAGCTCACAAGGAGCTGTTGGCAGCAATCTCAGATTGTTACTCTACCTTCTTTCTTTGCTTCATCTTGAACTCTTGGTGGGAGCCAAGAGCCTATCAGAGACTGATTGTTCTGCTGCTGTTGGCACATTGGCACCAGCCAGTGTCAATGCTTGTGCAGAGAGTATATAATAGTTCCCTAATGAGGGCAAGAAAACGACTGTTTGGTTTTGATTGTAGGGCTTATTTGTCATGTGTCTATGTCTAGTCCCTACAAGGCAAACCTGTTGATGGGACAGGACAGGCAGGAGAGGAGGAGGTTGTGAAATAGAGACTCAGAAGACAACGTGGCAAGTGGTCCAAGGCTCTTCAGTGATTCATAGCTGTAGGAAGTGGAACCTAGAACTTAGTCCTGGGCCTTGGGCCTTGGTCTTGAGCAGGGGAGAGAGGAGTGGGTTTGGGTAGTCAGAGTTGGCTGTCATATTCTGAACAAGAGAAAACAGTCTGAATTTGGGTTCTGGAAAAGGATTCAACTCCTGTTGGGGGGAAAAGTATGCTCCATTGGAGCAGTAACTTTGTTTGGCTTGTTCACCTCTATATCCCTAGGGTTTAGAAAAATGCCTGGCACATGGTACCTGTACAATAAATATTTGTTGAATTTTTTTTTTTTCTCAATAGAAATCTCAAGTCTTTGAGATTTTATTGATTAACTCAGCTTGTCTAGTGGAAGCCTTTCCCTGGCTTTCACTGGAAGAATTTAATTTGTGTAACAGTCCAGGCAATAAGCCAAAACCCCACAGAGATTGCTTTTTAGAACTATTCTTGTGCCCATTTGCTTTATTTTAGTTTTCCTCTAGACCTGGCCTTTCATATTGAACATTTCGAGATGTTTTTCTCCTGAGTTAATAATTGTCATAAGCTCCCAATTTTCTTGCCCCATCACTGGGTTGCTGATATAATCTGAGTCTCTCATATCTTAGATTTCCATCTGCATGCTGATCTCTCCTTAGTATGACATCAGTGGGCCTTATGGACAATGTGTGTTTCCGTGTGTGTGTGTGTGTGTATGTGTGCGCGCGTGCGTGTGTGTGTAAGCAATTGGAACTGCCTGGAAAATGGAAAAGAAGTAAAGAGTGCAATGGAAGGTGATAATTCACATGTAAGTGAAATGTTTAGGTACCTCTCAGCCTGTCACTAGAGCCATTATAAATAATAGATCCGAAGATACCCTTTTTAAGGACCAAATCTCAAATTGGCCCTAAAATGGAGCTCTCCAGTTCAAGGGAATGGTTGATCTTCCAAAAACATGCAGATGGTGAATCCACTAACTCTGATAATCTCCGAGGTCATTGTAAAGTAAGAAACCAGGAAGCCTGGAAAATGAGTAAGCCATGGCTGTAAACAAGGCTTCCACTTGGCCTGTGAGGAGGACTTTGGGAATAGCAGCTACCATCCATTCCTGGCCCTGCCTCAGCCTAGCTCCTCATGCCATCTAATTCAGAAACCATAGCCATGTACTCCCAGTCCCCCTCTCAGTTTCTCCCACAATCTCTAGAAATTGCTGAGGAAGGGGAAATTAACATTGTTAGAACGGGCAAGAATTGAAGAAGCAGGCAAGCATCAGAGGTGAAGAACAATCTATATGTCAGTAACAGAGTGAGTCATTTAGGATAAACCTTAGAATGCTGACCAGAGTCACCAAAAAATGTTTTATGTAGCTGTGTAGCTTAAAAAGAACTTTTTTGTTATAGATAATACAAAGCAGTAGTCAATATTTCATTCTTTAGTCCCTCTACCTCATGGTGTTAATAATAATGGCAGCTAACATATATTGAGTGCTTACTATGCGACAGACACCATCTTAAGCACCTTATGCACATCATCTCACAACTTCATTTAATTGCCACAACAATTCCCACGGGGTGAGTACAATTGCTGTTACTGCCAGTTTATAAATGATAAAGCAGAGGCTCAGAGTAGTGAATAAGTACTCCTAAGTCATACAGCTACTGAGCGATAGAGACAGGATTTGAAGCAAGATTATTCAAAACCTCAGAACCACATCTATTAACCAATACCCTGTAATAGGTCTTCTCCTTCCTTTGCCTCTTTTTACATAAATCACAATTGTGTCAAGTCTTAAGCTGATGCAGTAGCAATGGAAGTGAAAAATATTGTAAATGTTTTGTCTTCTTTCATGTAATAATGGGTTCAATAGCTGCCAAAACCCTTTAACCATGTCAGAAAAGCATAAAAAATCAGCATATATTGGTGTATCATGTACTGTTATTAAATAATAAGCCATATTATCTTATTAAACTATGAACAGTCAGCAGATTTTACTGTGAAACTTTTGATAGATGCACAGCACAAGTATCTCATACATACAATTTTATTAGATTCACATGTTTATTCTGAGATCTGTGACATATTCAGGAACATACCTCCTGTGTAACTGAGGTAAAGGGTTTCTGAGGCCAGGCCTTCTTGTATCTTTTCTTCCAGGAGGGAACTGAGATTATAGACAGGTGTAGACTCCAAGTAAACTTGATGTAGTGAGCTGTGCCTGGTTGAGGACTGAGTTTCCATCACTGGCTTAGGAAGGGCCTAAGAAAGTGGGGGCCACAGAAGGTTCTGAAGCTTGAGGTTCCCAATGTTTTTTGTCAGCTAGCTACTAGTGTCAGTGCAAATGGGGGAATTGAAGGCTTGGTGTCTTCCAGGACAAAAGGTTATTTAAGCTTAACATACCAGGAACATATTCAGTACTGTCCAGAGACTTCTCTCTCTTTATCTGAACAGATATTTAATGACAGAAAGTTGTAGGCAGTGAGTAGTCAACAATGGACAACCCTTCTAGAGGACTAACTCCTTATGTGCTATAATTGGCTATGATTTGCTCAAAGATTCTGTCTAGGCTCAGGCACTTTTGACACACTGCGTACCATTAGGCAGGATCTTGCCAAGACAGAGACCTTCAGACCTGTCTATATACAGTGGGGTAGCTGTCTGCCCAACTACGACCCTCATGATTATGCCATACCACACTGGAGAGCCCCCATCCAGCCAGGAGCTCTTTCCTCTTTCCTTGACACATCCCTCAGGGCCCTTGTCCACTGAATAGCATGAGCCCAGATGGTACCTTCTTAGACCAAGCTCACACCACCATACCCCAAAGCAACCCTCCAGGTACTTACCCATGTTCCAAACACCAATAAGCAGCCTTTATTCACAAGAGAAGGTATATCCTAATTGTTCATGGAGTAAGAGCTTTCTTGTTAAGATCACACATTAACTGTGATACGCACTGAGACAAGTCTGCTTTATACCAGAGTGCCCCTTGCAATTATGCAACCTGGATACTGGCCTCTGTGGCGTACCCAGCAACTCTTTACTCAGTGAGGCAACCCTTGCTCATATTAGAGCTCTCACTGAACTCTTCAATATGATGAAGCAGGCCCTGCCATGCTGCCACTCTGTGTGTATTGTGTCAGTCCTCACCACCAGCCACCACTTCCCACAAGGCAATCAGCCCAGAGATTCTAATAGCTGGGTCTGCTGTGAGGCTGCCCTCAGCAGCTCTTTCCTTCACTACAGCCATTTTGCTGACAGAAAGGCAAATGTCTCCCAGAGCAGGATCCACATCTCACCATATGCCCAGTGAAGCCACTTTCCAGTGCCACTAATCAGTGCTGCATTATCTAGAGGGCCAGATAACGATGTGGTTAGAGAATAACACTGCGAGGGCACCAATCAAATGATTTTTGAAAGAGTTAGAAATTTGATATATAAAAAACCGAAGTAGATAAGACAAATCAGAGCTTTGTTGGATTTTTTTGTCATCTGTTGTATGGCTTATAATTGTTTCCATGTGAATTACAGAGAGGAACGTGGACATCAAAATGTTTTCAGTAATTAGGGCTTCCAAAAGCCCTATTTTGGCCTTGCCCTCTTTGTTTCTCTACACACTGTGAGCCAGCCATCTGCTACTATCCAAAATTCCTCATACTATTAGCCAACTCTTTCCTGGAATAGTAATCCTACCACCAGGAACAATATCTATTCAGAATATACCAGTAAGGTCACATCAGGTGTTAAAATATTTAAATACTTCTATATCTACTGATGAAGAGCCATTGCCCTGATCCCTTCCTCTACGACCCCCTCTGCATCCACCATCACCTCAACAGCACTTGACCCTCCCTAAGGATCCCTGGGCCCACCTATAATCTAACAACTGAAGGCATAATACCTGCTTCAGCATTCTGTTTCAATATTTATACTGATTGGTCAGTGTCCACACAGAATCTGCTGTTAAATATTTTGAATAGCAAATATAGGAAAGGTCCTATAATTACTGCACCAAGCATTATACAGCTCTCTGGGGATCACTACTTATATGCATATGTCACTTGGCAAATCTCTTCCAAACTAGGGAGGATTTCTGACCATTTGCTGCACATTGTACACCACCCACTAGACCACATTACCACTCCCTATAGGTACATGAACTCTTTGCCTTGAGGCAATGTCTGAGTAGACAGCACCTCAGTTGAGCTCTTAATGAGTCAGTCCTCCAAATACTTACCAATCCTGCACACCATGTGGCAGGTTTTAACTATGCCTTCTCTTCATTTATTGATGTGACCTGCCATTCCCTACTGCCCCCATACCTTGGCAACCCATGATCTGGCCATTGCACACTGCTTCAAAATAAGGAAATGACTGACAAGACTGGGTACACATAGGAAGTACCAGTCCTTGCAAACTGAAGCAACCAACCTATGACCAGATAAGAGTCCACTTGGGACATAGTGTGTCAGCTCCTAATGTGGGTCTCACACCAGCTCTTCACAGTGCATTTGGTGAAACTTGAAACCAAGATCTGTAATACCATTTCCAACAATTTAGTGGACCTTCTAAACAGGGTAGAGTCCAAAATCCCTTCTTCCCCACCAAAAATTCTCTAGCCACATCAAACCTGTGAAACCACTCAGGACACCGCCTGTAATAGGACTACACCTTCTTTTCACACAGCCTGAGCTAATCTCTAACCAGAACAGAGTCCACATCAACCATCAACGCTGACGAATCATATAAATGGCCATTCCTCATGGCCTGAAAGAAACCCTAACTAGACCAGGGAGCAAACATCAGTCTGCGAAACTTGAGGCAAATTCTGAGCAGACCAGAATCTCGAAGGAGCTATTCAGATGACTATAGTCACAGAAGCATCCTCCATTTCATGAAACAGCCTATGAAAAGACCAGGCATATGGTCCCAATCCTTCACATTCATCTCCTTCCTTTCCCTCCTTTTTTTCTTTCTGCCCTTTTCTTCTTTCCCTTTGCTCCCATTCCTTGACCTTGTTATTCCCTTTCTCCCTCACCCAATTTACTGCTGTATTATTTAGTTGTTATAAAAATTTTGATCTCCCTAGTCACATTTAGGCCAGGGGAAAATCTAGGAAACTTCTAGGATAGTACCAGCCCCCAGGCAAGGCTGCTGTTGAAAGACTGGGCCTACGGTATGAGAATCAGTTCATGGAGTTTTTGTTCCTGGGACTAGAATGGTTGTGGAACAAAAACCTCTTTTCTAGTAAGCAAGCCCCCAAGCCAGCTGTTATGATTTTAGACCGGTCCCCCAATGAAGGGTTCAGGTTCAGCCAGATTGGGAGGGACCAGAGGAGGCCTTGGGCAAAAAAAAAAAAAAAAAATCAAGTAGATGAAATCTTCCATACCTGCTGCTATCCCAATTTTTGCTCTGCCACATTAGGACAAATATTTGCTTTAAAAAATCCCTCATGTGTAGATTTGTTGTCAAGCTTTTGCATTAGACACTACATAAACTATAATTAATTGTCCCTCATGTCCCTTGAACTCCTTTCTGTCCAATTCTCTCCTTTCATCACATTCCTTCTATTGGCCTCTGGTCTCGTATGTGATATAATCACACTCAATCTCAGTCTCTCCCACCCTAGGTTTTTGGTGTCATCCATTTGGTATGTATATATTAAGACCTTTTAATTTATGTTCATGTACATATATAGGAACCTATACAGAGTACTATTTGCGCATGTTTTTTAAAATATATGCTATACAGTACATATCATTTTGCAACTTGATTTTTCACTAGGCATTGTCTTGAAGATCTTGTCATAAACATATAGATCTAGTTCATTTACATAAATTGCTACATAATGTGGCATATGTCATCACTCTATGTAATTATTCCCTTCTTAATGGACATTTAGGTTGTTTCCAATGTTTTGCTATTACACACAGTGATTCAGTGAAAGCATTAGTTTCTGCTTCCTTGTGTAATTGAACTGGAGTTTTTCTAGAGTAGATATTAAGAATGGAAATTTCTGTGTCATAGTGAATGTCCCCCCTTTTTTGATTTTAATAAATACTGCAAAATTGTACTCTCAAGTGACTTTCTGTATTTACATTCCAATAAACTGTATAAACATACATGTTTCCCCAATCCTTTGCATGCATATTTTCAAGCCTTTATTTTGAAAACTTTCAAACATAAAACTACACATCTGACAAAGGACCAATATCCAGAATCTACAAGGAACTCAAACCAATCTGCAAGAAAAAAAAAAAAGAATAATCCCATCAAAAAGTGGGCAAAGGACATGAACAGACGTTTCTCAAAAGAAGATGTACAAATGGCCAACAAACATCAAAAATGCTCAACCTCACTAATCATTAGGGAAATGCAAATTAAAACCACAATGAGATACCACCTTGCTCCTTCAAGAATGGTCATGATTCAAAAGTCAAAAAAATTTAAAAATGTAATTTACAATGAATATACATATGATCACCACCTAGATTCAATAATTAAGGTTCCATGTCTCTTTTATCTACCTGCCTGTCTTTTTTGATGAACCATTTCAATGTAAGTTGTAAATATCGTGATTGATGACCCTTAAATATTTTAGCAAGCATCTAAAAATAAGGATGTTCTCCTACATGAATGCAAGTTATTTTCACACAATATCTTATCACACCTACAAAAATTAACAATAATTTCCTAATCCTTATATCATTTAATATCCAGTTCACATTCAAATTTCCTCAGGTGTCACCAAATGTCTTTTTTAATGTTTTGTTTTGACAACCAGGATCCAGTCAAGTTTAATTGCATTTTTAATGGAGATATTATTAACATACTAAAAATTCACCATTTTAAATAGAACAATTCAGTGGTTTTTAATATATTCACTAGATTGTGCTAATTCTAGCGATGTATCATCACTAATTCAAGAGCATTTTCATCCCCCCACAAAGAAACCTTGTACCCAATTAGCAGTCACTCCCTGTTCTCCCCTACTCCCAGTCACTGGCAACCACTAATCTACTTTCTGCATTTTTGGATTTGCCTATTCTGAACAATTCATATAAATGGAATCATACAGTATATGACCTTTCATTTCTGGCTTCTTTTGCTTAGCCATAATGTTCTCAAGATTCATCCACATTGTAGTATGTATCAGTACTTCCTTTTTAAATAGCCAAATAATATTCCATGGTATGGATATACCACATTTTGGTTATTCATGCATCATTTGATGGACATTTGGATTCTTTCTCCTTTTTGGCTTTTATAAGTAATTCTGCTATGAATATTCCTATACAAGTTTTTCTGTGGACATGTGTTTTCATCTCACTTGGGCATATACCTAGGAGTGAAATTGCTCAACTATACAGTGATTCTATGTTTAACATTTTGAAGAAGAGTCAAACTGTTTCTGCAGTGGTTGCACCATTTACATTACAACCAGAAATGTATGAGGGTTACAATCTCTCCAAATACTCATCAACGCTTGTTACTTTATTTTATTTTTTTTGTTGTTAGAGCCATGCTAGTGGGCATGAGATGGTATCTTATTGTGGTTTTGATTTCAATTTCCCTAATAGTTAATGATGTTGAACATCTTTTTGTGCTTTTTCACCGTTTGTATGTCTTCATTGGAAGAATATTCATTCAGATATTTGCCATTTTTAATTGAGTCATCTCTCTTATTGTGGAGTTGTATTTATTATATATTCTAGATAAAAATGCTTCATCAGATTTATGATTTACAAATATTTTCTTCCATTCTGTGGGTTGTCTTTTCATTTCTTGATAGTACCCTTTGATACACACTCACAAAGTAATTCAACTTACTGGGTTTTTTAGTTTTGTTCTTTGGTTGCTTGCACTTTTTGAATCATATTTAAGAAAATGTTGCCTAGTCCAAACACAAAAGATTAACTCCTACATTTTCTTCTGAGTTTCGTTGTTTTAGCTATTACATTTAGGTATTTAAACCATTTCGAGTAAAATTTTGTATATAAGACTGGGGTAAAAATTTATTCTTTTGGATGTGGGTATTCAGTTGTCCCAGTACCATTTGTTGAAGAAACCGTTCTTTTCCTTTGAATGGTTTGGACTCTCAAATTCTATTCCATTGACTGACACATCTGTCTATCCTTATGCCACTTATTTACTCTCTTTGTAGTAAGTTATGAAATTGGGAAGTATGAGTCTTCAAGTCAGTTCTTTTTCAAGATTGTTTGCCTATTATGAGGCCCTGGTATTTCCATATGAATTTTAGGATCAACTTTTCATTTTTTAAAAAAAGGCCACTGGAGGTTTTTGTTTGTTTGTTACGTTTTTGATTCAGGGTATGACTTTGTCACTGAGGCTGGAGTGCTGTGGTTCACTGCAGCCTTGAACTCCCGGATACAAGTGACCTTCTACCTCAGCCTCTCAAGTATTAAGAACTGTAGGTGTGTAACACCATGCCTGGCTAATTATTTTTTTGTGTTTTCTTTTGCAGAGACAGGGTTTCACTATGTTGTCCAGGCTGGTCTTAAACTCCTGGCCTTAAGTGATCCTCCTGATTTGATCTCCCAAAGTGCTGGGATGACAGACATGAGCCACTGAATCTGGTTAAAAAAGACCATTGGAGTTTTGGTGGGGACTGCATCAAATCTGTAGATCAATTTGAAGAGTGTTGCCATGTTCACGTTAAATCTTCCAACCCATGAACATAGGATGTCTTTTTACTTATTTAGATCTTCTTTAATTTCTTCCAACAATGTTTCATTGCTTTTAGTGTACAACTCTTACACTCCTTTGCTTTAAATTATTTCCATGTATTTTATTATTTTTGATAGTATTATAAAAGAAAATGGTTTGTTAACTTCATTTTCTGATTGTTTATTGCTAATGCATAGAAATATAATTGCTTTTCTGCAATTTTGTATCCTGCAAACTTGCTGACTTATTTATTTCTTCTAACAGTTTTTTAGTGAATTGCTTAAGATTTTCTATGTACAACATCATGTTATCTGTGAATAGAGATACTTCTTTTTTAATAGAAAGAAGTAAAAATAGTTTTACTTCTTTCTTTGTAATCTGGATACCCCTTATTTGTTTTTCTGGCCTAATTGCTATGGTCAGACACCTCAGTACAATGTTTAATAGGAGTGGTAAGAATAGACATTCATGTTTTGTTTTCTGATCTTAAGGGGAAACATTTAGTCTTTCATTATTAAGTATGATGTTAGCTGTGGGTTTTTCATAGGTATGCTTTATCAGATTGAGGATGTTTCCTTCTATCTCTTGTTTGTTGAATTTTTTTTATGATAAAAAGTATTGTTTTTTTTTAAATGCTTTTTCTGTATCTATTGAGATGATGTGGGGTTTCCCCCTTTATTCAACTAATGTGATGTGTTACATTAATTGATTTTCATATGTTGAATCAATCTTATATTCCTGAAATTAATGCCACTTGGTCATAGTGTATACTCCTTTTTATAAGCTGCAGAATTTAATTTGCTATTATTTGGTTGAGGATTTTTGCATCTGTATTTATAAGGGATATTGGTCTATAGTGTTCTTTTCTTGTGATGTCTTTGGTTTTGGTATCAGTGTGATATACTGGCCTCATAGAATGGGTGAGCAAGTGTTCACTTCTCTTCCAGTTTTGGAGGAGTTTGGGAATGAGTAGTGTTAACTCTTCTTTAAATGTTTTGTGGAATTCATCAGTGAAGACTTCTTGTCCTGGTTTTTTTTTAAAATTGTTAATTCAATCTTTTTATATAAGTGTATTCAGATTTATAATTTCTTCTTATATCAGCTTGATCTTCTGTGTCACTCAGTGCATTTTGTTATGTCCCTTTAGACTCCTATGACACAACAATATGCCCACATTTTCCACCCCAGGACATTGACTTTTAAAGACATTGGGTTGTCTTGTAAACTGTCTTGCATTCTGGATTTGTCTGATTGTTTCATCAAGGTATCATTTAACATGTTCTTTCCTTTGTATTTACCATAACCTGACAGTTACATATAATGCCTTGAGTAGAGTCAAATTTAACATTTTTATTGTCAATATTTGATTTAAAAAAACATTTTGGAAATCGATAGATGAAGATGAGATCTCATGGTTAATTACTGGTAAAATTAAATAGATTTTTAGATTTATTGGCCATTTTGGTTTCGTATTCTGTGAACTGTTGGTCTTTACTTTTTTGCCTATCTTGCTATTGTGTTGATCATCTTTGTCTTATTGATTTGTAGGTGTTTATTGTTATATTCTCGATAAAAATCCTATCCACATTTTTCATTTACTTCTTCAATTAATCTGAAATTTATTTTTGCAAATGGTATATTTTAGGCAAGGATGTTACTTATTTAAATGGATTTTTTAACTTATTTAAATACATTTTCTTTATTTGCCAGATAAAATGTATTAGTCAGGCTTTTCATTGACTTGAGATGCCACTTTTATTATATATTAAATTCCCATATATACATGAATCAGTACTTCTTACTATGCCTTATCGATTTACTTTTGTCCAGTCATGTAAATATATTTTAATCACACCATATATAATATGCTTTGATACCTGTAAGGGGAAGTGTCTTGTATATTCTTTAAATTATCTTGGTTATTCTTGTACATTCACTTTTCTTTTGTATTTTAGAGTTGGCTTGTCAAATCTTAGGAAATATCTTTTTTGTGATTTAGATTGTCATTGCATTAATCTTATAAGATTACTTTTGTGAGAATTTATATCCTCAACATAATGAGTCTTCCATCCATAAACAGGTCCCTTTTCACGTTGTTCAGTACATTTTTGTAGTTTCCTTAATACAAAATTTAACCATTTTTTAGTCAGATTCATTCCTATTTATTTCAGAGACTTTTTGCTGTTATAAATGATAGTTGCTTTTCTATTACATTTTCCAATTGGTTATTATTCTGGTATTATTAAATTAAACTATTAATTTTGCTTTGTGAAACTTATACCCAGTCACTTCATTTTTTTAAAGACAGGGTCTTGCTTTGTTGTCCAGGCTGGAATATAGTCGCACAATTGTGGCTCACTGCAGCCTCGACCTCTCGAGCTCAAGGGATCCACCTGCCTCAGTCTCCTGAGTAGCTGGGACTACAGGCACCCACCATCACACCCACTTAATTTTTTAAAAATTATTTGTAGAGATAGGGTCTCACTATTTTGTCTTGGCTGAACTCGAACTTCTCGGCTCAACTGATCCTCCTGCTCTGGCCTCCCAAAGTGTTGGAATTACCGCTATGAGGAGTCACTACACTGAGCTCCCTGTCACTTTTAGAAATGCACTAAGGTCTAAATAATTTGTCACTTCATTTTTAAACCTATTTTTTTCTCTCTCATTGTATTGGCTAGGATATCTAGTATCATTGGATACTAATTGTTGATGATCACCCCTTTCTTCTATTTTGTTTTAATGAGAATGCTTCTAAATCTTCACAATTAAAATATGTTTGCGTAGGTTTCTAGTAGATAAGTTTATGAAGATAAGTTGGTCCTAATTTACCAGAAGATTTGTTAAACGTGAATGTATGGTATACTGTGTGGTAGCGACAAGCTTGAGACCAAATACCATCTTCACTAAAAAAGAATTTGTAGGCAGCATGGGCCCCTGGGCTGAAGAGCACTGGCTTCAGTTGAACTGAACTCTGAGAAGATGGAATCTGCCAATTGAAGTCAGATATCCATAGAATCTTCTAGAAGGGAAAAATTTCCCAGGAAGAGGGCTCTGGGTATATCATGTGACCTCAGCCTTACCAGGAAGTAGCATCTTGCTTGGGAGAAGAGAGGAAAAAAAGGCTGGCCTGGAGGGCGTCCAGGCTCAGCAGATCAGATTCCTACTACAGACTGTTGCCTGCCTGCCTGCTTGCCTGCCTTAGGTTATCAAGCCAATTAGCAACAGAAGAGGATAAAGGACTGTGATTTGTTCCACTTTCCAACTCTCTATTCAATTGTAGAGCCATGTGTAAGGAAGTTACCTCAATTTTTTTTTTTCTGCCTTAGAAGACAAAGAGCATTCCCTTGGAGATTGTCATCCTGTTTTTATGGAAGCCACTACCTAGAGTTGAATAGCTTTCCCCTTTCCATGCCATACTGTCAGCAGTGCCACATGACATCTTCAAATTCTGTTACCTAATAAAAATATCTTGCTTTTTACTCTAGCCTGAAAAAACCAGTGGCTGAAGCCAAATGCCTAAGAGGTGCTTTCCTCAAAAAAATCTCTGTCTCCCACACTTTTGGAAACTAGGCGAAAAGCAGTTGGACAAAGTGTTCCTTAGTCCAATTGTAGTCAAGTGGTAGGACTGACTATTCACAGACCTGGCTTTCTTACACTAGCCCCTTCCCTCACTTGCTGTGTGAGTTGGGCCAAATCACCTAATCGCTCTGTGCCTCAGTTTTCTATCTGCCAAGAGAGGACAAATATAGTATCTACCCCAAAATTCATTGCAATGATTAAAGGAGATATGTATAAAATGCTTAGGAAAGACTCTAGCAATATTAACAGTTCACAGGCTGGGCATGGTGGCTTACTCCTTTAATCCCAGCACTTTGGGAGGCCGAGGCAGGCAGATCACGAGGTCAGGAGATCGAGATAATCCTGGCTAACACGGTGAAACCCCATGTCTACTGAAAAAACAAAAAATTAGCCGGGCGTGGTGGCACGCACCTGTAGTCCCAGCTACTCGGTAGGGTGAGGCAGGAGAATCACTTGAATCCGGGAAGCAGAGGTTTCAGTGACTCGAGATCACACCACTGCACTCCAGCCTGGGCAATAGAGTGAGACTCCATATCAAGAAAAAAAAAGAGTTCACAAAATATTATGTGTTAAAATGCAGTATTTAATGACATTATGAGAATACGCAGAGAGTGACAGGGAAGAGCCTCTTTCTTATTCCATATCTATCTATCGCCAGTGACATGTAGGCAGATACTAAGTTATTTGAACCTAACTAAAGATAACCAATATTCCCCACAGAGACCTTCAGTAGCCCCATGTTTGGATTCAACCACCTCTTGTTATAGGGAAGGGGAGACATGACACTGGGCATTCATTTCAAAAGCAATGACTCCTTCGAGACCAGCCTAGCCAATATGGTGCAACCCCATCTCTACTAAAAGTACAAAAATTAGCTGCATGCTATGTGTGAGGTGCCTGTAATCTCAGCTACTTGGGAGGCTGAGGCAGTAGAATCGCTTGAACCCCAGAGGAGAAGGTTACAGTAAGCTGAGATTGTGCCACTGCACTCCAGCCTAGGTGACAGAGAGTCTGTCTCAAAAAAAAAAAAAAAAAAAATGACTCCTTAAACATGGAAAGAAGCTCTAGATTCCTCAATATTGAGGCAGCTGAAGAGAAATAATTAATGAATACCTCCACTGCTCAAGATTAGCTGGACTCTTAACTTGATTCAACCCCTGAATAACTCCAAAATTATCCTGATTTCCCAGGGATTTTATTAGCAAGGGGACAGCGCAATCAGGACTGATTTAGACTACAAACCCCTTCATGTACCCTGAGCTATGCTATTCTGTTTACTAATATGAACATCAGATTGTCTTGATTGCTTAAAGGAGAAACTAAGCGTTATGTATAATTTGGACTCTGACATGCTCCCACTTTAGACAAATGATTTATCTACCCTGTATGAATAATTTCTTATTTGAAGAAAGGATGATACTGTGAATTTTCACAAGATTCATTGTAGAAGAAAAGATCATTTTATTTATTTACTTATTTTGTATTATTTTTAAGAATTTTAACTTTTATTTTAGATTCGGGAGTACATGTGCAGGTTTGTTATTTGGGTATATCGTGTTATGCTGAGGTTCTGGGTACATTCGATCTCATCACCCAGGTAGTGAGCATAGTACCAAATACTTCAACCCTGTGCCCCTCCCTCCCTACCCCTATAGTAGTCCCTAGTGTCTATTGTTGCCATCTTTATATCCATAAGTACCTAATGTTCAGCTCCCACTTGTAAGTGAGAACATATGGTATTTGGTTTTCTGTTTCTGAATTAATTCACTTAAATAATGGCCTCCAGCTGTATCCATGTTGCTGCAAAGCGTATGAATTCATTCTTTTATATGGCTACATGGTATTCTATGGTGTATATGTACCATATTTTCTTTTCTTTTTTTTTTTGTTTTTGAGACAGAGTCTTGCTCTGTCGCCCAGGCTGTAGTGCAGTGGCGTGATCTCGGCTCACTGCAACCTCCACCTCCCAGGTTCAAGCGATTCTCCTGCCTCAGCCTCCCAAGTAGCTGGGACTACAGGCGTGCACCACCACACCTGGCTAATTTTTGTATTTTTAGTAGAGATGGTGTTTCACCATATTGGCCAGGCTGGTCTCGAACTCCTGACCTCGTGATCTGCCCACCTCGGTCCCCCAAAGTGCTGGGATTACAGGCGTGAGCCACTGCGTCCAGCCTGTACCACATTTTCTTTATCCAATCCACCACTGATGGGCACCTTGGTTGATTCCACGTCTTTGCTATTGTGAATAGTGCTGTGATGAACATACAAGTGCATGCGTCTTTTTGGTAAAACAATTTATTTTCTTTTGGATATATACCCGGTAAAGGGAGTGCTGGGTCGAATGGTCTTTCTAAGTTCTTTCAGAAATCTGAAGACTGCTTTCCACAGTGGCTGAACTAATTTACACTGCCACCAGCAATGTATAAGTGTTCCCTTTTTTCCACACCCTCACAAGCATCTGTTGTTTGACTTTTTAGTAAGTGTGAGATGGTATCTCACTGTGGTTTGGATTTGCATTTATCTGAGATTAGTGATGCTGAGCACTGTTTCTGTTTGTTGGCAACTTGTATGTCTTCTTTTGATAAGTGTCTGTTCATGTATTTTGCCCACTTTTTAATTGGGTTAATTGATTTTTGCTTGCTGAAATATTTAACTTCCTTATAGATTCTGGATATTAGGCCTTTATCAGATATGTAATTTGCAAATATTTTCTACCATTCTGTAGGTTGTCTGTTTACTCTATTGATAGTTTTCTTTGCTGTGTAGAAGCTCTTTAGTGTAATTAGATTCCCCTTGTCAATTTTTGTTGTTATTGCAATTGTATTTGAAAACTTAGTCATAAATTATTTCCCAAGGCTGATGTTCACAATGGAGTTTCCTAGGTTTTCTTCTAGGATTCTTATGGTTTGAGGACTTCCATTTAAATCTTCACATTTTGTCTTAATTTTTGTATATGGTAAAAGGTAAAGATCTAGGTTCATTCTTCTGTATGTGGCTAGCAGCTATCCCACCACCATTTATTGAATAGGGAGTCCTTTCCCCATTGCTTATTTTTGTTGACTTTTTCAATGATCAGATGGCTGTAGGTGTGCAGCTTTATTTTTGGGTTCTCTATTCTCTATTCTGTTCCATTGGTCTGTGTGTCTGTTTTTATACCATGCAGTTTTGGTTACTATAGCCTTATAGTATGGTTTGAAGTCAGGTAATGTGATGCCTCTGGCTTCATCCTTTTTGCTTAGGATTCCTTTGGATATTTGGGCTTTTTGTTGTTGTTGTTCCATATGAATTTTAGAATATATTTTTCTAATTCTGTGAAAAATGACATTGATAGTTTGATAGGAAGAGTGTTGACTCTGTAGGTTGCTTTAGGCAATATGGCTATTTTAATGACATTGATTCTTCCAACACATGAGCATGTAATGTTATTCTATTTGTGTCACCTATGATTTGTTTCAGCAGAGTTTTATAGTTTTCTTTGTAGAGATCTTTTGCCTACTTGGTTAAGTATATTCCTAGTTATTTATTTTTGTGTGTGGCTATTGTAAGTATGACTATGTTCTTGATTTGGCTCTCAGTATGGATGTTACTGGTGTATAGAAAATGCTATTGATTATTGTACGTTGATTTTCTGTCCTTAATCTTTAGTGAAGCTGTTTATTGATTCCAGGAGGCTTTTGGTGGAGTCTTTAAGGTTTTCTAGGTATAGAATCATGAAGGTATAGAATTGTCCATGAAGAGAAGTAGTTTGACTTATTTTTTTCTATTTGGATGCCTTTTATTTCTTTCTCTTGCCTAATTGCTCTGGCTAGGATTTCCAGTACTATGCTGAATAGGAGTGGTGAGAGTGAACATCCTTGTTTTCTTTCAGTTCTCAGGGGGAATGCTTCCAGCCTTTGTCCATTTAGTATGATGTTGCTATGGGTTTGTCATAGATGGCTCTTAGTATTTTGAGGCTTGTTTCTTTGATGCCTAGTTTGTTGTGGGTTTTTATCATGAAGGGATGTTGGATTTTTACCTAACACTTTTTCTGCAATTATTAAGATGATCACATGTTTTTTGTTTTTCATTCTGTTCATGTGATGAATCACATTTATTGATTTATGCCAAATCAACCTCGCATGCCAGGAATGAAGCCTATTTAAATGTGGTGAATTATCTTTTTGATGTGCTGCTGGATTTGGTTTGCTAGTGTTTTGTTGAGGATTTTTGTGCCTATGTTCATCAGGGATATTGGTCTTTAATTTTCTTTTTTGTTGTTCTGTCTTTGCCAGGTTTGAGTATCAGGGTGTTGTTCGCTTTGTAGAATGAGTTAGGGAGGAGCCTCTCCTCTTCAGTTTTTTAAAATAGTTTCAGTACAATTAGTATCAGCTTCTTGGCTAACTGGTGGAATTTGCCTGAGAATCTATTTGGTCAGGGGCTCTTTTTGGTTTATAGGTTTTGAATTGCTGATTCAGTTTCTCAACTTAATCTTTTCAGGGTTTCAATTTATTCCTGACTCAATCTTGGAAGATGGTGCATTGCCAGGAATTTATCAATTTAATCTGCATTTTCTAGTTTGTGTGCACAGAGGTGTTCATAGTCATCTCTGAGGATCTTTTGTATTTCTGTGGAATCAGTTGTAATGTCACCTTTGTCGTTTCTAATCATACTCATTTGAGTCTTTTTCTTTCTTAATCTAGCTAGCAGTGTATTTACCTTGTTTATTTTTTCAAATAACCAACTTTTGGGTTTGTTTATTCCTTGTATGGATTTTTGTGTCACAATTTTATTCAACTCTGCTCTGATTTTAGTTATTTCTTTCCTTGGGTTTGAGGTTAGTTTGTTTTTCTTTTTCTAGTTCCTCTAGGTGTGATTTAGGATCATTAATTTGAGATTTTTTCTAACTTTTTGAGGTAGTTGTTTAGCACTATAAACATTCCTCTTAACACTGCTTTTGCTGCATCCCAGAGATTCTGGTATGTTGTGTCTCTGGTTACATTTACTTCAAAGAATCTTTTGATTTCTCCCTTAATTTTATTGTTTACTTCAAAATCACTCAGAAGCAAGTTATTTAATTTTCATGTAATTATGTGGTTTTGAGAGATTTTGGCATTGATTTCTATATTTATTCCACTGTGGTCTGTAAGCATGGTTGGTTGATTTAGATTTTTTAAAAATTTATTGGCACTTGCTATGGCAAAGCATGTGGTCTGTCTTGGAGCATGTTCCATGTGCAGATAAGAAGAATATATATTTCGTGGTTGATGAATTGTTATTGGTAGTCCTTATTGACAAAATATTAAAATGAGAAACAAGATAAGGGTGGCCACTATTACCACTTACTATTCAACACTTTGATGTCCTAACTAATGCAATAAGTATTGTAGAGTATTCTGTAAATGTCTATTAGGTCCAATATGTCAAGTGTTGAATTTAAGTCCAGAATTTGTTAGTTTTCTGCCTTGATGATCTGTCTAATGTTGTCAGTGGGGTGATAAAGTGCCCCACTGTTATTGTGTGGCTATCTAAATTGAGTAGATAATTTTTAAACACCAACAATAACAATAGTTGTACTGTAATAATGCTGCCATTTAATGAGTGTATATTTTGTACTGTATCATTCAATTCTTTTAACAATCCTGTGAGATATATACTATTAACTTGTCTGTCTAACATAGGAGAAAATTGAAGCTGAGAAAGGTTAAATAACTTGCTCAGTGTCTCATAAGTAGTATTTTTAAGTTTATGTTGCTATTGCTAATGATATTTATTTTCCTATCATGTACCCTAATAAGTTGTTGCTGATGTGTAGGAAAGGTACTGATTTTTGTAGTCTGATATTTCATCTAAACACCCTCCTGGACTTTCATATTTGTTCTAATATTTTATCCATTGACTACCTCAGATTTTTATGTAGCCATATTGTTTGTGAGTAACAACAATTTTGTCTCTTGCTTTCTAATCCTCATTCTCTTATTTTAAAATTTATTTTATACCTTATTGCATTGGTTAGGATATCACAGTGTTGAATAGTAAGTGGTAATCGTGGTCATCCTTATCTTGTTTCTCATTTTAGTACTTTGTTAATAAGAACTACCAATAATAATTCATATTTATTGAGTGCTTTATATTGCCCAAACTCTTGTAAGTGCCTTTATATATTTTACATCATTTAATCCTTGCAACAATACTACGAGGAGTGTACTATTATTTTTCTCATCTTTTGGGCATGAGAAAAGTGAAGCTCAGAAAGACTAAATAATTTTCCAAGATCACACATCTTGGATACAATGGAACCAAGACCTCAACTTAGGCAGTCTGACTCCAAAGCTTGTGTTCACAGTCAAAATTAGCTCCTCATAATTTTCACGAAGTTTGTTGAGGAAGCTCTCTTCTAATCTTTATTGGCTACAGATTTTAACATGGATGGGCATAAAATTTTGTCAAATTTTTTTCAACATCTGTTGAGATGATTATATGATTTGTCTGTTTAGTTTGTAACTATAGTTAATTACTCGAATACATTTGCTAATGTTGAAGTATGCATACATTCCTGGATAAACTCTTCTTGGTTGTAGTGCATCATTTTAATGAGCTGCTAGATTCTATTTTCTCTAGAATTTTTGTATTTGTATTAATAAGTAAGATTAATCTATAAATTTCTTTTTCTTTTGTGTTCTGTCTGTCTTATTTGGGTGAGCAGTCCATCTTGTTGTACCCTCTGGAACCATTTCTATAAAATGAAAGTAGTCTGTGATTTGAAGGTTTGGAATTACTCACTCATAAAATGTTTAGATTTTCAATTTGTTCTGTTATTTTTTCTATGATTTTCTATTTTGTATTGGGTATATTTTAGTAATTTTATTTTTCTAAAAATTTTCTCATTGAAACATATTAGTTTAAAATTTTATGTAGTATTCTTTTATTTTTAATATTACCTTGGTACCTATATTTGTGATCATATTTGGCTTCCTGATGATTTTTTTTCACCTTCTTCATTTTTTCATATTAGTACTTATTGAAAGTTTGACTCTTAAAAACAATTCTGTTTTATTGATCAACTATAATTTATTTGTTTTCTATTTAACTGTTTTCTGTTTTTATCTTAATCTCTCCCCTCCAATTTCCATGGGCTTATTTTATTTTTGTTTTAGTTTTTGAGACAGGGTCTGGCTCTTGCACAGGCTGGAGTGCAGTGGTGCAGTCATGGCTCACTGCAACCTCTGTCTCCTGGGCTCAAGCTATCCTCCCACCTCAGCCACTGAGTAGCTGAGATCACAGGCGTGTACCACCACACTGGCTAATTTTTGGTAGAGACGGGTTGTTGCCATGTTGCCCAGACTAGTCTTGAACTCCTGGTTTCAAGCAATCTGCCTGCCTCAGCCTCCCAAAGTGCTGGGATTACAGATGTGAGCCACTGTGCCCGACCCATGGGTTTATTTTACTGTGCTGCTTTTTAAATATAACTCCTGGACTTGATAGCTTAGTTCATTTACTTTTAATTTGTTTGTAATTTCTAATATATGAATTTAAGGCCATGTTTTTCTCTAAATCTTGCTTTAGTTGCATCAAACAGACTTGGATATATACTTCACTCATCATCTTTGATTTCTAAAGCATTTGCAATATCACTTTAAGTTCATCTTTAATTCAAGGGTTATCTAAAAGTGTGTTTATGTTTTTAATTTATAGATATATATTGTGTTGGGTTTGTGTGATGGGAGTGGGGTAGTTGGTTATCGCTTTACTGCTGATTTCTAATTACATTTGAGTCCTGCATGGCTGATTTCTGAGCCTGTATTCTCAATCGATACAAATGGTAATAGTCTGTCCCAGTGTGTGCCTCTGTCTGTTTTCCAATCTAGAGGCAGTGTGATGTTGGCTTTTTTATATTCAGCACCACCTGGGTGTGAGTATTTAAGGATATGAGAAATGAAACTCGATGTCGATTCCCAGGAGTCAGTTGGTCCACTTAGAGACATGTAGTCCCTTTCTTGCAGACCCCTCTTCACGATCGGAAAGAAGGTATTTGCCTTATGAACCCTTTGTCAGTCAGGACACATCATGTTGACTCATCTAATCCTACTGATTTGTAGCTACCCTTTGGTTTCTGGACAGTTGGTTATGGGCATATCTCATAGGTTGTGTGGCATTGAGGAAGTAGAACATTCAAAATCCTATCCTGGAGAAAAAACAATCCGTCTGTTCATGGAGGCTAAGAGTTCTGGCTAATTTTTCTTCTAGTTAACTCCACTGCCTTCTTGCTCTACAAACTTGCTGTGTTTCTAACAAGGGGGATGATTTATATATTACCTTGTATGTTACCATATATTTAGATATTCTTAAGAAGATAAAAACAAAATAAAATACATATTTGTTTTGTTTAGCTGTCTAGATGAATGCTTCATGTCCCTTGGTGCCTCATCTGTAAAAACGGTCTCAGTGTCTAGTGACACAGGTCTGTATCTCATATATCAGAACACAGGCCTCCTTCAGACTGCTTTCATGCTCTCTATCTCCTCCCACTGCTACTGACAATCCCTTTATTGCCACCTCACACATACATCCCGATAAGAGTGTGGTTTAATGAGAATAGTGTTGCTCCCATCACGTGGACTCCAGCACACTGTTTCCTTTTTGTGACTCATCCCTTGTTTTTCATGTTCTTACTTCCTTGATGACCCTTAATTGGGCTCTTTTGCAGACTGAGACCGACTACCTTTTTCTTTTTCTCTTCTGTATCATTAATGATAGTGCACAATAAAGTGCTACCTAACATTGTGTTCTGCTAACATTTCTGCCAGATAGCCATATGCATTGCATTAGATTATCTATTAGTTCTTTCTTTTTTATGGTCAATTTTTCTACCCATTCAAGCCACTAAAAAATGATTTTGTACTATATGGGTACAAGGTAACCCTGAAACAAACAAACAAAAACAGACCTTCAGCTGAGATTCCGGGGTGGGGTAGTTGCACCAACCCACAGCTGTTGTGAAGCCCCCTATCTTAATACAGCTGAATTTGGTCATTTATATGGACAAAGCAGGTTAGTCTTGAACTGTGTATGCGTCCAGTGAGGTTACTTGTACTCTGTGATTTCAAAAAGTTCTGGTCATGTGTCTAGGCCAGGGCATGCCTCAAAGAGAGACATGATACCTTTCTAAGGCTGAACAACATTTTCTGTAGAAAAAAATCTTTGCAGTTCCTTTGCCGCAGGGAAATTTTTGCAGCTCAAGATGAAGTGGAGTCAGGGGGAGAAGGCTTCTTTGTTTCTTTGACTGCAAGAGTATCTGAAACTAAGGGTAAGGCCTTTGTGTACTTGCAGTCATCATTATACTTCATGAATACCTCTTTCAAATGAATCATATTAATAGATCTCTTAGAGCTGGAAGGGATTTTGAGGCTACCTGATGTAGTTCCCTTCCTTCAGCTGGGAATGGTATTTCTTTAATCACTATTTTGTAGTTGAGGCAACTGAGGTCCACAAAAACAATGCCATTCTGTAGTCTCAGGTTCACCTGAAAACATTACATTTGACTCTGCCACTGTTCATACTTAGCCCGCCTTTTCATAGTCTGTCTTGGTCACTGCTTTGATCTGATGATGCTCTCCAAAGAGCACAATCAGGTATGCTGTGCCCCTGGTAGGGATAATTTTCAATCCCGACTCCCATAGCTGAGGGCAGATCTGATACACTCCTGTTTGCCTGTAGAGAATTGTTGTATTCCTTAATGAAGCGATACTTTCCTGAGCTGCATGTTGTTCTTTCACATACAGCCTGTCATTTTTCCAACCCTTTGATGTATTTAAATATTATTTCCAATGATACTTCACAGTGCATGTGTATTTATCAGGTATTGGACTCTAGAATTTGTGTAAGCTGCCCCATCTAATGGGACAGTCTATTCCATGCTTATACCATTCAGCTAGATGCTAAAACTGTTTGGGGAATTTTCACATACACCATTGACAAGACTAGTTCAGTGAGGCCATATTTGGTCTTCGGAAACAAAGAACTGGATTCAAACCTCTTCTCCACTATGAAACAGTGACCACGTAAATAGCTGTATTACCTAGGAAATGTCACTTTAAGCATTCTGTGCCTCAATTTCCTTATCTTTAATGGAATATTAGTTTTATATATATATATATATATATATATATATATATATATATAAAAAATGGGTTTGTGGTGAAGATAGAGATAATGCACCTATGGAATTTAGTTCACATAATGACTACCACATGGAAGGATTTAGTACACTACTATTATTGTTATCCTCCTCCTCATCATCGTCTCTCTGTTTCAGATTTCTTATAAGGTTCTTAAATAAAATGATGTAAACTATATAGCAGTTTCTCATCTCTAGTAGAGTCTGAAAAATAGCAACTCTTATGAGTATAGTTATAAAAGTACTGGAAATATTAAATGAAGCTGTCGCATTTCTAGAACATGGCTTATTTGGTCACATAGGTGGTTTATCTTGAACAAATAGTACTGTTCAAATTTTCTAATTCACGTCCACATGTTCTGACCAGAGAGTAGAGTGGTAAACATCATAGAATCCTTTAGAAATGGTTCCTCTCTGAGTTTTTCCATTACTTTCTCAGTGTCCTAAATACAGGACTAAAACACACTCCCAGAGAATAATTTCTTTTGAGTGTAGAATTGTGATAAATTATGTTACCAAGGTAGCTAACTAACAGATACACATAATTTTCAAGGCAAGATTTCTAGATGTTCTCTGATTATTTGGTCTCAATTATCCTTTGATGTCAGCAACCATCTGTTCACCCTTTCTCATACATAATTACCCAGCCAAACTTGTACAGTGTACTGGAAATTTCAAGAGGTTAGGATTAAGAAAGACCTTGATTCTATTCCAGTCTCCACTACTTCCTACCTTTCTGTCCTTGTTCAAGTCTCCTAATGCCTCTGAATGTCAGTCTCCATATCTATAAGATTGTTATAAAGATCATTTCCCAATCACTTATCCAAAAGCCTTGGGGCCAAATAAGTTTTATAATTCAAGTTTTATGGGTTTTTAATTTTAAAAATACTGCATGTTGTATAACACCTTCAGTGGGACAGAATGCAGTAATCAATCACATCAATATATCTGCAACAAAGCCTATGAATAGTTACACTGAGAGAGCCTCTTGTCAATTCACAACAAGTTTTGTCACCATGTAAGTTTTAGCAACAAACTTATGAAAAACTGTTTGGTCTTCAAAGCTTTCTAGAGTTTGTAATTATTGATTATTGAAAACTTGTATTTGATCACATGAGGTTGTTCTATGAATTACATGAAATGCATTATGTGTATCAGGGGTCCTGCTAAAAGTGAACTGATAGTCTACACATCTGGATATGTGAAGACCCCCATATGTTTCTTTGCTTGAGATAATCTGCAGAAGGCAAAAGGTTTTATGCAGAGGAGGGCTTTGTCAGAAACTGGTTTTGTAGGGGTGGAAGGGCAATCTGATAGGACATGATGGTGTTTGTTCTCCAGAGACAGGAACCAAGTTTGAAAGTCTGAGCTAGGGTGGTGGGAGTGGGTTGTTGGGGAGATGTTGCTGCAGTAAGAAGCTGAAGATGTTTTTCTCACAGGAGCCTCACTGAGATACGGGTTAGAAGCAATGTTGTTTCAGTGTCAAGGTGACAAAAGGATAGCACAGAACTGAAAGGAGCATTCCTACCCTTTCAGGTGGTCCCATTGGTGGCTTCAGACGAAGCTGCCAGAAGAGAGGGCACCGCCATTTAGGCCCCTCAGGGATGTATAGCTGGGAGCACTTCAGAATCCATGCTCCCTCACAGCCCAGAGGTACCAGTACCATCAGTAGCTGGACTGCGTTGGAGGGGTACCACTATCTTTCATTGGAAATACAAGCTCTGTCCAGTACAAATGGACACATAACATACCAAAACTTATGGAATGCAGGTTGATAGTAGCAAATGCCTACATCAAAAAAGATTTTAAATAAACAACGTAAGATTATACTTCAGAGAAATAGAAAAAAAGAATAAACTAGGCCCAAAGTTGGTAGAAGGAAAGAAATAATAAAGATCAGCACAGATATAAATTAAATGGAGAATAGAAAGGAGATAGAAAAGATCAATGAAAGTAGAAGTGGTTTTTGAAAATGTATACAAAATTGGCAAATGTTTAGCTAAACTACAACAAAGGAGAGAAGACTGAAAATCATAAATGAAAGAGAACACATTGCAACTGATAACTACATAAAAACAAATGATCATAAGAACCTACAATGAACAATTATATACCAATAAATTTGATAACCTAGAAAAAATGGATAAATTACTAGATACATACAAACTACAAATGTTAAATCATGAAGGAATAGAAAATCTGAACAGACTAATGGTGAATGAAAACATTGAATAAGAAATAAATAGTCCCACAACAAGGAAACGCTCAGGGTCTGACGCCTTCACTGCTGAATTCCACCAATGTTTAAAGAACTAATACCAATTCTTCTGAAACTCTTCCAAAAAATCTAAGTAGAGGGAATACTTCCAAACTCATTTTATGAGGCCAGAATTACCCTGATACCAAAAACTAGTAAAGACACAACAACAATAAAAAACTAACTACAGGTCAATATATTTGATGAACATAGATGTAAAAATCTTCAACAAAATTCTAGGAAACTAAATTTAACAGCACATTAAAAAGAACATTCGTTATAATCAAAAAGGATTTATCTCTGAGATGCTAGAATGGTTCAACATACACGAATTAACAAATGTGATGCACAATTGGTGAGAATAAAGGACAAAAATTAAAATAGACACAGAAAAAGCATTTGACAAAATTCAATATTCTTTCATGATAAAAACTCTAAATTAGGTTTAGAAGGTAATATGATTTGAATATTTGTCCCCTCCAAGCTTCATGTTGAAATGTGATTCCTAGTGTTAGAGGTATGGGCCTGTTGGGAGGTGATTGGGTCATGGGGGATGATCCCTTATGAATGGCTTAGCCCAAATGCTTTGGTGATAAGTGAGTTCTTGCTCAGTTAGTTCATGTGAGATCTGGTTGTTTGAGTCTGAGTCCTCTTCCCTTGCTCTCTTGTTCTCACTCTTGCCTGTTCCCCATTCATCTTCTGCCATGATTATAAGCTTCCTGAAGCCTTCACCCAGTAGCTGATCAGATGTTGGTGCCATGCTTGTACAGCCTGCAGAACCATGAACTGATAAACCTCTTTTCTTTATAAATTACCCGGCCACAGGTATTCCTTTATAGCAATACCAAAACAGCTTAATACAGAAATTTGATATTGAGGAGTTGCTATAAAGATACCTGAAAACGTGGAAGCAGACTTGGAACTGGGTAACAGATAGAGATGGAAAAAGTGAAGGTTGCAGAAGAAGACAGAAAGATTAGGGAAATTTTGGAACTTCTTAGAGACTGGTTAAATGGTTGTGACCAAAATGCTGATAGAGATGTGGATAGTGAAGTCCAGGCTGATGAGGTCTCAGGTGTAAATGAGGAAGTTATTGGGAACTGGAGTAAGAATCATTTGTGTTATGCCCTAGAAAAGAATTTGGCTGAATTGCGTCCATGCTCTATGGGTCTGGTGTGTTTGAACCTAAGAGTGATGACTTCGGGTATCTGGTGAAAGGAATTTCTAAGCAGCAAAGTGTTTAAGAGATGGCCAAGTAGCTTATAACATCCTACAATCAGAAACAGGAGCAACGAAGTGACTTAAAGTTGGAACTCATATTTAAAAGGGAAGCAGAGGAAAAAAAAAATGGAAAACTTGCAGCCTAGCCATGTCACAAAGAAGGAAAAAGTGTTTTCAGGAGTGGAATTCAAGCAGGCTGTAGAGCACTTTAGATTATCATGACTAAAAGGGAGCCAAGTGTCAATGTCTAAGATAATGGGGAAAAGGCCTTGAAGGCATTTCAGAAGTCTGTGGGATAGCTCCTCCCATCATAGGCCCAGAGTCCTAGGAGTAAAGAATGGCTTCATGGGCCAGACCCAGGGTGCCAATGCCCTGTGACACCTCAGGAGACTGTTGCTTGCATCCCTGCTGCTCTAGCTCCAGCTGTGGCTCAAAGGGCCATAGGTACAGCTCAGACCACTGCTTCAGAGGGCACAAGCTGTAAGCCTTGGCAGCTTCTATGTGACATTAAATCTCCAGGTACACAGAGTGCAAGAGTGAAGGAGGCTTGCTGACTTCCACCTAGATTTCAGAGGATGTGTCGGAAAAACTGAGTGTCCAAGCAAAAGCCTGCTACAGGAGCAGATTCCCCAACAGAGAGCCTCTACTATGGCAGCACCAAGAGGAAATGTGAGGTTGGAGACTCCGCACAGAGTCCCTACCAGGCACTGCCTGGGGGAGCTGTGGGAAGGGTGCTGCTGCCCTCCAGACACAGTAATAGTTGAGCCAGCTGCAACTTGCATCCTCAGCCTAGAAAAGCCATAAACACTGGACTCCAACCCATCAGAGAAGCTACATAGTCTGCATCTAGCAAAGCCACAGAGATGGAATGGCCCCAAACCTTGGGAGCCCATCTCTCATATGAGTGTGCCCTGGATGTGGGGCATGGAGTCAAGAGAGATTATTTTGGAGCTTTAAGATTTAATGACTGTCCTTCAGGGTTTAGACTTGCATGGGATCTATTGCCCTTTCCTTCTAGCCAATTTCTCCCTTTTGGAATGAGAGTGTCTGGCCAATACCTATGCGGCCATTGTATCTTGGGAGTAAATAAGTTGATTTTTATCTTACAGGCTCATAGGTGGAAGGAACTCATCTCCAGATGAGACTTTGGACTTTGGACTTGGGACATTTGAATTAATGCTGGAGTGTGTTAAGACTTTGGAGGACTATTTCAAAGGCATGATTATATTTTGAAATGTGAGAAAGATGTGAGATTTGAGGGGCCAGGGGCAGAATGATATGGTTTGGATATTTGTCTCCTCCAAATCTCATGTTGAAATGTGATTCCAGTGTTGGAGGTTGGACCTGTTGGTAGGTGATTGAATCACAGGGATGATCCCTCATTAATGGCTTAGCACCATACTCTTGGAGAAAAGTGAATTCTTGCACAATTAGTACACGTAAGATCTGGTTGTTTAAAAGAGCTTGGGTCTTCCCCACTTGCTCTCTTGTTCCCAGCTCTTGTGATATGATGTATCTGCTTCCCCTTTGCCTTCTGCCATTATTGTAAGCTTCCTGAAGCCTCACCAAGAGCAGATGCCAGTATCATATTTCCTGCCCAGCCTATAGAACTGTGAGCCAAAATAAGCCTCTTTTCTTTATGAATTACCCAGCCTCAGATATTTCTTGATAGTAACACAAAGACTAATACAGAAGGAATGTATTCAACACAATGAAGGCCATGTATGACAAACTCACAGCTAACATCATACTCAGCAGTGAAAAGTTGACAGCTCTTTGTTTACAATCGAGAACAAGGCAAGGATGCCCACTCTTGTTACTTCTACTCAAACTATTGCTGGAATTCCTAGCCAGAGTGATTTGGCAAGAGAAAGAAATAAAAGGTGTCCCATTCAGAAAGAAATAAGTTTAAATGGTTTCTGTTTGCAAATGACATAATCTAATATGTAGAAAATCCCAGAAACCCTACCAAAATACTGTTGGAAATTATAAATTCAGTAAGGTTGCAAAAATTAGTAGTGTTACTATACACTAATAATGAACTATTCCCCCCAAAATTAAGAAAACAGTCTCAATTATAATAGCATTAAAAAACAAATAAGATACACTATTTAGGAATAAAGACCAAGGAGGTGAGAGATCTCTACACTGAAAACTATAAAATATTGATGAAAGAAATTGAAGAAGACACAAATAAATGGCAAGATGGTCTATATACATGGATGGGAAAAACTAGTATTGTTAAAATGTCCATAGTACCCAAAGCAATCCACAGATTCAATACAATTCCTATCAAAATTTCAATGAATTTTTTTCACAGAAATAGAAACAACATTCCTAACATTTGTGTGGAGGCACAAAAGAGCCCAAATGACCAAAGAAATCTTGAGTGAAAAGAACAAAGCTGGAGGCAATACAATTACAATATCTGTCTTCAAAATATATCACATAGCTCTATTAATCAAAACAGCATGGTATTAGCATAAAAACAGATACATAGACCAATGGAACAGAATGGAGAGCCAAGCAATAGGCCCACACATTTAAGGTAAATTGATTTTTGATAAAGATGTCAAGACCACACAATGGGGAAGAACAGTCTCCTTAATAAATGGTGCTGGCAAAACTGGATATCCACAGGCAGAAGAATAAAATTACAAGCTTAACTCATAATATATACAAAGACCAAGTCAAAATGGATTAAAGACTTAAATATAAGACTTGAAACTAGTAAAACTAGTAGAAGAAAATATGGGGAAAAAGCTCTGTGACATTTATCTGGGCGATTATATTTTAGCTATGACCCCAGAAGCACAGGCAACTAAAGCAAAATTAGAAAATTGGGATTACATTTGCATAGCAAGGGAAACAACATGGTGAAGAGACACCCTGTGGAATGGGATAAAACATTTGAAAACCATACGTCTGATGAGGGATTAATATCCAAAATATCTAAGAAAATCAAACAACTCAATAGCAAGAAAACAACCCAATTAAAAAATGGAAACAGGACCTGAATTGAATTGACATTTCTCAAAACAAGACATGCAAATAGCCAACAAATATATAAAAAAAGCTCAACATCACTAATCAACAGGAAAATACAAATTAAAACCACAATGCGATATCACCTCACACTTGTTAGAATGGCTATTATCCAAAATATGGAAGATAACAAGTACTGGTGAGGATGTGAAGAAAGGGAAGCCTATGTACAGGCACACCTTTTTTTTTATTGCATTTTAGGTTTTGGGGTACATGTGAAGAACATGCAAGATCACTGCATAGATACACACATGACAGTGTGATTTGCTGCCTTTCTCCCCTTCACCTATATCTGGCATTTCTTCCCATGCTATCTCTCCCCAATTCCCCATGCCCCACTGTCCCTCCCCTATTACCTCCCAACAGATCCCAGTGTGTAGTGCTCCCCTCCCTGTGTCCATGTGTTCTCATTGTTCAACACCCGCCTATGAATGAAAACATGCGGTGTTTGCTTTTCTGTTCGTGTGTCAGTTTGCTGAGAACGATGGTTTCCAGGTTCATCCATGTCCCTACAAAGGACATGAACTCATCATTTTTGATGGCTGCATAATATTCCGTGGTGTATATGTGCCACATTTTCCTTGTCCAGTCTATCATCAATGGGCATTTGGGTTGGTTCCAGGCCTTTGCTATTGTAAACAGTGCTGCAGTGAACATTTGTGTGCATGTGTCCTTATAGTAGAATGATTTATAATCCTTTGGATATATACCCAGTAATGGGATTGCTGGGTCAAATAGAATTTCTATTTCTAGGTCCTTGAGGAATCGCCACACTGTCTTCCACAATGCTTGAACTAATTTACCCTCCCACAAACAGTGTAAAAGTATTCCTATTTCTCCACAGCCTCTCCAGCATCTGTTGTCTCCAGATTTTTTAATGATCGCCATTCTAACTGGCGTGAGATGGTATCTCAATGTAGTTTTGATTTGCATTTCTCTAATGACCAGTGATGATGAGCATTTTTTCATATGTTTGTTGGCCTCAGGTATGTCTTGTTTTGTAAAGTGTCTGTTCATATCCTTCACTCACTTTTGAATGGGCTTGTTTGTTTTTTTCTTGTAAATCTGTTTTAGTTCTTTGTAAATTCTGGATATCAGCCCTTTGTCAGATGGGTAAGCTGCAAAAATTGTTTCCCATTCTGTTGGTTGCCGATTCACTCTAATGACTGTTTCTTTTGCCATGCAGAAGCTGTGGAGTTTGATTAGGTCCCATTTGCCTATTTTGGCTTTTGTTGCCAATGCTTTTGGTGTCTTGGTCATGAAGTCCTTGCCTACACCTATGTCCTGAATGGTTTTGCCTAGATTTTCTTCTATGGTTTTTATGGTGTTAGGTCTTATGTTTAAGTCTTTAATCCATCTGGAGTTAATTTTAGTGTAAGGTGTCAGGAAGGGGTCCAGTTTCTGCTTTCTGCACATGGCTAGTCAGTTTTCCCAACACCATTTATTAAACAGGGAATCCTTTCCCCATTGCTTGTTTTTGTCAGGTTTGTCAAAGATCGGATGGTTGTAGATATGTTGTGTTGCCTCTGAGGCCTCAGTTCTGTTCTATTGGTCTATATCTCTGTTTTGGTACCAGTACCATGCTGTTTTGATTACTGTAGCCTTGTAGTATAGTTTGAAGTCCGGTAGTGTGATGCCTCCCACTTTGTTTTTTTTGCTTAGAATTGACTTGCCTATGCGGGCTCTCTTTTGGTTCCATATGAAGTTTAAAGTGGTTTTTTCCAGTTCTGTGAAGAAGGTCATTGGTAGCTTGATGGGGATAGCATTGAATCTGTAAATTACTTTGTGCAGTGTGTCCATTTTCACGATATTGATTCTTCCTAACCATGAACATGGAATGTTTCTCCATCTGTTTGTGTCCTCTCTTATTGTGTTGAGCAGTGGTTTGTAGTTCTCCTTGAAGAGGTCCTTTACGTTCCTTGTTAGTTGTATTCCTAGGTATTTTATTCTATTTGTATCGATTGTGAATGGCAGTTTGTTCTTGATTTGGCTCTCTTTAAGTCTGTTATTGGTGTATAGGAATGCTTGTGATTTTTGCACATTGATTTTTGTATCCTGAGACTTTGCTGAAGTTGCTTATCAGTTTCAGGAGATTTTGGGCTGAGACGATGGGGTCTTCTAGATATACGATCATGTTGTCTGCAAATAGAGACAGTTTGACTTCCTCTTTCCCTAATTGAATACACTTTATTTCTTTTTCTTGACTGATTGCTCTGGCTAGAACTTCCAGTACTATATTGAATAGGAGTGGTGAGAGAGGGCATCCGTGTCTTGTGCCAGATTTCAAAGGGAGTGCTTCCAGTTTTTGCCCATTCAGCATGATATTGGCTGTTGGTTTGTCATAAATAGCTTTTATTATTTTGAGGTACGTTCCATCAATACCTAGTTTATTGAGAATTTTTAGCATAAAGGGCTGTTGAATTTTGTCAAAGGCCTTCTCTGCATCAATTGAGATAATCATGTGGTTTTTGTCTTTGGTTCTGTTTATGTGGTGAATTACATTTATGGACTTTTGTATGTTGAAGCAGCCTTGCATCCCCAGGATGAATCCTACTTGATCATGGTGGATAAGCTTTTTGATGAGACACACCTTCTTATATTGCATTTTGTTTAATTGTGCTTTGGAGACATTGTAATTTTTTTTTTTTTTACAAATTGAAGGTTTGTGGCAACCCTGCATCCATCAAGTCATTCAGCATTATTTTCCAACCGCATCTGCTGACTTCATGTCTCTGCACCACACATTGGTAATTCTCCCAATATTTCAAACTTTGTCATTATTCTTATATCTATTATATTGATCTCTGATCAGTGAGCTTTGATACTACTATTGTAATTGTTTTGAGGCACCATGAACTATGCCCATCTAAGATGGGAAACATAATCAAGAAATGTTGTGTGTGTTCTGACAACTCTTCCCATCTCTCCCTTTCTCCCTCTCCTAAAGCCTCCCTATTTTCTGAGACACAACAATATTGAAATTAGGGCAGTTAATAACCCCACAATGATGTCTAAGCACTCAAGTGAAAGGAAGAGCCACATGTCTCTCCCTTGAAATAAAAAAAAAAACAAAACTAGAAATGATTAAGCTTAGTGAGAAAGGCATATTGAAAGCCAAGATAGACCTAAGCTAGGCCTCTTGTACCAGTTATCCAAGTTATGAATGCAAAGGAAAAGTTCCTGAGGGAAATTAAAGATGCTACTCCAGTGAACACATGAATGATAAGAAAGCAAACCAGACTTTTGCTAATATGGGTAAAGTTTGAGTGATCTCGATAAAAGATCAAACCAGCTACAACATTTTCTTTAGCCAAAGCCTAATCCTGAGCAAGTCCTAACTGTCTTTAATTGTATGAAGGCTGAGAGAGGTTAGTAAAATGCAGAAAAGTTTGAAGGTAGCAGTGATTAGTGCATGAGGTTTAAGGAAAAACATCATCTCCATAACATTAAACTGCAAAGTGAAACAGCAAGTGCTGAAGGAGAAGCTGCAGCAAGTTACCCAAAAGATCTAGCTAGGATCATTGATGAAGGTGGCTACACTAAACAATGGATTCTCAATATAACAAAACAGCCTTCTATTGGGAGAAGATGCCATCTAAGACTTTCATAGCTAGAGAAGTCAATGTCTGCCTTCAAAGATTCAAAGGAGAGTCTGAGTCTTGTTAGAGGCTAATGACTTTAAGTTGAAATTAATGTTCATTTGCCATTCGGAAAATCCTTGGGCTCTTAAGAATTATGCTAAATCTACTCTGCTTATGCTCTATAAATAAAACAACAAAGCCTGGATGACAGCACATCTGTTTACTGCATGATTTACTGAATATTTTAATCCCATTGTTGAGATCCACTGCTGAGAAAATGATTCCTTTCAACATATTACTGCTTGCTGACAATGCACCTGGTCACTAAAATGTTCTGATGGAGATGTACAAGGAGATTAATGTTGTTTTCATGCCTGCTAACACAACATCTATTCTGCAGCTCATGAATCAATGAGAAATTTTGACTTCAAGTCTTATTGTTAAAGAAATGCATTTCATAAGGTTATAACTGCCATAGAGAGTAATTTCTTCTAATCAGTCTGGACAAAGTAAATTGAAAACCTACTGGAAAATATTCACCATGTTATTAAGAACATTTGTGGCTCATGAGAGAATGTCAAAATATCAGTATTAACAGGAGTTTGGAAGAAATTGATTCCAACCCTCTTGGATGACTTTGAGGGGTTTACAACTTCAGCAGAGGAAGTCACTGCAGATGTGGTAGAAATAGCAAGAGAACTAGAATTAGAAATAGAGCCTGAAAATGTGAATGAATTGCTTCAATCTCATGATAAAACTTAAACAGATGAGCAATTGCTTCTTCTGGATGAGCAAAGAAAGTGGTTTCTCAAGATGGCAAGTACTCCTGGTGAAGATGCTGTGAAGATTGTTGAAATAACAAAGGATTTGGGATATCACATAAATTTAGTTGATAAAGCATCATCAGGATTTGAGATCATTGACTTCAATTTTGAAAGAGTTCTGCTGGGGGTAAAATTCTATCAGACAGCATCTCATGCTACAGATAAATCTTTCACAAAAGGAAGAGCCCATTGACATGGCAAACCTCACTGTTACCTTATTTTAAGAAATTGCTACAGCAACACCAATCTACAGTAACCACTACCCTGATCAGTCAGCAACCCTCAACATGCAGGTGGGACCCTCCATCAGCAATAAGATTACGAGTCACCGAAGGTTCAGATGATTGTTAGCATTGTTTTTAGCAATAAAGTATTCTTAAATTAAGCTATGTATGTTGTTCTTTAGACATTATGCTATTGCACACTTAATAGACTATAGTATTATGCAAATGTAACTTTTATAGGCACTGAGAATCTAAAACATTTGTATGAATCACTTCATTGCAATATTTGCTTTAATTGAAGTGGTCTGGAACCAAACCATCACTATCTCCAAAGTATGCCTGTACACTGTTGGTAGGAATGTAAATTAGTATAACTATTATGAGAAAAAGTATGGAGGTTCCACAAAAAGTTAGAACTAGAACCACTATATGATCCAACAATCCCAGTACTGGGTATATATTTAAAGGAAATGAAATAAATACATTGAGGAGATAGCTGCATTCCCATTATATGTAGCATTATTCACAGTAGTCAATATATGAAATTAACTTACATGTCCATCAATAAATGATTGGATAAAGAAAATGTAATATATATACACACACTATGGAATACCATTCAGCCTTAAAAGGAAGGTACTCCTGTCATTTTTGACAACGTGGATGAATCTGGAGGATGTTATATTAAAGGAAAGATGCCAGAAACAGAAAGACAAATGCTACATGATCTCACTTATATGTGGAATCTTAAAGTTGCTTAACTCAGAAGCAGAAAGTAGAATGGTGGTTACCAGGACCTGGGGAGGAGGGGCAAGGACTGGGGAGATGCTGGTCAAAGGGTATAAAGTTTCAGTTAGATAGGAGGAATAAATTCAAGAGAACTACCGAACAATATGGTGACTGTAGTTAATAAGAACGTATTGTATTCTTGAAAATTGCTGGCCAGGCACAGTGGCTTATGCCTGTAATCCCAGCACTTTGGGAATCCAAGACGGGTGGATCACTTCAGTGTTCAAACTCTTGAGCCTAGGAGTTTGAGACTAACCCGGGAAACATGGCGAAACCCCATCTCTACAAAAAATACAAAAATTTGCCAGCTGTGGTGGCACATGCCTATACTCCTAGCTACAGGCAGAAGTGGGAGGATCACTGGAAGTTGGAAGGTTGAGACTTCAGTGAGCTGTGATTGCACCACTGCACTCCAAACTGGGTGACAGATTGACACCCTGTCACAGGGTCTCAATAGCAAGAGAACTAGAATTAGAAATGGAGCTTGAAAATGTGACTGAATTTGAAGGAAAAAGAAGAAAGAAAATTGCCAAGAGAGCAGATTTTTAACTGTTCTTACTATTAAAAAATGATAAGCATATGAAGTAATGCATATGTTAATTAGGTCAGTTTAGCTACTCTACAATGTATACGTGTTTCAAAACATCATGTTGTACAGAATATATGCAATTATTTATCAATTAAATGATAAATACATTTTAAAGACAAAAAATAAGTAAACAGGGAATCACAATGAAAACTACAAAGAAAATAAAATGAAAAAAATGAAAGTTCCTTAAGAAGAAAAAGGCTTTTGGCTGTTGTGATCCCCTCTGGATTCCCAGTAACTGAGCAACTGCTTGTGACTAAGAAACATTTGTTGATTGAATTTGTTGGCAGTTGACATTCATGAAGAGAGTGGGAGTGGAAGAATAACATGAAAGGACAACTATTAGAAATAACTGGGTAGAACTTAAGGGGGACTGAGACCCTCTATTACACAGGTGGGGATACGAGTCAGTGAAATTTGAGTTATTAAAGTGCATGTCGTTTCATTTGTAATCAAGGTGAGGTATGGCCTGTGGAAACTTGAGGCCTAACATTTTATAAAGGTTCAAAATATCTTCTGTAGGGTTCTGAGCATTAGATAGCTAAACTTCATATTGACCCCAAGTGGGTCTTGGAAAATTTCTAATTATAAAGAAGACCTTTGGGGTGCGGTGAGGGTGGACAAACAAGGGCTTATTCTGGCAAGTTCTCATTGGGCTTAGTTGCTCCATTTGATCTTTGTGATGTTACTTGGAATGAAAAAAGAGGTAATAGTAATTGGTTGGGGGAAAACAGAAAAAAGGAAAGATTTCTGTTGTTCTTCACTGTGCTGAAAGAAACCAGTTTTATTTAAGTTATCACTATTAAGGTGAATTCATTTGCACCCATGCACTAGCTAAGCATGGGGAAATGCAAGTTATATATGTCAACTATCTAGAATTTTTTCTGACATATGATAGACATTTAGTAATGTTTTTTAAATTGATGATATACTCCTGTATATTTTTCTCCTCCTTCCTTGATTCCTGACTGTGAGCTCTTAAAGGCAAGGAGCATGGATATAGTTCCTTGTTTCTTCTATGTCTAGCATGCTTCCTGACACATAATAGGTGATCAAAAATAAAAGGTTGTTCATTTCATGAAACATGATGATTAGGATATGGATTATTATATACAAATTAATGCCACAGAAATATTTAAAATAAATTATTCTCTACCAAGCTGATTTAATACCATCTGATATGAACACTAATAATTTGCTTGGCTAAAAGTTTTTTGTTATTAAATGCAAAAGGTAAGTTTATTCCACCCTAGGTCTAGGATTATTACAAAACTGAGTTGGCTGGATCCAAATGAATGTGGTTTTCCTGTTTGTTTTTCTTGTCATGGTTTTTCACCCTTTTTTCCCATAAATCAGAATACAGTACAGAAAGTATTTTTCTTCATAAGATTTGGTGTGCCATGGCTACTGGTTTCAGTTGGCTCATGTTTCCTAAGTAATCCCTTACCTCATTCTGGTTGATGGATATTTTTAATAAGGGCTTCATGACTTGCTGATCTCCTAAAGTACTTTATTCATTTGTCTGCAAGTTGACTTTAAAAAGGCTCCACTTGAGGAAGCTCAAATCATTATTCATTCCATATCCTCTATCACTTATGACAAGACTAGATTTTGGTCCCTTTCTCTTTTCCCAGTTTTATTCATATGAACCCTCTTTATTCTTTAACCTCTTCTTTAAGTGGAACATTTCCTCCTTTTCTTCACCACGTGAAATATGCTCTAAACATTTGAACTGATGAATCATATTCTTGTTTGTGTCCTTCCTTCTTCCTCTATTTTCATCTCAGCTATTTAATGGCCTCCTTGATCTACTGCTGCAAATAAGGCATTGTCTGAATGTTTCATTTTGAAAGGTGCACGTCTATGCTCTTGACAGTAAGCAAGGGAGAGATTCTCCACTCAGGCAGTACGTACAATTGCTCTATGTTTTCCCCACTGCATGAACAAACTCTTTTCTTTCTACAGCATGTCTTTCACTTGGTTCACAAATTCTGTATGCCTCCTGATGCTTGGCAGAGTGATAGGCATTGAAGAGAGAGTGATCATGGCCTTGCCAGCAAGCACTGATCTTATTTATTTAATTTATGGACAGTCAACTCTTTCAACCATGCTATGGATAAAGGCAGCTTCAAAATTATTTTTACCTTTTTTTTTGCAGATTTACTCATCCTGATTAATCATACATTAAAACTTACTTTGCATTTCTTGGGGTATAGAATTCAACAACCCTATAATGTGCTGGAGAATGGACTGGCTGCTCCATTCAAATGTGTTCATGAAATATCCACAGTGGGCCCTACAATGTTTGCCCTATTTTTCTTGTACACATATTTCTATTGCTTCCTGTATTAGATATCTTTGTAGGCATCTGGAGGGCAAAGGCCAGGTCTATTTGACTTGATTTGTAGGGAAACTAGGTCAGAACCACATCACTCTTATGTGAACATGTTATATATTCAACAAGTTACTGATTTACTGGATTTAATGAATTTTCTTCTCTCTGTGCTTTCTAAGGAAAGTAGTAACTGTTGAATGAAATAAAATAAGCACAGGCTATAAACGTTTAGTCATAATTGTGAGGAGGCTTTAAACATGGGTTGCTTATCTTCTGTGCTTATTGATTTTCATATTCGACACTCAGCTCGAGCTATGTGTTTGATATTGGTGACTCCTCTAGATTGCTACTTCGGGTCTTGCCTCCTTTGCTGTGATGTGGATGGATGGCACCATTTTGTTTTTTTTATAGTTAAGCAGAGTAACTGATAAGTTCTGGTGTCAAGGTTTTCGATGGTTCACAACCAGGGAAGTTTTAAACTGTATTGTCTGACAGCTGAGTCATTCAGCCTCCAAGCCTTTCTATAATACATTTTTCTTTCTAATATGGAAACTTTGAAACTGTCCCTTCGCCAATTCAGGGGAATGTGTGGGGTTTTATGTTTTGTTTTTGTGCCTTCCTTTTTTGTGTGTGATTTCGTATAGTAAATTATTTGAAAAACGACTACCCCTTTTTATAGGTGCTTTACAAATTACCTACTGAGTAAATGGCCTAGTCCATGTCTCCGTGCTGATATAGGAACAGCTTTGGGCTCTCAGCTCTCAAAATGGGCCAGGGAGAGAATCTCCTTAGATGACAATGTACTTTAATTTTTTTTTAGTGCAGGCAGGTTTTCCAAATGTGGTTGGAAAGCATCAAACTTATCGTAAAGTACTGAGTTGGTTTTAGATGTCATTTTATTTTATTTTATTTTATTTTATTTATTTTTTTGAGACAGAGTCTCGCTCTGTGTCCCAGGGTGGAGTGCAGTGGTGCGATCTCAGCTCACTGCAACCTCCGCCTCCCAGGTTCCAGCAATTGTCCTGCCTCAGCCTGCCAAGTAGCTGAGTATACAGGTGCCCGCCACAACGCCCGGCGAATTTTTGAATTTCTAGTAGAGACAAGTTTTCACCACATTGGCCAGGATGGTCTCAAACTCCTGACTTTGGGATCAGACTGCCTCAGCCTCCCAAAATACTGGGATTACAAGCATGAGCTACCGCACCTGGCCTAGATGTCATTTTAAAAACAAGATAATTTGATTGTTTAAACATGACACCACTTTTTGATGATTATTAATTACATTTTTTTATTATACTTTAAGTTCTGGGGTACATGTGCAGATCTTGCAGGATTGTTACATAGTTATACACACGCCATGGTGGTTTGCTGCCTCCATCCTCCCATCACCTACATTAGGTATTTCTATTTTCCCTCCCCAACCACCCCACCCCCTTGTATTGCTCCCCTAGCCCCCCACCCCGCATCAGACCCCAGTGTGTGATGGACACAGATCCTCCCTGTGTCCATGTGTTCTCATTGTTCAACACCTACTTATGAGTGACAACATGCAGTGTTTGGTTTTCTGTTCTTGTGTCAGTTTGCTGAGAATGATGGTTTCCAGATTCATCCATGTCCCTGCAAAGGACATCAACTTATCCTTTTTATAGCTGCATAGCATTCTGTGGTGTATATGTGCCACATTTTCTTTATCCATTCTATCACTGATGGGCATTTGGGTTGGTTCCAGGTCTTTGCTGTTTGTAAACAGTGCTGCAATGAACATATGTGTGCATGTGTCTTTATAATAGAACGATTTATAATTCTTTGGGTATATACCCAGTAATGGGATTGCTTGGTCAAATTGTGTTTCTATTTCTAGATCCTTGAGGAATTTCCACACTGTCTTCCACAATGGTTGAACTAATTTACACTCCCACCAACAGTGTAAAAGCATTCCTATTTCTCCACATCCCCTCCAGCATCTGTTGTCTCCATATTGTTTAATGATCATCATTACAACGGGTGTGAGATGGTGTCTCAATGTGGTTTTGATTTGGATTTCTCTAATGACCAATGATGATGTGCATTTTTTCACATGTTTCTTGGCCACATAAATGTCTTCTTTTGAAAAGTGCCTCTTCATATCCTTCACCCACTTTTTGATGGGGTTATTTTTTCTTGTAAATTTGTTTTAGTACTTTGTAGATTCTGGATATTAGCCCTTTGTCAGATGGGTAGCTTGCAAAATTTTTTGCCCATTTTGTTGGTTGCCAATTCACTCTAACGACTATTTCTTTTGCTGTGCAGAAACTCTTAAGTTTAATTAGATCCCATTTGTCTATTTTGGCTTTTGTTGCTATTGCATTTGGTGTTTTAGTCATGAAGTCCTTGCTTGTGCCTATGTCCTGAATGGTATTGCCTAGGTTTTCTTATAGGGTTTTTTATGGTGTTAACTCTCATGTTTAAATCTTTAATCCACCTGGAGTAAATGTTTGTTTTACTCCAGATGGATTAAAGGTGTAAGTAATGGGTCCAGTTTCAGCTTTCTGCGCATGGTTAGCCAGTTTTGCCAACACCATTTATTAAATAGGGAATCCTTTCCCCATTGCTTGTTTTTGTCAGGTTTGTCAAAGATCAGATGGTTGTAGGTGTGTGGCATTACTTCTGAGGCTTCTGTTCTGTTCCATTGGTTTATATCTCTGTTTTGGTACCAGTACCATGCTGTTTTGAGTACTGTAGCCTTATAGTAGAGTTTGAAGTCAGGTAGCGTGATGCCTCCAGCTTTGTTCTTTTTGCTTAGAATTGTCTTTGCTATGTGGGCTCTTTTTTGGTTCCATATGAAGTTTAAAGTGGTTTTTTCCAGTTCTGTGAAGAAGGTCAATGGTAGCTTGATGGGGATAGCGTTAAATGTATAAATTACTTTGGGCAGTATGGTCATTTTCACGATATTAATTCTTCCTAACCATGAGCATGGAATGTTTTTCCATCTGCTTATGTCCTTTCTTATTTTCTTGAGCAGGGGTTTGTAGTTCTCCTTGAAGAGGTCCTTCACGTCTTTTGTTAGTTGTATTCCTGGTATTTTATTCTCTTTGTAGCAATTGTGAATAGGAGTTCATTCATGATTTGGCTCTCTGTTATTAGTGCATAGGAATGCAGAGACACAACTGAAAAAGAAAACTTCAGGCCAATATCCATGATGAACATTGACATAAAAATCTTCAATAAAATACTGGCAAACCAAATGCAACAGCACATCAAAATGCTTATCCATCACGATTGAGTAGTCTCCATCCCGGGGATGCAAACCTGGTTCAACATATGCAAATCTATAGACATAATCCGTCACATAAACAGAACCAAAATAAAAAATCTCATGATTATCTCAATAGATGCAGAGAAGGCCTTCGACAAAATTCAACAGCCCTGAATGCTAAAAACTCTCAATAAGCTAGGTATTGATGGAACATATCTCAAAATAATAAAAGCTCTCTACGAGAAACCCACAGACAATATCATGCTGAATGGGCAGAAACTGGGAGCATTCCCTTTAAAAACTGGCACTAGACAAGGGTGCCCTCTCTCACTATTCCTATTCAACATAGTATTGGAAATTTTAGCCAAAGCTATCACGTAAGAAAAAGAAATAAAGGGTATTCAATTAGGAAAAGAGGAAGTCAAATTGTCTCTATTTGCAGACAACAGATTGTATATTTAGAAGACCCCATTGTCTCAGCTCAAAATCTCCTTAATATGATAAGCAACTTCAGCAAAGTCTCAGCACACAAAATTAATGTGCAAAAATCACAAGCATTCCTAGACACCTTATTTTTAAAGCAATACATCATAGCCAGTCAAAATTCCCAAGTGGAAAAAAAGGGTTATTTAATTTATCCAATCTGCTTAAAATCTACGATATCCCAGGGGCTTGGCTAACCTAGCCATGAGGTTGCTCCCCAATACCACTGTCACCTCCAGCCTTTTAAATCAAAAACATAAAAATGTATGGCAGCAAAGAAAGATGCTCAAAGAAAGATGCTCTGAGGCAGAGATTGGCCTTCATTCCTAATATGGTCAGGTTGCAATTAACTAGAGTATCAGCAGCTTTGTTAGGCATTATAAATTGCTGTTTATCTCTAAAGGCTTATTTTTGTTTGAAGCTTCTTGGAGTTGATGAAGTCTTGCCTTAATGTATGAACGCAAAAGTCTGCCTTTGAAAACATGGTATTACCAAAAAGATGGTGTGAATGACTGAGAACTGTGGAGGTGGTGGGTATCAGAACCAACCTTGTTGGGAGAAGGACTCTTTAGCAATGTGATTCACAATTTTTCTTCTTCAAAATATCCCTCTTTTATCTACTCCCCAAACGCCTGCAGTGGTGTCTACATTTTCACCTCTGCAACTAATTCCTTTGATTCAAGCATTGTTGCCCACACCAGAAAGGTTCTCCTAAAATACATAGAACCTAAAAGGAGCAATAATGAAATTGATAAGACCATACAGCAAAGAAGTCAATCAGATTGCCACCTTTCCAGATACAGGAAGGAAGGGGGCAATGACTGTAGCTCACTGGGCTTTGGGGTACTTGGGAGAAGTCCTTGAAAGAAAGATTGGAGTACAAGAAGGGAAAGAACACAATCAAACTCATTTCATAATATTTTAAAGAATAAGCCTGTTATGGCCATGGATCATTATCTTAAACTGTAGAGAGAAGACTGTAGTGTCAGCTTGTGCGTGTGTGTGTGCGCACATGTGCACATGCATTCATGGTGGGCAGGACAGTTTTTTCAAAGTGCAACATAGCAAAAAAAAAATTCTTTGAGGCTGCTGTTTGTGGGATTCTCGATAGTTTAGATTTTACCACAAATCTATAAGAGATAATAAGCAATTTGAATATTGTGTCATATAATAGAACAGGATATGTTCACCGTCACCCTCCCCTACCAAGCAAATCCAAATAGAGCCTAGGGTTGGGGGAAGAGTGATAAATCCTCAGTCCTCCACCCTGAATATAGTTGTGATAGATGTCTGATAACTTTAACTGGCTTATAGGGAGAATGGTGTTCTCTCTCTTTACCTCTCTTAAGAACAGAATTAGGGTATGTTTGCTTTAAATTGCAAAAACCTGAGTTAAGAGTTCTTTCTGGCCTTACATGGGTGGTGAAAATTAAAAAGGGTCAAAGACAATCTCACGATTAGTGAGAAAGTACACCCCTCCCACCCCCTGCCATCTACCAATCCCATTTACAAAGACGCCCCTGTGTTTCAAAACAGAACCTGTAAATTACCATGGAAATCTGCCCTAACAGGCTGTGCTCAAGTAGGAGTCAGAGCCTTTGTTAGCAGGGGTTTGTGGGGGATGGCACCATAGTGAACACAGTTAAGCCTCACTAATTCCCTGAATGAGGGAAAGGCCAATCTTGATTTGTAAGAAGCTTGAATTTGAAAATATGTTTAAAGAAATGCCATGTTATTATTTCTAAAAACCTGCAGTCAAACTGCTGCCTGGGGTCTGTGCTCTGAGCTGCCTAGACTCTTAAGGCCTCAAACAAATAGATAAGGACTATAATTAGCATATTGGTCATTTGAATGCAAAGTGCACTTAGAGTGACGCTTTAAAAACGTGTGTTAGCATACTCTCCTAGCAGGCTGTCACTTTTCTATGTTTATAGTATTAATTTGCCTAGCAACCTGCCCCCTTTCCTTTTTGGCAGTAAACTTTAGCCTTGGATGTCAGAATTCGTTAAATTTTCCATATTAGCAGCCAGAATGAACAAGTAAGTGTGTGTGTGTGGCGGGGGTTGCTGTGGGAGGGAGGTGGTGAACCACTTTTTAAAATCATCATGAACATATTGTAAACTTCTATTCTACTGACCTTTAAAATTCATCAGTTAATTGATATTTATTTACTGAGTAGGGAATGTATTCTCTTGGATGATTAAAAAGGGTAGGAGGGGCAAGCTGTTTCAAATTCCCTTCCCCTGCAAGTGACCATATCAAGTGAACATGAGAGAACATTGACTGTAAGAAGTTCCTGCATTATCGCAAAAAAAAAAAGGATTGATTATGAAGTGCAACAGGTGCTTAGTTACATGGAACAACAGCACATTGAGATCTGCATCTATCAAATACAGCTTCCATGGTCAGCCAATGCTGTGTGCACATATTAATTTTGTTTGTAAATTCACACTTGAGACCACTTAATTTGAAGTGTGACTGAGTTACGTTTGGGAAGGCAAAACAGAAGAGAAGGTGCATACAGCTTCAGTTTTACCCAAATATTCAATGTCTTCATCATTTTGCTGTGGACATAGAAGAAAAAGGATATATTCACTACCAGAATGAACCATCTGGCAATCGGGACAGGGAACGCAAAAAAAAAAAACCAAAAAAACAAACCAAAAAAAACCTGGGTAAAGCCTCCAAGAAGATCAAATTTAATGCCTTCTCCTTGAGAATACCACCTTCCCACCACCCCATTCCCCTTCCTGGCCTTCAACAGACACTCAGAGACATCAGACACTGAGAGAGATCAAGAGAGAATACCCACAAGCTTGTGGAAGAAAAATAGTCCTTAAGTAATGAAATCCCTAATACAGTGGTTCCCAAATTTTGCTACACATCAGAATCTGAAGAGATTAGAGCATGAGGAGATTTTTTAAAAATCCCAGTGTCCAGATTCATGCTATCCATTTAAATTAGAATGTCTAGGGGTAGGAGCCAAGCACTAGCATTTTATAAAAATCACCAGGTGGTTCCTTGAGCAGCCAAAAGGAGAACCACCACCCTAATGCTTTCCTACTTTACATGCATTTAATTTATATTTAACCTTTCCAATTACCCTAAGAAGAAGGTGCTATTAGAACCCTCATTTCACAGATGCAGAAACTGAGGTTCGGAGTGACTAAATAAGTTGCCCAAGGTTACCAAACTATAAAATAGTGAATCTGGGATTTGAAGGCCAGTGGCTTAATTACAGAGACTGCATGCTGAACGTCTATGTAATAATCCCCTTCCTGGCTTTTGTCCTTGTATCCAGTACCATTCCACTAAATTTGATATAGGACAATCCCACATCAATGTGGTGAGAGTTCATTAGACATCTGTTATGTAAATCGTACCCGTTTTAGTCACACTGTGAGCCTCTAAGTGGATTCCAGGAAATATGGCTAACTTCTGATGATTCAGGGGGCTTTCTAGGTAACCCTGGCTTGGTTACCGTTTGTTATGGTAAAGCTTAACTAGCCAAAGACTATCAGAGAGAAAACTGTAATCCCACAAACTCAAATTTATTGTGTGGTTTAACAACTGAGTATCTCCTGTAATAAATGCAAGTAGCAAAGCAGGCTTAAGGCATCACTGGTAAGAAAGCAGTAGTCACTCAAAGGAGGCGGGGTAGTTGTGGCCTTTTACAACTGCTGTGTGACCTTAGGAGAAAGTGTTTTCTGTTAACTTTGCAGCTGGCTTTATCTGTCCATTGTCCCAGCCTGATTAATGGCAGGGTTGCTTTTTCTTAGCTCAAACTGACTTTCACTCTTTCGGTTCTGGGCAAGTTTTGACTCTTTCAGGATTTGGTCCTTTTCAGAAAGGGATGAGTCGGATAAAAATATTGACATTCAGATCAACTATTAATAACGTTGCTCCTCTTCAGCCAAGTTGGTAAAATAGTTAATGGAAAAATGTATGTAAATACCAGGCAAGTCTAAATAAAGTCAGTATTTGAGTTAGTCATATACTAATGTCGGTTTCCAGGGATTTGACAATGTACTGTGGCTGTGCAAAATAAAATCCATATAATATATTAAAATATTGGGGGAAACTCAGTGAAGGATAATAGGAACTCTCTGTACTATTTTTGTAACTTCGTGTAAGTCTTAAACTACTTGAAAATAAGAAAACTATAAAAGATGTTTAATGGGAGAACAGGTTTGTGTTGATTGTCTAAATAGGACTCTTCTAAATTAGTCTTACTTTATCTATGCTCTTCCATGAATAACCCAAAATTCGTTGTACAAGTGTTCTCTTTTATGCTTCTAGATTTGAATATTGGGTACAGTAGTGATATCAGTGGCTTAGTCAACATCCATGCCCACCAGGTACAGATCCCTTTGGGATTATAAATATAGGATGAGTGTGTTCATCAACAAGATGCCATTTGAGTAGAGTCTGAAAATATGTGTCCAATATCATCATGTAGGGAAGGAGGGAGAAAGTTGTGGTAGGCAGAGGGAATAGCAGGCATGTATGAAAAGTCAAGTCACATCAAGGAAACAGAAGACATTTGATAGGGCTCACCCTCAGGGTATAAGGTGGGGATGGTGGAAGAAAAACCTGGAAATATGAGTTATAGCTGGTGTGTGACCATCTGGATGTGATTCTCCTCTCTCTGAAATTAAAGAATTTGGACTTTTTTGTAGTACTTGCTGCATCTGTCTTGTATCACAGTTGCCTGGGTGTGTATTTTCTCTTCCCAACTAGATTCCAAGTTTCTTGAGGAGATAGTCCAAGTTTGATTCACCTATGTAGCCTCTGTAGCACCTAGATGTGTGTTTTGCACTTAGTAGGTGCTGAATAAATCTGTCTCAGGAATTACTAATGTATCACAAAGATGCCACTGATATTCCCTCTCAAAAACATCTGGAGCCCCATGAGAATATGGAGTGAGGTATTTACCCCCAGAGAAATGAAAGTCGCAAGCAGAAAAGCACACAACAAATCTCCCTTAATCTCTCTTTGTGTCGGGCTTTGGTGACTGGATTTGGCCATGCCCTACCATCTTTGACACATGGCCCTCCTTCCCCCAGACCATGCCCATGATGATACCTTTTGAAGAGAGGTAATGTGCCTTGCCTCAGTCAATTAGGCATTCTACTCACACCTCCCTCTATTTAGCTTTACTGGAGGGCTGCAGCGGTGCCTCACCCTTTCACCACCTGTTCCTCATGTCTCTGAATTATAGTGAATACAAGGGTTCAAGAGGGATGTGGAGAGGGTAGGTATGGAACTCTTCAAGACTGTTTCCAGGATTCGGCTGACTTAAATTGTCTGAGATGATCTCCACTACTTGCCTTTTGGTGATTTGTTTTCCCTTTGCCTCCTGAGAGAAATGTTCTATTGCTCACCATTTCAGATGGTTGGGTGTGGGGATGGGGGCACTTCTGTTCCTGACAACCTCATTATGTGGTTATCAGGAGCAGACACTGCCCAGGTTGTCACGACAACCAGCAATGATTCAAAGCTTCCCTGAAAGGTCTGTATCTCCAGCAAATAATCAGCCTTTAGCTCTCAGCAGATGCTGAACTGAACAGCCAATCACAGGTGAGCTGGGAAAACATGACATCATATAGTCCAGCCGGTCCAAAAAAATATAAATAAGATTTGTTTTTCTATTTACCTCCTTCATTCTTTATTCCCTAGATTTTGTTCTCCACTTTCTCTTTTATTTTTTCTTAGTAAAATGGGGAGAGCAATGAAACCAACTTTCCATATTCAATTCACTCCGCAGGTTGACTTAGGTTCCAGTAGTGCAGTGATTGGGAGCATGTGAGGAAGGAATGTGTAATGTGATCCACTTGGGAGAAAAATCAAACAGAGCATCAGCTCAATTAAATAATGTGGTTTGATATGTAGGACCATGGTGGAAGCAGGGCTAATTAAAATGAAGTCAGAGGAGAGGAACTTTCTAATTCTCATATTAATTCACCCAGAGTCACCTGGATTTAATTGTCTTCTGTTTTTTCTTCACTAACTCCCTGGTGGAAGGGAAGAGTGCAAAAGCTGGGGGCTTCAGAAAGCTTGTAGGTTCTACAGGGCAGGTCTCTTACGGGGAATAATTATAGTGAAGGAAGGTCAGGAGAAACCCTTCATTCCCAAGCTGCCACCATTTAGGGAGCATATGTAAATGCGACTCATCAAGTCTATTAAGGAGATGTATAGCTCAGAAATCTGTTAAATCTACTTTTGTTCCATTAGCTGTTTGTATCCATACAACAATCCAAGGAGACAGGCAAGGCAAGTTCGACGGAGGAGAAAACTAGTGCCCAGCAAAATCTGAGTCTTATTCGGGATTTCCTCTCCAGAGGCTGGAATAGAATCTGGGTTTCCTGATTTCAGGCCAGAACTCTGAAGACCCAAGAGAATAGTGATTTCCCGGCCATGGGCTTTCCTCTTTCCCTCACCTCTGATTTTTCAGACACCTAGGACAAGACCTCTTGGCATCTGTGATGCTCCTTGCTTTTTGCCCAGCAGGTAACCCACAATGCGGCCGGCCACAGAAGAGCCTGAGACCCCAATGATGGGCATGGGGAGGCAGGAAGGAAGGGGCTCCATTGTACCAGACTGCAGTAATGGTAACAGGTTGTAGCGAGCAGCCCTGAGTGAAGGGGGAGTAGGCACTGTGTTCCTAGCCAATGCTGTGCATCAGCTGCCAAACCAGGATCTTTTATATTCAGAGAAAGTGTGGGGACATGTGTGTGTGTGTGTATTGTTCTTTTTTTTTAAGTGCAGTTGCTGCAGCAAAAGATATAAAGACTGAAACCCACACAGACCCAGAGTCCACTACTGGGAGCAACTTTTGGCTGTAGGACTTGAGGGGCAGGGGTGGGAAGGGAGCAAGAAAATCTGAGTTGCTTTTGCCCAGTGGGTTATTCATTACTGCTTTGCATTCAATGCCTGCCCAGGTATGGCTCAGCTCAGTCTGGCACACTATAGCCTTGATTGCTACACCTGAATCACTGACCCTGCATTCAGACCTCTTTCAGTATAGCAGGGGTGGTTTGCTTGCTTTTGTCTTAACCAAAATAAGACTGTATTTCCCCTTTTAATGATGTTTCTTACAAGTAAAATATAGTATATGCTTATTGTAAAAACATACAAACAACACAGAAGTATATAAAGGAAAGAGTTAATGTCCCCCATCATATACACATACTCACATTTCTTTCCTCCCTTCTTTAATTTCCAGAGTTACCCTCCTAGCAGTTTAAACACACATGGACAACCAATTTTTTTAAACAAAAATAAAATTATAATGAACATGCTGTTCTGCATTTTTTCACTTAAAAATGGGTCAAGAGTGTTACTATTTCAGTACACAGGGGTCCAGATACTTGATTTTTAAAGCTGATACATAATATTCCAAAATATATATCTACCATAATTTATTTAATGATTCCCTTATTTGGGCAGGAGAAAACTTGGGGAGGTGATAGATATGTTTATGGCTTGGATGGTGATGATAGTTCCACAGGTGTATACTTATTCCCAAACTCATAAAGTTGTGTACATTAAATATGTACAGCTTTATACATGTCAATCATACTTTGACAAAGTGGCTAAAAAATGATTCCCTTATTGAGGGACATTTAGGCTACCTTTTATGTAATATTTTTCATTGTTACATAATATTCAGCATAACATACTTCAACATTTCTTGGCATGTTTTTATGAGTATATTCATAATCAAATTCCTTGAGTTGGAAATGCTGGGTCAAGCTGCATATGCATTTTTAAATTTCATGAGAATTACCCACTTGTGCTCCCAAAAGATTGTGTCATTTACACTTCCATCAATTATATATGAGAGTGAGCAATGTTCCCTTTACTCAGGATTCCACTGAAACAGTTTGAAGATGTTCATTTTAGTTGACTTCTCATGCTTCTCACTTCTCATGTGAATCAAGGGGCTAGTGGAGTTGGTGAGTCCCAGAGAAGAAATACAACTCAACTGGCCATATAGGGTAGCAGAACAAACATGGAACTGAGAGTGGGAGACCTGGTTTCCAGGACCATCTTTGTGAGGCAGTGGACAGGTAACTTCAAACCCCTGAGTCTCTATTCTCTCATCTATGAAATGCAGATCATGATAACTGCCATAGTAAACTGTTGTGGTTGTTGTGAGGATCAAATGGGGAGACACAAAAGTGGTTTGTAACCTGAGAAGTAGGATACACGTGCCAAGTGGTTCTGATGGTAATGTTGTAATATCCTTAAATCAAAGAGCTCCCAAGCAAGAGAACAGTGAGTTGAGTGGTAAAAATGATGAGTTAAGTGGGAAAAATTATGCAGCTGAAATCTTTAAGATATTTCTGATTAGAATCCCTTCCCTGAGAGCTCCCATGCAGTTGCCCTATATTCTTGGAGAACGAACCATGTTACCAGTTAAGATTGCTTTCTTGTATCAAGAATAATACAGGTTATCGCCCTTTCACAGGAAGAGCCTAGGCTTGGGTCCTAAGTCTAGTCCTCTTTCTAGACATCACTATGCTTTAATTTGTCATCACCTAATAGCATTTTGGCCCCATGCTACTTTCTATAATCACTAGGGAGAGAGGAAATACACACATGAAACGTTTAAGTAACCATGTGTGGTGACTGCATAAATAGCTCTGAATTATAGCTGAGGTATATGGGAAGATTAGAGTGAAATCAAATACCTTCTAATTACAATTTAAATCGATAGCCTAGAAGACCCAGGTTAAATCATCAGCCAGGAAAATCAAGTTATATTTTTCTATTTCTTAAAAAAGATTCTTGTTTAACTCAAATAAATGCATTTTACAATCAGAGATGTTAACATTGAATAAATTACGTTCATTTTTATTTGTGATTTTTAAGATTATTTTTACCATGGTGTAAAAAAAAAAAAATCAATGGTATGTGGTTGCTTATTTTTTTTAACTCCAAAGTTAATTAAAAAGATATCTGTGAAATCATTGGAGGTAGAACCATCCTGATTCCAACCTATTAATCAAAGATTTGAGAGTGAGGGTATTGAATGTTTTTGCATTAAAGACAACCACCACACCAAAAAAGTTATTTTAAAAATGCCCGATTTTTTAAAAACACCAATCTTAGTCTGTTTCTTTTAAAGCAAGTATGTATTTTAACAAAACCAGTAATATCACATTTAATTTTTAGCAGTGCTACACTGTATCATATTAGAGAAATCATGGACATTGGACTCATTTAGATAAAAATCCCAGCTCTACCACTTTCTACAATGTTAATGTAATACTCATATATGCATTAATATATATTTAATTTAGGAAAATAAAATGCAAAGTGATACTTTAAAATAGTCTGGATTACAGAGTTTACTTAGGCTTTGCCTCCCTCTTTCTTGTTTTGCCATAGAGTGGATCACTGTTGTTTTTCTCAGTTCCCTGTATCATCACAATTTAAAATGAATTAGTGGAAAAGAGGCATCCCTTTCTCCAACTGCTTGAGATGTTATGTCTGGTGAATCTGTAGCTCTTTTGTACGACTTTAACTGAAAGGACCTTGGCAGATATATTCGTTCACCCTTGGTCTTGAAACTTATTTTGTTGGCACTTTGGAGATACTGAATACAAATTCACTGGAGAAGGTCATGATTCATTTTGGCCATTTAAGTATGTGAGGATATGTTTATCTTTATAAAAATAAATCTGAAAGTAGAAAGAAAAAGTTACTAATAATACTACTATTTCAACCCAACTATTAACAATTTTATGTTCTCTTCTCATCGTTTTCTGTAGGCATACTTTACATCATTATAATTTGAATATCCTTATTATATTGTATTATTTGAGTTTTTATGGCAACTTACTGTCTCCTTGCTAAGATTCACCATAATTTACATAATCTAGCCAAATCATGTGGCGTATGGATTTTGGAGTAGCAAGAGATGGTTTTTAGAGTTAGATTTTAGAAAGCCTTGGACACCTGCAAAAATTTGAACCATATCCTAAAGACAAGAGAAGGCATTGAAGGTTTAAGGGAAAGGATGAACAGGGGGAATCACATTTAATCTCCATTTAAAGTAGAGTAATTTTATTTTTTGTATAATACCTTGCTTTTTTGAATGTGTGTGTTTCATATGCAAAAAAGTAGTTTCCCGATCTAGACTGCCATCTCTTTGAATCCCACCACCACATCTGCCTCTCTTAGTTTTGTTTATTTAAGAGAGTCCATCAGTTTAACCTGCCTGGCTGACAGGTGGTGTCCCAAATCGAAACCATTTTTCCCCTCGAATAAAGCGTGCCCGTGTAGCTGGACAGATTTCATTCCCTGAAAATTCATCTGTAATTCCAATTTTCCTGAGGGGAGCAATTAAGGAAGATATATGAAATCTCCCCTCCTCTCCATCCTGTCAGGTGCATCTCTTTTTTGATGGCCCCACCTCTGTCTAGACAACCCTGACAGTGTAGAAGTTTCCATCTCCTTTCCCTTTCCCTCTCCGTGTTCCCTCCCCTTCAGTTTTTCCCCCCTCCCAGGCGCTTCCTGCCTGGAAACAAAAGATTGGTCCCCAGTAGCCCACTCAGGGCGATTTTAGTTTTATGCTCACCATCTGATTGGCCTAGGTAAGGTGCAGAGCTTGGGTGACGTCATAGCAGAGAAGGGCTAGGGAGCGGTTGCCGAGCAGGGGCTCTACCGCGGGCGGGCAGCTGTGCCAGCTAACCGTCTGGGATCTCGCACTGGGGGCTGCAGCTTTTCCCCGCCTCGAGCCAGTGTGCGGGGGCGGGAGAAGAGCCAGGGGGAGCGGGCTGGGCCCGGGGCTGCGGCTGCGGCCGCGGGGCTGCGGCTCCCCAGCCCCGCCAGCTGGAGCGCTCGGTGGTAGAGGAAAGGTCTTGACGGGGTGGCTGGATCCGTGGCAGGTAAATCCCGCGACTAACTGCACCCGGGCTAGCGCGGGGGAGGGGGTGGCTGTTGGATAATGCTTTAAGGCTGCTGGGCAGATGTGCTGCCTTTCCGGACCCCGCTCCTGTCCTGGTTGTGTCCCAGCCTCGAGTCTCCTACGTGGCTTCCCGGAGCCCTGAGACCAAGCGAGCAGTTTGCAAGATCCCGGTTTGCCGGACAAGTGGGTGTGTCAGGGCCGTTCCCGGAGGGCCGGGGCTCCTTCGCTTGGTCAAACCCTATTCTCGTTTACTGGGGCCTGGGCCACTTGAGGCAAAATCCGCCTTGAAAGCTACGTCAGCCTGTAAGTCTTCCCTTTCGCCCCCCCTCCGCCCCCCTACCCAACCCCAGTAGCTGTGACAGCAGTCCCCTAGAGAAGGGGAGGGGGTGTGGCCACGGTCTGGCCAAGTCCGCGGCAGAACCCGCACCCCCACCCGAGCAAACAGAAAAAGTGACGATTTTCTTAAACGGGTGCCTTCCCCTCTTTTATTTTTCTTTAACCCCCTCCCCTTTTTTGGTGGGGGGGATGGTAATGACAGGGGGACTCTTTTCTCCTGTGGGGACGGGAATGATGCAACAACGTCCCCAGAAAGCTCGGGGTCCCTGGATTGGCCCTGTCTTTGTCTAGGGAGCGGGGTCATTGGGTCTACTGCCTCTCCTTCTCCCCTATTCCCCTTAGCTCGCTGGGGGCATTGCCCTCAGTTTGTGAACTGACTCTGGCAAGATTACTGCCGCACTTTTGGGTGAACTGAACATTTTAGATTCTTGCTCTGGCAGGTTTTCCTTCCCTAGGTGGTGGTTAAGGGGTGGGGTGGCGTGAGGGATGGTGGGAAGGGGGGTTCAAGCAAGGAGGGAGCTAGAGGCCCCACTTGTTTTTTTTGGTCCCACCTTTCAGAATCCAGTTCCAGATTCTAGGCTTGAGGGTTCTGGGCTGTTGGTCTGTAGAACCAAAGGAGAGGAGGGTGAGTGCCTTGGCTTTGGGAAGCATGATGGGGGCGGTTGCAGTGCTATTTTTAAAAAACGGCTTTCAGCAGGGAAGCCTTTAGCCATGTTAGTCTTGCTCCCCCCATGGTTTTGCAGACTCAAATCCAGGCCAAGTGTATGGCTGTCTGAGGTATTGGAACAGAAGGAGGTCCATTCCTGTTGGTGACAACACCGTGGCCCTGTTCTGGGATGAGCAAGGTGTAAAGGTCAGTGCGGTTTTCACTGGGCCATTTGCAAAATTATAATGGGGCAAGATCTGTGATTTGGTACTTGAGGCCTCCAATCAGGGGCAACTTTGGGCAAAGGGGCTTGATATGGTGATGAATAACAGGCAGAGGCTTGGAGAGAGAGCCATTTGTAAACCTCTCTTTCTGGATACAAATTTCATATCCCCCAGCCCCATGCAAGAAGCAAAATGGGAAGAGACTAGGAGGTAGGCTGGGCAATAGCTGACAGCTGAGAATCCTGAGGTTAGAGAGACCTTAGGATGTCAAGGAGCTGACCCCGGAAGCCTCCAGACAGGCAAGTGGGCCTTGTAGGAGAGACCTGAGAGGAAAAGGAGCTTCACATGCAATAATAGGGTTATAAGCTAGGGGACACAGGACCCTAGGGACATTCTGACTAGCTAACCATTCCACAGGTTGCAGATTTTCCTGGTCAGAGGTAAATGGTATATAGAGCAAACAAGTTTGGTGAGGTCTTGGGAGAGGGTGAGTAGTGGACATACCAGGTGAAGGAAACGAGAGTAAAAAGAACTGCAGGGATGGGGAGGTGCTGACATCAGAGACTCTATTATGAGGTCAGAGACTAAGCTACTAAATTAAGGTTAAAGAAGGTGGCCAAGGCAAAAAAAAAAAAAAAAAAATCAGACCTACAGATCAGATGGAGCAGGCAAGAAGGCAGGAACAAACTAGAGAGAGATAGAAGAAAAGTCATGGTCTTACTAGGAACCCAAAAGCCCTGATTTCCCTGGTGAGATAGGAAAGCTTTGGTGGTTGAGGCAGCTGCAGCTCAGCCAAGAATTAGAAGGATGATTCTAGATATTTAAAATCGGCAGCATTCCCACCCGTGTAACCCACCTTCAGGAACCAGTAGCTTTAACCAAGAGAACAAGAAGAAACTCAATGAGCAGCAGCCTCAACAACTGGCTCTTTCCTCCTGGGTAAGGAGAAGGGAGTGGGGAAGGACAGGGCCCCAAAGGGAAGTGGGGGCGCTATCAATCTGGCCTAGACAGGTAGGTTGACTGCTTCTACATAGGTGGGCTATGACCTGGTTTGAGACCCCTGCTTTAAAAAAAAAAAAAAAGCCCTCCTTCTCAGGATCCCTGGGGACCCTGTGTGCGCAGGGAACTGTGGAAAACCTCTACTCCGGAAGGTAAGTGCAGCAGTCTAGGCTTCTGGGGCATAGCTTAACCCACCGCTACTCATCCCCCAGCCCCATCCCTCCCCACCCCCGCCTGCCTGGGGCTAGGCGGTTCCCTCTGCAGGGCCTGGGGTGGACTTGTCTGCCAACTCGGCACTACGCAGCTTCTCCGGCAGGGGGCAGGAAAGGGCCTGCAGCGACGCGCAGGACCCGAGTCCTCCATTTCAGGTGTGATGCTTAAAGCTTCGGATCAACCAACAGCCACACATTTAAAATCTCATTTAGGGTTATCGGAGAACCAAATGAACCTCCGGGTCTGGCAGTTTCCATTTCCTCCCAGATATGCGTCGCTTCCTACCGCGCTCCGTGGCTTTGGAAGGCATTTGAATTTACATACGCGGTGATTATTTGAGTCACTAATACACACAGCCTAACAGGGAGTTTAATTGGAAATGTTAATCAATGCAATAGATCTGTGTCTGATTTCCACATTCGGTCAATTATCTGCAGGTTGGGGCAATCTCTGTTAAACCCAGGTAATGCAATGAGGAGCAAACAGTGCAGCTACAGCTGGGTCTGAGTCCGGGAAACATAATGGGGAGATGGACCTTGAAAACTGGAAAGAGATTAACAATTTACTGGTGGGAAGAGGAAATCGTTAGAAAGGTGTGGTCACAGAAAGGCCTGATTGCTGAGATGGAACAGGATGGCCTTGGAACCCACATGATGGAGAGGGAGGCCAGAGTTTTTCTTTGAGGTTGGAGGGGCCTGGATTTGGAAAGTGAAGTTTTTTAGGGGCCAAAGGACCAGGGACTGGTGTGGAATGAACCCTGGGAGTCAGAAGTGAAGTTCTGGAGGGCTAGGGCCTGGTCTGGGACCCCCAAACACACTGTCCCAGACAGTGACAGTCTAGGACCCCTGTTGTGTTTGGGGGTCCCAGACAATGTGTTTGCCCCTCTCTAGGCCTCAGTTTCCTTGTCTTTCAAATGATGAAGTTGGCACTAGGTATTCTCTAAGGTGGTCGTGACATTTGGGAAGCCGGTCCATTTATTCTTGTTATTGAAGACAGGTCCACTAAAGTACATACCTCTTTCCCTGTCAGAAAAATGACCCCATATTTTTTGTATGCTCTCCAGTTTTGGGGAAAACAATACAAAAGAAGCAACCCCACAACCACATATATTTCATCTCTTTTAGCAGTGTGGCTTTACTTTTACTTCTAGTGAATGTGGAGCAGGCGGGAAAAGAGAAATCCAAGTTAATAATCTGCTAGGGACCCTATAACCAAGCCCCTGCAAAGTTGTGTGTGTGTGTGTGTGTGTGTGTGTGTGTGTGTGTGTGTGTGTGTAGGGGGGTGGTCTCACAGACCAGAGGAGATGAGTGGGTGGCATATATTCACTAGCGGGCCTTACTCCCTAACCCAATCTCAAAACAGTCTTAGGATGAAGGTGAAGGAAGGGCCTGGTTTAGGGCATATGTCCTTTTCCTTCACGTCCTTCTCCCCCATCTCCATTTGAGCCCCAGGGACTTTGTGGAATTCAGTACCCTAAAAGAAACACTATCCTTAATCAGCACAACAGTGCCCTCTAGTGACCTTACTGGGGACAACTTTAACAGACCTCCCCAGGCATCCCAGGGCCCAGCCTGGTCACCAGTGCCCTTGTGCAGCTGTTACTCCCTGTGGAGAAAGCTCTTAGTCCTTCCAACTAGCCTGACAGAGAAACTCAGGTAGCCACTGTTTCCTGCAAGTCCTTCTCCTTGCAATATATGGATGGGGCTTGGGGTTTACAGAGGGAGTCAGCGCCCCCAAACTTCCTCTTCAGTGCTATTTCCTTTGGGCCTGAAAAAGGTTCCAAACTTCCTTTCCTAGACATCTTCAGTGCTGAGCAAGACACTTGGCATGGGAAGCCTCTATGGTAGAGCGGGTAGTTGTCCATTCTTCCACCTACTCCCACCACCAAGGTGGCAGTCCTAGTCCCCAGACAGGGATTCTGCCAAGAAGCTGGAATGCAGCAAGGTGGCTGGGGGTGGAGTTGGGTTGGTGATGGGTGTTGGGTACAAGATGCATGCATCCACCTTAGTCTCCAACTGGAGGCTGAGCCATAGGTGCACAAGAAGGCGGTATAGACAGACAACATGATACAGGCACGCAATGCCCACAACACTATACAGACACACAACATGGCATAGAGATATGACACAATACAAATGAGACACATCACACATACATAAAGCATGGAGGAGATGCAATTCACATGCAACAGAGTACAGCCCTGTAGCACTCACACAGTAGCTTATGGACATGATCACATATACAACATGATATTAACAAGGCACTGTACACATACACAATATGATGCAGACTCAATACATATATATCATGGTAGATATGACAGCACACATACCCAGACATGCAACATGGTACAGGGAACTGCACAGATACACATGACTCAGCATGCATATGTGCTCACACAGGATATCTCCCCTGGCCCCACTCTCAACACACTCCGAGGCAGGTGAGAGGAGTGTTGCTCCCAGGTGGAATACTGTGTCCTGTCAGTTGATTCTGCAACTAACTCTAGTCGGGCAAATGGTGGAATTAAGGCAGGCTGTCATGGAGTTAAAAAGTGGTGCTATAGTTGTGTCTAGGGGGAGGTGGAGGTAGGCTCCAGGAAAGCTCTTGATCTTGCTCAAAAACATGGAGGTTGTTGGTAGTACAGGTTGGGGGTGTCTCCTCCTCCTCTAACATCTTCTAGTACTCTTTCCCACCCCAATGCGTAGATGCTGCCTCTTCTGTCTGCCCTCATCCCCAGGGATGGGCAGGGGGCTTCTTGAGGCCATTCTTCCCATGCCCTCCTTGAGCCCCACCCCTCTGTGGAGTTTTGTCAGCTCGCACTCCTCTCCTCCTTGCCCCACCCTCTTGCAGGGTGAGATCTTGCAGGGTGAGCTCACGCAGGGAGGGAGGGGGCGAGTACACCATTCAGTGGCGCAGTGGGTGGGATTTGGAAAGGCTGCTTGGAGTGTGCATGTGGGAAGCACACATGGAATGCCAGGGATGCTGGGGGACAGACATGCTTTGGAGTCTTACCCAAGAGCAAGAGGCAGACCCAGAGTATGGCTTGGACTTTTTATTCCAGAAGGGGGAATTGCAGATTATCGGGCTTTTCTTGGCTCCCTAAGGCTTCAGTTTTGCAAACTCCTTGTTTAGATATCCATCTAGCCATCCCTTTGGATTAGGACCCTGTTCATTCTGGTCTCTAATAAATAGGTGCTAGCCTGAATCATGCCTTCTTGAGAATTAGCATGTAGTTGCTGCTTTTCTTTGAGGACAAACACCATTGGGAGAAGGGGGAAGGAAAGCAGAGGATGATGGATTGCAGAACTTGGGGTCCTACTTAGAGAAGATCAGCTTCTCCCTTGAGAGGCTCACATGATTGTGGGAAAAGGCAGAAAGGGAGGGGCCAAAGAGACTGTCTCCTTCATGGTTAGACTTAGAAACCTCTGTTGGAAAAATAAATTATCACCAAACAACAACAGTAAACAGTATATATTCACCCTAAGAAACCTGGGGAAGATTGTCCAGACTTACCTGGTAGAGATAGGAAAAGGTAGAGGGGAGCTCCAATTAGGATCAGAGGCTGTGGCCTTCAGCACCTGTGAGATGGTAGCAAATTAGGAGACCTCAGAATGCTGTTGCCTGACAGACAGACAGACATTTTTTCCCCTTCTCCAGTGAAAGAGGTTAGTGAAAAGGGAAATGGAAATGGAGGTGGAGACTTAGAGTTGAGGGATGAACTGAACTGAACTGAATGCAGTGCCACAACATCAGGAAACTCACATATTCACACAGCCAACCTGCATTGGCCAGTGTCTCTCAGTTTCCTTTTATCCACTGGACTCTATCACCTCCTGTGATTATACACATTGCTTCATAATTATGCAAACTATAGAAATATTTCACATCTGTCTTATTTGATTTAGTTTTCCCAACACTTACCCAAGGCAACTAAGGCAGATCTTTTCACTTGATAGCAAGCAGGCCCAGAATGATGAGGTGACTAACAGCAATTCTCAACTTGTAACTCCCATCTCCTGACTCCCACTTCTATGCCCTTTCTGGAATCCTATGTAACAATGCTTTATTACACTTCTTAGCTCTCTGATTTTCTAGCTTTCTTAAGGGATTTTTGAAATTCACCAGGGTGATTGAGAGAGAGAGAGAGAGTGTGTGTGCGTGTGTGTGTGTATTTGTATTTGTGTGTGTATGATGATGTTTGGTGGGGGTTGGATGAGGGAGCACTAGCAGGTGGGGAAAGAGGTTCCCTCTCCCCCACAATGCTTTTCTCGGCAGGTTTCCCCCAAGAAAGAGCAGCTGAGTCCTTGCATCTTGTGGCAGCTGGTGTGTCCAGCACTGAGTCCGTAGGAGCTGAAGTCAGCCTGGGCCCTTCTCATGGGCAGTGCCCACCTGTGCTGAAGTCCTGCAGCAGTGGCATTGTGAGGTGAGTAATGGAGTCCATTGTAGGGAGTTAGGGTTCTCCAAATACAGGCAAATGCTGCCTTTCCACCAGATCTCCCAATATCAAAGACTCTGTCTGGACCTCATGAGCTAGGCCTCAGGGCATGACCCCTACATTCTGGGGAATTTTGCGTAGTACAGCCGCCTTTAGTCTCTTGCCTCCCACCCCATCTGTAATATGGGAATGACAGCCTTGACCTACATTTTGGGGTGAGGAGGAGAAGTAACGTAACAGTCATTGCCAAGTCCTTTGCAGATGTCAAGCAGCATCTAAGAGCTTCAGTGTAACACAGACATGCTTCCCATCAAGCTGTCATTTTCTTTTCCCTTCTTTCCTGATGCCTGGGTGGCTTTTTAGCCACATGCTGCAAATTTGCCAATTAGTTCCTGTGATTTCTACTGCCCCATAACCTTAATTTTACCTTCCTATTTGAAATGTACCCCCACCTCTTCCATCCCTGCTTCTAGGCCTGTCAGGCTTGGCTTAAACCTTCCCGAATCTTCTCTCTGCTTTCCCACAAAACCAGGATACGCTGCCTCCAGTAGGTCTCCAACAACACTTGAGTCTGTAGTGTGCAGTGTAGCATTTGCTGCCCTTCTGCCTTAAGTAATTCTTGCATGGTTTCTGGAGTATTCATCTTACCAGGAAAACCAGGCTGTAGGCTGTTCAAGGGCAGGGACTAGATCTCACAGATCTCTAGTCTCCCTTAAAAGGGCTCAGCAGTTCCCCAGCAGCTTTGCAAGTTGGGCCTCTCTCTCTTCCTCTGCACTTCTTTCAGGTTTCATGGCCTGCCTCTCCGATCATTTCTCTGTCTCTTTGTCTGCCTTTCAGGCAGGCATCATAACTTCTTCTGTCAGCTTCTCCATCTGGTGTTCTGTTGCTATTCCCTGCAGTCCAGCTACCTGCTTGTAGCTTGCTGTCCCTTCGTCTGGTCTTCTGTCTGTCTGTCAGCTGCTTAGGCATCTCTCCTACTACCCAAGTCAAAAAACAACCAACCAAATGTTTTAATAAACCAACCAGAAAAACAAACTAAACAAAAATCAAGCAAGGGATAAGCAATGTAGTTCTCTTTCACGCTGAGCATACATTGGACCTACAGACAAGGTAAAACTCCAGTCTCAGTGGCAGGTGTTTCTGTGATGCCTTCTTATGAAAGGGAAGCTCCAGAGTTTCAGCCATGGAATTGAAGGTATGAAATTACAGCCTTGTCGATACCGATGCATTCAACTTTCTAGCGATGTTCTGGTAGGGGATCCTCTATAGACCTTGATGGACAGAAGGTAACTAGGACTGACTAAAATGAGAAGCCCCTGGATCACTCTTTGGTCTTCTGTGACAGATGCAATAATAACTTGTATTTATTGTCTAATGTTGCCAGCTCTGTGCTAGGCACATACCAATTTGCTCCTATGGTAATCTTGCAAGGTAGGTATTTTTTTTCTAATAGTTATTGCTGTTTCTGACTATAGAACTGATACTAGCTCAAGTTAGATATTATCATCATCATTGTTTTACCAAGGAGGAGATAGAGGCTGAGAGAAGCTAAGGAACTTGCCTGTAACTGGAGACATGCTGTGGCTTTGGGAAGAAAGAGACTTTCTGGAGAGAGTTTCCCAGCATCCCATACAAAGTTATTTTGGTATCTTTAGTTCACGTGCACACACATACATACTCTCATAAGCACATCCATGTACTCTTGTACATTCACACAGTCACATTATCCCCTGGGTTCACTCACTTTTCATACTAGAGTCATTCAAAGTGATGATTACTCTTACCCCCTCACTCTCACACACAATCATATTTATGTACATGCTACATTCGGGTACATTCACACTGCCACAAACCGACATTTGCATATTGACATTTTCGTATTGATGCACACAATACACTTACCATATACCCGACCTTCATGTTTATAGCCACTCACACCTTTATGCTATTAAGATTACATTCTCACACAAAGTCATACACTGTCACACTTACATTCACACAGAGGATACAATCACCCTTGCCTGCTCAAATTCCTATATAGTCATACATACTCTGTACACAAATAATACATTGACTTTCCCCTTGCACACACTCCACTTCTTACACTCACAGCCATGCATACACTCAATTTCATATACTCCAGTGTACTTGCACTGAGGTCATCACTGTTTCTTCCTCAGAGTCACAAACCCATCACAGGGACACAAATGTACATACATGCTCATATATCCATGTTCATATTTGCTCATACCATAAGCACCATCTTACCCACTTGCACTTTTACACTTAGAATTACACACTTGCATTCATATACACAGAGCAAAAACAATCTCCCTACCCCTGACACATTTACACATAATCATATTCATACATAGAAACACATATTTTGACACACACATTCACACTCACACACTTTCTTCACACTGAGACATCATCACACTCTATACCAAACTTGCAGGCACACACTCTAAAATATAACCACACATACACATATTTTTATAAACTCTGCTATTTTTACTGACAACCATCACTACCCCCTCAAACTCAAACACAATCACTTACACACACAGGTATATTCACATTGAATGACACATACATATACTCATTCATATTCAGTACTCATACAAATTCACATAAACATACATACTGCACATGTACTTATACTCTCACATATTCACTCCCACTCACAACTGCACACTGAAAATTATACATGCCCTTATTCCCATTGACACACAAGCATACTCCTCCACATTTGTGTACATGAACATGTGTACCCTCTGACACACCATCTCCCACTCATACATCACACATTTTCACACTGGCATGATCAGACTTGCCACACACTTGCATTTTATACATTCCCACTCTTCTATTCTCATACTGACATGCCCTCTCTCACATTGCTACATACATTCACACCAGTGCACATATAATGACATGCAAAGTCACTGACATGCATTCACACTAGCACATACCACACTGACATACACAACTCACATTGCAATAGTCAGTTGACTGTGCCTCACACAGGCAATTTCTTATACCACATATGGCAACATAGACTCACACTCACACTCACCATGCCACATTCTCACGTTAATACACTTACATGAACACACCTGTTCAGGAAGTCACACTCCTGCAATCCACCATATACTCTTACTCAGACTCTCACATGGACACATTGACACTGAGCTAACACTGATTTAATCACATTGACCCACATCTATTCACGCTGATTCACACATAGTGATAGTAACCCACACTCTCACTCATCCATACTTTCCCAAACTCTTTTTTTAATTAATTTATTTTTTTATTATACTTTAAGTTCTGGGGTACATGTGCAGATCTTGTAGGATTGTTACATAGGTATATACATGCTATTGTGGTTTGCTGCCTCCATCCCCCCGTCACCTACATCTGACATTTCTGCTAATCTTACCCCTCCCCAATCTCCCCACCCACTGCTATCCCTCCTCAGCCCCCCACCGCCCAACTGACCCCAGTGTGTGATGCTCCCCTACCTGTGTCCATATGTTCTCATTGTTCAACACCCGCCTATGAGTGAGAACATGCGGTGTTTGATTTTCTGTTCTTGTGTCAGTTTGCTGAGAATGATGGTTTCCAGGTTCATCCATGTACTCACAAACAACATGAACTCATCCTTTTTTATGGCTGCATAGTATCCCATGGTGTGTATGTGCCACATTTTCTTTATCCAGTCTATTCTCGACAGCATTTGGGTTGGTTCCAGGTCTTTGCTATTGTAAACAGTGCCACAATTAATATACGTGTGCATGTGTCTTTATAATAGAATGATTTATAATCCTTTGGGTATATACCCAGTAATGGGATTGCTGGGTCAAATGGAATTTCTATTTCTAGATCCTTGAGGAATTGCCACACTGTCTTCCACAATGGTTGAACTAATTTACACTCCCACCAACAGTGTAAAAGTGTTCCTATTTCTCCACATCCTCTCCAGCATCTGTTGTCTCCAGATTTTTTAATGATTGCCATTCTAACTGGCATGAGATGGTATCTCAATGTGGTTTTGATTTGCATTTCTCTCGTGACCAGTAATGATGAGCATTTTTTCATTTGTTTGTTGGCTGCATAAATGTCTTCTTTTGAAAAGTGCCTGTTCATATCCTTTGCCCACTTTTTGATGGGGTGGCTTTCCCAAAGTCTTAAATGTCCCCCCTCATACCAATAGCCCTGCATTTATATACTTTCTCACTGACACACACATACTGGGATACATCTAATTGCAATCAATAGTTTATATTCATAGTTGTCACTCTCTTTTTTCTCTGTTTGCCACTAGTGCTCTCCTCACCCCTGGTGAAAGGTTATATTGGCAACCAATTGCCAAAGGAAAAATGTTAGTCTCATCCAGGAAGTCAACAAGAAATAGATCTGTTAAGAGCAGAAAGGAGTAGAATTTATGTCTAGGATTAAAAAGAAAAGGCTCAAACCCACAGATCAAGTTTTTTTTTGTTTGTTTGCTTGTTTTTTATCGTTTCCACATACTTTTTTTCTTTTTACAGAGGTCATCTCTAATGCAGCTTTAGCCAGTCCTGTGCAACACAGGTTGGAGTTTAGATACTGTGTTTATGCTACCTCATTTCTCTTCTGTGGTGAAAGGAAGGTGAAGGATGTGTTTCTTTATGTGCTCTTAATGGATTCATACACAAAAGTGCATGTCTCTGGTTTTATATTTATGATCTGGAATTGCCTGCTGTTATACACATGGAAAGGGCAGGCCTGCTTCCACCTCTAATCTAGCCAGGTATGCTTAATACCCTGTTAACCCTGGAACATGGCACTCAAGGAAAGGAAAGAGAAGGTTAATGAACTAGCTGGATGATAAGGTGAATTTGTACTGTAAGTGTTCATGTGTGATAGTAGACCCCACTGAAATTTCAACAGCTGTTACTAACAAGTTGCCAGAGGAGATTTTTCAGTAGGCGTGGATAAAGACAAGCTGAAGGAAGTTTCTTGCACTTCAGAAAGACTGTAGGTTTCCCTGCAAGTGGATATAAAGAATCAAAAACCCAGGAGTGAACTAATGGATTAGGAGCCTAGTACAAGTGTGGTGTGCCACCAGAGATTTGAAAACACAAGATCGCCTTGTAGGAATGTCCCTAGTACATGGCTTCTCCTGCTGGAATCTCCCTGGAGCAAAAAAATGAGTGCAGAATATGCCCAAGCTGCCATTTGGTACAGGTTCTAGCATGTCTTAGGGAAGAGCCTATTCTCTGGAAAATAACCCAACTCCTGCCATTAGATTGAGAGCTTCTTTGATAGCAAAAACTATATTATCTTACTTGTTTTGGATTTTTGATGCCTAGCACAATGCTAGGTCCAGAAAAGCTACTTTTGAGACTCAATTAAGAAACTAAAAGGGATACCTGAGCAGCAACATGTTATCAGTACAGACCCAGTGTCTCTCTTCTTCTCTTCCTCAATCCCAGAATTGCAGTGACATTACCAGCTCAGATTGAGGATTGTTTGTGGGTCCCACATAGTGTTAGGCCCAGAGATTCAAATGGGTGAAATACACATCTGTATCCCCCTAAGATACTTTCATTTGTGTGGGAAAGATCAAGTTGCCATGAAACCAGTAGTATGAGGCAACAGTCTGGAAGCTTGGGGGTGGAGGGATCTTTATCATGAAGTCCAGTGGTCTGTAGGCTCCAAAGACCTTGACTGTTCACAAGTAGCTGGGGACAGCAGTCAGAATTTAGAGAAGTCACTTCCCAAAGGAAACTTCCTTATAGATAGCTTGCTCAGCACAGGGCTGTGCCATATTCCTAGAAGACTGTAAAACAGAGTACTCTGTTACTGGGCCTAAAGTAGAGTAATAAGAGTGATCTGCAGACCTTAGTGGGAATATTGCACTTAATTAAGATCTAACCACCACCTCCTCCAAGAGACAGCTTAAGATGGGGGTTCCCAACCCCTGGACTGCAGACCAGTACTGGTCTGCAGTCTGTTAGAAACTGGGCAGCAGGAGGTGAGTGGTAGGTGAGCAAGCATTACTTCCTGAGCTCCACCTCCTGTCAGATCAGCAGCAGCATTAGATGCTCATAGGGGCATTAACCCTATTGTGAATTGCACATGCAAGGGAGCTAGGTTGTGCACTCCTTATGATAATCTAATGCCTGATGAGCTGAGGTGGAACCGTTTCATTCCAAAACCACCCCATTGTCTCATGTCCATGGAAAAATTGTCTTCCACAAAACCAGTACCTGGTGCCAAAAAAGGTTGAGGACTGCTGGCTTAAGGGAAACAGCGGGGCAATTTTACATTTGGAAAATTGTGGCCATTACATCAAAATTCACCAAAGGCAATTTATATGATTTGCTGTACTGGCTGAATATTAGAAAAGAAAAAATGTACCTGTCAAAATGTGCTTGAATTCAGTGAGAAGCACTGAGAAAACCTACTCCTTTGCATTTACATGATATTTTATACTTTTCAAAATCTTTAATAACCCATTCTTCCATTTTGATAGAGGTGTAAGGAGCACCAGCTCTGGTATCAGGCAGACCAGCATTTGAATCCCAGTTTGGACACTTCTTAGCTGTTTTTGAGAAATTATCCCCATTTTTTCTCAGGCCTTTTGGCTAAGATCAAGTAAAGAGAAATTACTTATGCTCCTTAAGCCTCAGTGTCCTCACATGTAAAATGGGAGTGACACTAATGTCATCTACCTCATGGAGTTGTTAAGAGGATGAAATGAGATAATACATGAAAATGTTTAGCAAAATGTCTGGCTTATAGTAAATGTTTAACACAGGATAGAGCTTATTATCTTTATCATAGCCCTTTGAGGTAGGTACCTTCAAAGGGATAGATCCTTGACATAACAGAGAAACAGTATGGTTCTTTGCAGCCAAAGACTGATTTTCACAGGACTTTTCCTGTTTTCCTTTAAGTCTTTATTTCTGCCTGGCCACAAGCTAGGTGTCAGTGCTCATTCCCACTCCAAACGATGAGTGAAAAATAGGGTTAGTCCACAGAGAGTTTCCTCAATTCTTGTGTCTCTTTAGGACATGCTTTTCTTGGAGCAGTGTTTCCTCTTTATTTAGCTATCCCCTCTAGTCCTACTTCCCCTCTTGAAATCAGTAAAGCCCTCAGTGATGCCTCCTTTATTTGCTGGTACACAAACTTGTAGGGGTGGGGAGTAGAAGAGATTCCTGATGCAAGTGGAACCAGCAATTTGTTCTCTGATCATAGGCATTCTTCTGCCCTTGATTCTGATTGTTGAAATGTTGCTTTGTGGGTAGAAGGTCTGCTTATTTTCAGGCTTTGGTCCCAAACACCGCAGTGGAAGCACAGTTTACTTACTCAAAAGCCCTAAGAACATTCATGTTCATGCAAAAACTGTGAATAACTGTAGAATTTAATATGAAACTTCGTGTGACTTATGACTTAAGAAACAGAAATAAGAGCATGGGCATTGATGTCACAGACATGGGATGCTATAATCTTACTATTACATTTACTAGTTCTGTGACCTTGGTCAAGTGACTTAATGAGTGTGCTTCTTCATATGTAGAATGGAAATACTGTAATAGTAACATCTCATGGGGTTATGCAAGTTATGTGAACTTGTACATAAGTAACTTTTAGCAGAGTACCTGGGCCATAAGATTTCAGCAAATGATAGAGATTTTCTTTATGGCTTGTGAAATCTGTGGCAATAAACTGTAAACATCTGTTTGTAGAATGTCTTAAATTACTTCAAAGCAGTTCCCAAATGTGGATTATGTGATCCTCACAATCTACTGGTGAGGTGATCGTCTTTTCTAGGTGAAGAAATAGCTTCAGAGTGGCAAAGAGATGCACCCAATGTCATGCAGCTCATGGGTGGCAGTGCTAGGCTGAGAAGGCACCAGTCCAGATTGAATATTTGCACCTTCACTTGGTAAAGCTTTTGGGGGCTTAAGTTAGCAAATAAGAGTGATTTGAACTGAGCATAATCCTTCTTGTGACAAAAATATCTAAATGTGAGCTACGGTTTATCTACCATAGGTGTTTCTCTTTGTATCTTGTGCAATGCCCAGAATGTTTCAAGAGTGAAACAAATGTAACATCAAAGCAGTATCTTTCCAAACATAGCTGCGTTATCACTACTGAGCACCATAGTAGTACCATTTACCACCAAGAGGAAAATCTTGAGGTATAAATACTGAGTGGTTCTGCTCTTGCTGCTCCAGTAGCACCAAATGTTCAGAGTCTGGAAATTCTTAAAACATATGGAAAAGCTTTAACAGACCTGTGGTGCCACTTGACCATTTCTCTTCTGACATGAGAATTACAAGACATCAAGTTTAGTAAACTTTAGGGAGAGGATGGGAGGACAGAAAGATAGAAGCACTTTTGGCCTCTCTGTAACATTTTCGTCATAGCCAAACATTCATCTTGAAGCACTCCTCTCTTGGTTTCTGTGACAACATATCAGTTCTCCCACCTCTTTGACCATCTTTCTTAGGGCTCATTAGTCGTTCTTCCTCTTCCAATCCCTAGATGTTCATGTTCCACAGAGATCTGGTCTGATCCTCTTTCTCATTCTATAGTCTTCCTGAGCAATTGTGCATATTCCCATGCTGATAGCCTCCAAATTTAATATCTTCATCCCACATGTCCATCTCTCCATTGAACAGTTTCATAATACTAAATGAATGTGTTAGAACCACTGCTACAATTGTATTTGTCTTAATAGTGCTCTCTCTCTATTGTGAGGAATAGATATAACTAGAGATACAGTTTTTCCACCACATGTGAATTGATGTTTTTGGGTTTTTTAATTACTTGATATGTAGTTTATGCTTCTCAAAGATAGATGCTTAGATATTGCTTCCCACTAGATAGTGCTAGTTAAATTCTCACTGATATTTCTGTTGTGTCATCGGTTTTATCCTCTCATCTTTGCGTAGTGTAGTCTTGGTAGAATTATTATGTTTGCTGTTAGTCTGGATAAAAATTTAGATGAATTTTATAGAAAATTTATTGTTGGAATTCACTTAGGGTGGCTGGCAAAATATTAGTGAAGTATTAGGGAAGGATAGAAGGTTATAGTCTCAAATCTTTTGTAAGGCTGAAAGGTTTTATTGGAACAGGCCGAAGGCAGCCAGTTCATTATGTTAGCATAGGGTAAAATATAGGGAAAATGAAAGCTTCCGCAGTTAAGTCTGTTTACCCCACATTCCTTTGTCTTTACTCTAATTTGTTTGTTCGTGTAAACTTTGTGCTGGATGGCCCTCTGGGGGAAGTCAAAGGGGAATTACCCATTAATGGTGTTTACTCTGGGCCCCTGGAACCTAAAGCTTTTATCATTCGTAAGACCACTATTTTAACCATGTTAATTATCCACAAGCATGTTGACTTAGAACCTCTGTTGTTAAATCTACCCTGAATAAATGTGAGCAGTTACAGGGAGTGAGGGTAGGTTAGCTGCAGTCATCTTCTTAAAGCAGCCAACGACCATCCCTAGCCCACTCAGACTAGTGCGTGCGAGTGTATTTATTCATCTGTCATTGAGTCAGGGTCTGCAGGACAGACCTCTGCAGGTGGTAAGCGACATCTCAGGTGGTGACTCCGACATGATTGAGGTCTCAGGTGGTGACCCCAGCATGATACTTGTCACAACTTATTATAATGCTGTTGTATTGGCCAAAAATATTAGAATAATTTGTTCTTATTCTCTTTAGAGTGCAATTATTACAAGTGGTCTAATGGTTGCTAATACAAGGGTCTTCCAACATTCATATTTGTTATCAGCACACTAACTTCAATAGTTGTTTTTCATCCCCATTCTAAGGTATTTGGTTATTTTCATTTCACAAATATGGAAACCAAGGCATAGTTCTATTTGGAATCCCAAATGTAAACTAAAGCCTACAAAAACCACTAGGCCTCCCATACTCCTCTGGGCCTCTTGGCATAGAAATATATTTCTACCCTGATTTCCATTTCGGGTCCTGAGAACAGTTAATCATATCAAGCCTAGCATCTCTACCATTTTTAGCCAATGTCCACTGTAGAGACCTCTCTTGACATCTCTCTTCTCATGTCTTCCAATTCCCATGCTGCATGTGCTTCCTCTCTTCTGACCAATTACCTTAGTGTTGTCAGTTTTCAAAATGATTTCCATGTTGCTACCTGTAACATCTGACTCCATAGGAAAAACCTTTCCCAAGTCTTCAACCTTAGATATCTGCTACATTGTCACCTGAGTAATAGTTCTGAAATACAAAGTTAATCATGCTATCTCACTACTTGAAACCTCTTCATATACACAAGAGGAGTCCAACCCTTGTAGAAAGGCATATTAAACCCTTCTTAATTTGTCTCTATGGATCTTATTTTTTCCATTCCTCTTTTTTGTCCCCAGTCTCCTTAATACACCTTGTTGCTTGACCTGAAAAATGGTGTGGTTAATTGTTCTTCCTAATTCAACTCAAGTGTACTTCCCCTGTGAAGCCTCCTCCTTCAGGCTGTTGGGAGTCTCTCTCTCTGTCCTCCCATAGCAAACTTTTCTCATCTTTGCACTGAGATATCATGGCTGACATCTATTACATTTTAAGTCTCTTCAAGGGCAGGAGCAACTTTGTTCATCTCTCACCCTAGAACCTGGTGAACTCCTACTTTCTTTTAATACCCTGCACAAGTGCCATATCCTCTGACCCCTCCAGGAAGCATTAGCTACCCTTCTTCCATGGTCCTTTCAAAGTATCCAATGCCTACGTTTGCACATAATAAATACTATGTAAATGATGAATAAATTTATGAAGATTTAATGATTTTCTCAGGACTACAGAAAAATCCAGAAGTAGAGCTAAGATTAGTCATTCTTCCTGTCAGAAACAATTATTTTGGGTTTATAAAAAACCTACTAAATAAAAATCAACCCCCCAAATTAAGTCTGCCTAACAAGATGCAACTTAGTTCTTAAATGTAACATGGTAGGTAGGTTTCTTTTTCTGAGTGTTATGTGTCTAATAAATTTCCCCAAAGAGATCTCTTCTGTTTATATATGGATACAGTTCTAAAAATACTTTTAAGCCTTACACATATTATTTTCTTCCAGAGTTTTGAGGTCTATTCTTTTACATAGTACCAGTATCATTCAGTCCAGCAGAAACAGGGGCCCAAGGCTAAGAAACCTAATCTAGCATGCTTAAAGAATTCATTGGTTGAAATATACTGTTGAATAACAATACTTCACACCAACCTAGTGCTTCCTACCTTTCAAATCCTACTGAATTCCTGCTCATGCTTCCATACCCTGCTCAAGTGCTATATCCTCTGACCCCTCTGGGAATATTAGCTATCCTTCCTGCTCTGTCCCTTCAAAGCATCTTGTGCCTACCTAGATTATATCACACTGTATTCTTATTGTATATATGCATATCTGCCTTCCTCACTAGACTAGAAGCTCTTTGAAGATAGAGATTTGTCTTTATTCATCTCTCTTTATAAGCTCCCTATACCTGACATAATACCTGGTACATATGAATGTTGGTGGTTGGGGGATGTAAGGCCAGGCAGCTGTGTTCCCTGGAACAATATCAAACACATTCCTTGTGCGTGGTAGTATGATTTCTAATAAAGGAATAAGGTGAAGAGAGTCTTGCCCTCTTCTGAAGTGCTATAGCTCCTCTTTTTTAAATTTTACTTCATATTTTGCAATGCACTTATCCTTACTTGTTTTGTAGTTCTATTTTTGTCTGTATATGACATACATTTTATACATATAATGTGTGGCCAGGAATGAAACTCACTGCTGGAGCCTATAACCTCATTCAGAGCTAGGCACTTATTTATCTGCTTACATCCATTACTTAGTATGATGCCTAGCACATAGGCACTGGTAAATATTTGTGGTTTGAGTAAGTGAATTCTTGCACAGGTGGGTTATTTAAAGGGCCTCAATAATATGTTCTTGGAGTTACTATCTGACACCTCAGAGTGATACCTCTCTGCTTGGAGCTCAGGATTTTTTGAAATGAAAGTCAAACAAATCAACAAGGAGAAAGCATTAGTTGGTATATTTTCCTGTAAAAAGGAATGTTGGGCTGACGTAAGATCTTTTCTTTTCCTCTCATTATGAAGCTGTGTGACCTATAGACCTTTATTATTAAGCTGTGCAGAAGAGTATAGGGCATGCCTAGGTGATCTGCTGAAGGCCACGAAACCAGCTGGTGATTGACTGGCATAATTGGGAGTACTATGACATAGGGGATTTATCAGGCTCAATCTTGAAGAAGAAAGAACACTCTAAGATGGGCATCATTTGATACAGAGGTATACACATTTATTATGAACACCTGAGTTTCTTCCCCTTTCTCTCTGCCCAGTGCTTTTGTCAGAATGTACTCCAGGCTACAGTACAGTCTCCACAGGAATGACTCAAGAACTACTGACCAATTTACCCTCAGGCCTGCTGATTACAGCTTCTTGTACCAAGCCCTGATCTGTTTTATATGCAGTTTTCCTCCCAAAATACCCTATCTTCCTTCCTTTGTGGTGAGGGCTGGGCCCTGTGATCTCAGCTTGGGGGCTTCCCAGGTCCACAGAAAGACTTAGGCACATAGCAGTCTTTGCTTTGTATGTGTATAAACACTAGAGAAGTAAAGCTGATCTTGTGCTGGGGTAGACATCTACTCTAGCATGAACTAATGATGAGCCATATATTCTATAGGTGGACAGCAGCAGCTGCAACCAGGTAGTAAAGTAATAAGCATTCAGCCACTTGCAAATTATGAGCTTGTGTAAGCTGTGCACAGAAAGGCCATGGGAAAATCAACATACTCAATCATGAGTTTGTCCTTCAGATCAGGCTTTTAATTTCTAAAGAGACTGCTTTGGGTGTATTATCTTTTTTCAAATTCTCATGTGAGTTTTCTGTAATGCAAAACATTTGTCTGGTGGACTCAAAGATGAGGAATTCCAACAAGTAAGGCCCTTGTCAGCTGAACGTTTATCCCCTACCATTGTGAAGTGGGATGGATAGAAAGTAAGTCTTGTCGTGTTCCGTTCTTCCTTCAGTATTTTAGGAAAGCCTGTTTTTAATAGATGTTATTTCCTCTTCGTAAACATAGCTCTCAAATGTTGAAATGCATGCTCAGCTCTTTTAAAATATGGGCATGTAAACTTAGGTCAAGGGGCAAAAACTTGAGGAAGAGTTGCTGCATTTTATACGAGTTCAAATTCTTTAACTTCCAGTTCTAGCAAGAAGTCACGTTTTTAGTGAACTGTGAATTTGCTAAATTGATCTGAGTTCCTAGTTTAGAAATAATAACAAATCTCCATTGCCCCAGGTAGCTCTTCTCTTCAGATGTGAAATGGGCACCTTCCCTGTAGAAAGCTGACTTGAGTACAGGGAAATTGGGAGTAGAGCAAGGACCTAAGATGATGAGCCATAACACACAGGTTGAAAAGCAACATTCAGGAACCTCTATGGTATGCAGAAATCTCTAGGAAATTCAGGAATTGAATTTCTGAGCTTAAGTTTGAGGGCATTTGTTGATATTTCACTGGTGTGGATCAATAAAGGGTATAATTATTATCCATGCATAGTAACAGATAGCAGTGAGACCTCCGGAGACGCAAGACACAAGTTTGCCATATCCTGCTTGCTTGGAATGTTAGTCTGTATCTAAGTTGTTCCATCTAAATGCTTCCAATGATGTTATGTTCTTGGAGAACTAGGAAATGTTTTCTTACTAGGTTTTGCTTCCTTTTTCTTTTTTTCCACCAATTTCTTTGAGGCATCTTTTAGGGTAATTACTTTTGGTTTTTTAATGCTTGAAATATTTCTACCTCTATTCTTTATGGATCTTATTTACTCTTTTTGGAAGCATCATTATTGGAAATAGAAAGCTGAAACCTATAATAATGCATCAGTTTGCCAATATAAGTATATGTCAGATAATCATTAGCATTTTCTGGGCATTAGCTCATGCAGCATACACAACGAATAATAAAGTATGGTACTGCATATATCTAGGAGCTTAAGAAGTCATTCTAAAAAGAACTATATTTTTAAAAAGAAAAAGAATGATTTGTTCCTTATATGCAGTATATGGAGTCTGGATGTTGGACTATACCTATTAACTTCCTTATTTGCAACCTGTCCATGAAATCTGCAACTATCATATGCTGGCTTCTTGGACTCAATTAATGTCAAGTTCCTGCTGAAAACAATGGAAGTTACTCATAAAAATATTAGCAAAAAACAACATTACAGCAGAACTGACCTCATTTGCTTGTTTGTATGAGAGAGAACATGAATGTATGCTGTGTGAGTGTGCTTGTATGTATGTCAGCGTGAGCTATCTCTTACATGATCTAAGATTGAAACTAGGCAGCTGTAAAAAGAGCTAGTGCCTCTCTAGCTTGTCCGGCTGCTTTTGCAGATCTCCTGCCTAACAAGTAGCTCAGCTCCTTCTGATCAAATGATCTTAGAATTGGCTTCCCTCCATTACACACTGTAATGGTATCTCCCTAGTGAGGCTCTCTGAAACAGCACACCCCTGTCTCTGATAGCAGAGTTCCCTTGTTGAGTGCCCCAGAAGAGGCAAGCTCCAAAACCAGGCCATCTAAGAATTGGTACAACTGGTCAACGAAACCTGTTGGAGTTTTGTCAGTAAATTACCTGGCCTTGTGTGAATGGGAAAAGCCATTTGGAATAAGTAAGTACCAGCATGAATTGGGTTGAAATGAAAAGGGTAGACCAGTTGTATTAATATTTTAGGAGGATAAAGATAAAGATATACATATGAAGAGTCTGTGTGCATTTGTGGATTTACTTGGATATGCATTGTATTGATGTACTGGGAAGGGAATTGACCAGTTCAGGAGCTGAGGGATTGGATACTGTTCTCAGTTTTTTCAGTTGTGACCTTTGGCAAGTACTTAAACTCAATGCTTGTAAATTCCTCATGTAAGAAATGGAGATGATACTTTCTTCTTCACAGTATTGATGTCAGGTTCAAAGAAGAGCAAGACATGGAAGCCCTTTGGACATTACAAAGTCGTATGTTTTAAAATGAGGTGTTGGTAATCAGATGGAAGCTGACTTTGAAATAATGCCCAACTACTTGGCAGTTAGACTAGTGCTGATATTTCCAAATATGCTTTCTTGTCTCTGACCTGCTACAATTAGGTCTATAGGCTTATGCAACTTTATGAAAAACTTAGAGCTGTAACAAATACATAGAATGCATAGAGTTCCATTTCGTTACTTAATACATGTATTTAATGTCTATTGGGAACAAGAGATTGTATTAGTAGTATAAAAGTGTATATTTATGACTGAGGGGCTCTTACCCTCAAGGAACTTATGATCTCATGAGGGGAGTGATTTGGATAATGGCTGTGCAATTTGAGAAAAGATGATAAAAATGGATTCGGGCCCATTCAGTTGGCTATAGTTAGTGATTGGGCTGTCCCTTTTCCACCTAGTTTGGGAATGGTAGTGTGGGTTCAGAGTTGCTAGGAGACCCAGATCTGGTTCATTCTTTTCCCCGTAAATGCCTGCTTTGGCATTTTAGCATGTTATAGGCATTAAGGTCTGAAAAATCACTAGAAATCTTCAGATGCTGGAAATTTCCCTTAGTCAGCAGCTCAGTCCTGTGTTTGATCCTCTCCTTTGCTATGAAAAGGGCATAAAACAACCTTGGTGTACTCAGATTTGTGATAATAGCCTTGTGTGGCTGGTGGTTTTGGAGATTTACCTCTGGGTTTGTTAGATCATGACTGTACATGTACTAACCTGGGCTTTTGTTTTTAAAATGAGGGCAGTGTTAATTTTTCATTGGGAAAATATGAAAATAAATAGTTATGTCTATTTTGAAAGTAGACAATAATACAGATATATAGTTGTTTCTATTTATCTGACGGTATGTGATCTGATAAAAAATATTTATTTCAATTGCTCATGGCTTAATAGATGGTCCTGCAAGCTGTACAACTAGTATTTCTGGATTCTCATCCTTCACATACTTGGGTAGGGTGCTTGTAGTCAATGGACACAATTGGCATTTTTGGTTGTATTCAAACCAACACATAGGCCATAGTGTGAATTTTGGTCACATTAGCTAGAGTATAGTTGATTACCTATTTTTCCCCTTGACTTCTGGATCTTCACAAGTTGGTGGCTTTCTTTTTTTCACCTACCTAGCATTCTCTGAGTGTCCAATTTTGGCACTTCATTCGTTAAGATAATGCATTTTGGAGGAATAAGAGACTAATGACAATTGTTTATAATTTATAATCATTTAATTTATAGTTGCCGTGCACCTTGGTAATAGCTTTTTTTCTCTAAAATCCTTTGCAGTAAAGCTCTGTGTCAAGGCGGGTTAATGAAGGACCCTCTGTATGTGTTCATGTGTACCCCTGTATGTACATGCCTTCAAACTTGTGTGGGGAGTGGACAGAAAGGGAGAGAGAAAGACAAAGGGAAAGAGAGAGGTAATCTCTCCTAGTACTCTGAAGAAAAAAGGATATTTAGGTTCCTTGCTTATCATGAAACAAGGGGCTTATGTCTTATTGCTGATGAATTGCAAGTGTAATTACAGAGCATTGCTAAACTACATTAAGTCCTAAGGGTTGAATAAAAAAATATACCCCATACACAAAAGCAATTTGAATTGTCTCTGAAAAACCTAGTAGTCAAGTATGAAATCAATTTGTGAACAGGTACAAACTGTTGCTGGTTATCCATTAAAGTCAGCTCCACAATGCTAAGTGCCAACCTTTAAAAGTAAAATGAAAAGCCTGTGGCTATATCTAATGTGCTACTCACTTACAAGTTTCTGTCCTGTTATAGAAATGAACAACAACAGTTGAACTTTAAAGATAAAATAGTTTTTTTATTGGGTTCCTGGAGAATAATGGTGCTTTTGTACAATTCTTGAAATAGAGCCTACGGCCGCCCCAAATAAAATAGTCTCAAGATCTTGGAAATAATGACATCATAGTCAGATTGAACCAGCAATCCATTAATAGTATCCTTTATAGAAAGCTGTCTCAGGGGAACACATGGCTAAGTAGATTGGCATTGTTTATAAACACAACATAATAAAATCCCTTTTTTAATATGTTTGTGGAATAGTAGGAGATACCTCCCACTTGTGAAACAAATACTTTAACTGCAAAGATTCCTTGCAGATCCCTACCCTTTCTCCATTGGTCTTCTAAAAATGTACTTAGAGGCACATGATTTGAAGATGAGTTAAAATACCAAGAACCTCATGTACTATTCTTTCAACACCAAGTCAGAATTATCTGGAATCATTAGCAGAGGATGATTGATTGTGCCTTGTAATGGTTAGTAAAGAATCAAAGTGATATCAAGATAATTAAAACAAAAGCATATCTGAACTGTCCAGGAAAACAGATATTGATTTGGTTTTCTGAAAACAGATTATTGATTGGTTCATGCTTTATTAAGTTCCTAGTGTGGAAGTGGACATAGGTTCCTCAGTTTCACTTCCATCTTTGTAAAAGGTGTATTCCAGCTCCTCTTATGATGCTCTGATGAGTTGACTGACATTGAAACACTTCCACTTTGGTGGGCAATAGGAATGTATGCCACATAAGCTGAGTCCTTTGCAGAATGTCTGTCATACTGACCATGGCAAATGTGTTATTGAATTTTTGGTCAAGGATTTTTAGTTCAATATAGAAGAGTTTAGTTGGAGTTTTAGATCGCAAGTATTCCTTTCTTCCCAACCTACCCTATACTTGAGTCAAATAAGGTCAGGGTAGTCAGGCAGCCTGAAAAGAAGCAGGGCATCTACTTGTCTCTGGACAGATGGAGTAATTAGAAACAAAAAAGGCCACTGTGTTGTCAGCCACACCTATTTATCAAGAACAAAGGAGCATAGTATTTTAAATTCTGTAGTTGTGCTGAAACCCTGGCTGGCCCAGACTCTTACTTGTCTTATCGTGCAAGATCAGCTTCGTATATAATTTTAAAGAGGTCGTGTGGCCCATTTCCCTGACTTCTGTCATCTCAAGTTAAATATGTCATCAGAAAATATATATCATCCAGAAAATGGTGGCTCTCTCTCCCTGTGAGACACTCTTTTTGGAAGTTTGTCTTCTGGGTATTTCTATTTTAAAATATTCAGTTTCTCTGCAATAACTTTCAAATTTCATTATTTTTACCAAGCTAGATTTTGTATATCTGTATACATATTTATGTAGTAATCATTTCATATTTGCTCATAGTTTTTGAACACAGAAATGTTAAGGAGAAAACTAATGCCTTGTTTCTGGTGGCAAATTTTCTCTATGACTAAATTGAAACCATGAACCTGTCCAGTGCAGAATAATGCCACTAGTGAAGTCAGTCTCAAATTCATTTCAATTCTAGAGAAACTGTGAATTTAGAAGGACCAAAAATAAAATGCAAAAGATAATGCAGACACATTAGCACTGGTCTCATATTCTAATTAAAATATTTATGCTAGTACCAGTAGTATCTATGAATATACTTTATCCTTGACATCATAATTACTTTTTCATTGTACTTTGTTCTTTAGTTTGACCTAAATAGGAAAATGTGAGGTTTATGAAATTTTTGGTGATGGTGAAAAACCATTTATTACTTAATATTTTCACTATTGTGATTACTGAAAAAATAATTGGTCTTAATTCATTAAGATAATGCAAGGCATGACAGTTAAGCAAAACAAAGAGATCTCCTGTTTAAATCAAGATTAAGCTAATTGTTAGTTGTCAATCACCTGTGCAGACAGTGAATCTATTAATTGATAATAACCTATTCTTGAGTAATTCCAGACTGTATATGTTTGAGAGAATTTAGAACAAAATAAATTTTTTAAACTTCTCTACATAACGTGATGTAACTTAGAGTGCATTACTGAGCGTAATAAATACATTATAATCACTGAATGGCTAGAAAGGATTGATAGATAAGTTTTCAGCACAACACAAAGTTAATGATTAGACCCCTGCTTTGTTTTTGTTGTTCTTGGGTTTGTTCATAGTAAATGTTGTTGGAACAAAGTGATATGCTAAGTCATGTTTGGAGAGTTGTTATGTTCCTAAATTAGTACCAGGGAATACTTGATAAATTTACAGAGATGCAGTTTTAAAGGGATTTGATTTTCCTTGAAATCAAATTGGGGATTCATTTGGAATGTACTATTAGTACTTGACTTGTGCTGGGGTGAGGACCTTATGGAAGGACTTGAATTAGAGTAGGAAAACACCTGGAGACAAACATTTCCTTGGGGAATCCATGCTTTTCCAGTTTACTTTATCCTCCTGGGTAATAAATCCTCCTGGAATGAAAACTGAATACACTCAGACAGAGACACAAGATACTAAAGAGTAATGAAATTAAGAGCAAATGAGCTCCTAAAACCCAGACTGGATCTTACAGCTAGCTGCTTCTGTCACCTCCCTTGTTCCTTCTTCCAGGACATAAAATGTGGCAGGGCGTAAGGTTATGGTGTCTCCTCGGGAACTGGCCCTCTGACATTTGCCACCTTCATCTTCTGCCTGCTTGGGAGAATATGGAACATCATATACATTTACCCTAACAGCACATTCCAACTCTGCTGAAACTTCCAGATCTATGGGATGGTTTCTCAGTTAATTACCATAAAAGCAGGGGAGTGCATTTTGTAAATGAGGTACACACATGTAAGAAATAAATACCAAGGACATCTCGATGTTAAAGCAGCTAACAAGTCATTGTTATGGGCCATTAAAAATCAACAGCCAGACCTATGTCAATTCCAAACTCTGAGGAAGTTGATCACCTGACCCTTAACAATCATCAATATAGAATTTTAAAGTAAGATTGTAAATTGTTCATTAAAACACTGTGAGTGGGGAACAAAAAATAGAGTTTCAATGTGGGGAAAGCAAAGGGACTTATGTGTTTTTATAACATTTGAAAAGCCATTAATTACTGCCTTCACTTTCCTTTTTTGAAAATTGCATCAGGGTTTTTGGGAGGTAACTTCCTTTCCTCCAGAAAAGAAACCCCTAAAAACGATCCACAAAAAACCTCAGAAAACATGAGACCAATGTTAGAATCCCCGTATTTACCAGGTTTTTTTTAGACCTCTTCTCCCTCAACTCCTGTCTTTTCCCTCCTTTTCTTTAGGAGCTGTGAAATTGGTTGTAACAGAAAATGTCTGACGGTCTGGATAATGAAGAGAAACCCCCAGCTCCCCCACTGAGGATGAATAGTAACAACCGGGATTCTTCAGCACTCAACCACAGCTCCAAACCACTTCCCATGGCCCCTGAAGAGAAGAATAAGAAAGCCAGGCTTCGCTCTATCTTCCCAGGAGGAGGGGATAAAAGTAAAGTATCAGTGGCCGGGCATTGAAAAGGGGCTAGTTTATTCTTTCATTTTCACTTTCTTTCTTAAGTAGTTGTTTCTTGAGCATTGACTATTCAGGGCCTGCCTGACCTTTTCATCTACATCTTCAGAGGTTGCATTTTGTCAGAGAATAATGTTTGATTGATTTACTGTGGGCTGACAGAAAATACATTTACACTATATTTGTCTTTCACATAAAATTCATTCATAGTGTTAAGCCAAGGGTAATCATAGCAACAGTACTGTCTTGAATATATCAACAATGACTTTCTTTCTGATAATATAGAGTAGAATTTACAATAATCCCTCCCTAACTGTAAGTTGTTCTTTTTGGAAATTTGGGTATAGGTGGATTTACTTCTGTATAACTTTTTGGTAACTGAAGATTTTGAATTCAGTATATGGGAATCAGTCTACGTTGCCACAATATTGTCTCTCTGACTATATCGTAGGTGGGAAGACATTTCTGAGTCATTAGCTTCCATTCTCATTCTTCTACCTGTTGTCCCCTAGATAGTCAGCCCCATGTGTACTAAGTAGCATACCAATATATTATAAATTATCCTTCTGGTGTTTATAATACCATTTGGTGCTTAAATATCATATGCTAATGCTTTGAGACATGCAGGGGTATGAAATCTCTAGTAAGTAACTTCCAGGTTGCATTAATTAGCATAAAGCTGAAACATGGCTTCTACAGATATGAAGCAAGTACAAGGGCAATGACACCATAGAAAGTTGTCAGAAGGGCAAGAAGGGTGATGTCTTTAGAAGAGAAACAAGACATTTTCAATCTACTTCTTCTAGGTAAAATAAATAGCTTTGTAGGTCACTTATATAGTGTTAATCTGCAATTCATACCATAAAGAAAGCTGAAACTATTAGTAGGGCCAGTACTGCCTCTTGTACACCTACATAACTTAAAAGATGCTTTGTTCTTCATGACCCAAGGATGGAAAATATGGAAATGAAGTTAAACCTCTGGATTGAAGATAAACCAAAGAATAATGAACCACATTCCATTAAAGGGATCTGTGACCATGCAAGAGGAGTTTTCAAAGACATGTTTTTTAGACACTGAAATGAATCCAGAAAAAAAAATTTGCTGGGAGTAAGGGATGGTTTGAGGAATATAATGTGCACCATGACGTGGAGACTGGGTTTTATTTGACAGTTGTGCCAGAGAAGAAACCACTAGTTCCTGTAGCTCTCGTGTTGTATTAACCATAACTTCAGGAAGTGGTTGAAGAAGGAGATTACATGCCTGCAGAAATCTTTAGTGCTATTGAGAATGTCAGTCAAGCTTTCAAAACTTTTGAATACTTCTGAGGAGCAAGGGCCCACTGATGCTGAGGTCAGCAAAATCAGAGAGGCTGACATTTCCATTTTTTTTGCCAGTACTTCAGGTGACCTCATAGTGAAACGCTTGCTGCTCTATAGAAAACTGTGCCCAAACCCTCTCAGGGAAAATAAATGAGCCAAGTTTCCAGTGTACTGGCAAGCAAACAGAAAAACCTGGATGGATCCTCCTCTCTTTAAGGGATGGCTTGAACAGTACTTTCTTGTGGACATTCAAGACTACTTAAAAGGAAAAAAAAAATAGCTTGAATTTAAAGTCCTGCTGATGCTTGACTCTATTTGGTGCTTCAAGTACATTTGCCAATATGCATCCTAATGGTAAGGGTGTCTTTGTAACTAGCCACATGTCTCAGATTCTTCAGCCTTTTGATCAGTATGTGATCTGGCCATTCACGAAGGCTTATTCTAAAATAATATGTAACTTTGTTCAAAATCTCACGAAGTTTCCACTGTCTAAAGATCCTAGTACATGAGATTCCATTACTAATGGCATTACCAAACCTTAATGAAGGTTTGGCTGTTGATTTTTAATGGGTTTTCGGGCCGTAACTTCCGAAAGAGGCATTAGATAGCATAACAGAGCCTATCATTAATGTGACCCTAGAGAAGACTTGGATAGAGGTAGGGAAAATATCTTTCCTCAGTCCCTCCCAAAGACAAAAAAAACCTATGGATAAGGATGAACATTTGGCACAAGAGCAATCATTGGCGCAAGCTGAATCGGAACCTGTTGACACTAATTCAAGTTAATGCTGCTAGAGGACGATTCTCAGGAAGCTTTCTTGACTCCAGAGGTTATTATGACAAGTGTTGATGAAGACAATTAGGAGGCTATGGAAACAAACACAGCTATCAGAAACGGGAGCAAAATTTTTAGAACAAGATTAAAACTTCCCTAAGAAGGTAATTAAAATTGGCATCTTTACATGTGTCAAATCTTACCTGTTCAAAGCTTGAGTGATGTAGCAGAATTCTATGAAGAGGTGCTATGATGCCTTCAAACATAATCATATTGGACAGGAAGTATCTTCAATAGAACTTAAATCATGTGTCATTTAATACTGTTGCTGGACAGCTGATAAAACACTTTCTGACAAAGTTTGATTTAATTAGACTCTAAAGGTGCTAAGAGTCTTTTAAAAACACTAAATTGGGAAGAAAGAAACCTCAGAAAAGCCTAAATTATCAAGTAGTACCATATAAATACTCTTAGTGGACAGCTAATAAGCTACCTTCAGACAAAGATTGAATGATTAAATTGAACTCCATACAGAAGTGCTAAGGTGTCTTCAAAAAGGACTTGAGAAGATGAAAGCATCTTTAGAAGGGCCACTTAAATTCACTTGCTTGATAGAGATAAAGCCCAAGCAAGTTGTTATAACTTCAGGATTCAACTGCACTGACTCTGAGAGTATAGCCATCCATGATTTGAATGAATTAACAGTCCACTTGTGTTCATTGCTTCTCTGTTACCCCCATTTGCCACTACCATAATGAGTGCTAGATACATCCTCATCACCTCTGGAAATCGTCTCAGGATCTAAATGGAAACTGTATAAAGCCTATCATTTTTACTGATTTAAGCTATGTAAACTCATTATTCTTTTTATGTAATGTACTGTTGTTATTGTTTACCTGCATAAAAGAATTTATGAGGATTTTCAACAGTTTACTTGCGACCTCATTTTTGCCCGATTTTTCCCCCTTCCAATATCATGATCTCCTCAGCTGCATTCTCTTATCTTGGGGGTTGTTCAGGAACCTGACTCTCATGGGGAAGGAGGGATTACTATTTCTGTGTTCCTGTCTCTTGGTAACTGGTTAACCACAGTCAGTCGTGAACTAATGGAAAGAGCACTGGACTTGGGTTCTTGAGACCCGGGTTCATGTTCAGCTCTGCCACTGATTATTGTGACTTTGGGCCAGTCACTTGGTTTCTCAGTTTCATCACCTGTTAAGTGAGGATAGTAATATCTGGCACAAATACCACAATATTTGTGATAATTGAGTGTAATTCTAAGTACCAGATGGCTATTAAAAGTAAAATTAGGAAGTGCTAAATAACCATGATATCATTATATTCGTAGCATTTTGGACCTTATTGACAAACAACTGAGAAAACTAGATTTTTGAATTCTTTTATTCTTTTATTTTTTTATAAGTAACTTCCTCCCTAACTGGAACTTTTTATGGCAATTATAGAAAATTTAAAAAAGAAAATTAAAATTGCCTATAATTTTTTAAGCCAGAGGGAGCTAAGTTGCTTTTTTTCTTCTTAGTACCTCATTTTCTCATCATAAATCGTTCATCAATGTCAAAAACTTGGAAAATAAAGATAAGCATATAGAAAAAAATAAAAAGCACCCATAATCACAAATCCCAGAAGCAATGTTGATGTTTTGGCGGATTTATTTCCTGACATTTTCTATGACTATATATGCACATATATAATTTTCACATGGAAAGGATTATAATGCATACAGTTTTTATACAGTTGCTTTTATAATTAACATTTCTATCATGAATATTTTCCTACATTTAACAAAGTATTTGTAAATATCGTTTTCAATGATGTATAATATTTCACCATAGGACGGCATCATGGTTTAGTTAACCATTTTCTTTTGTTGGATATTTGAGGGTTTTTCCAAATTTGGCCATTATAATTTCACAATGTCAATTTTATTTCCTAACTGAAAATATTTGCTTTGGTGATATCAGAGGATTTTTTTGTTGTTTGTTTTTGAAGAAGTCATTTTAATATCTACATGTCATTGACTAAAGGGAACTTCAAGAGATAGATAGAAGGAAACAAAAGAAATAGTAGATGTAATTTTAAGATAGAGGATATATTTTGTTGGTGACTGTTCCAAAAGCTGAATTTTGGTGTTTGCACAATTTAGGAGGTACAGTTTGCCACCATTTTATTATACTTTACTGTAGAAAAGTTTTCAGGATTTAGACCAGGAAAGGGATATCCTAACCATATGGATTGCTTTTATTTTATGGACCCTGTGAAGTGTGGGACTGATCAGGTTTCTCTTTTGTTGGCTACTAGAAAGCTTGGAGCCAAATGTGTGGTCCATGCATAGCACTTGTAATGGGACTCTACGGTATGTATGCACTTTGTATTAGCTTTCTGCCAGGCTCCATTTCGTGTTCCTATCTTTATTGTTTTTGTTTTTTCCTTTCACTTTCTTATCTGCTTTGAATTTATGCTATCATGTTGTATTTTGTGTATTCTTGTAAGCCACCTGACATCCATTTTGGAACATGGTGGAGAATAAACACACAAATGAATAAATAAATATATCATAAATACGTTAATAAATAAACCATTAAGGAAAAAAACATAAGGCAAGTGAATGCAGCCAGGACTCTGAAAATTGCATAGTCCCTCCAAAAATAATCAATATTAAGGACTTGAAGCTTGGAAGAACATATTGGAAAGAAGCAAGTGAAGCTGCGAGGCTGCATTTAGAGGTGACACGTTCTGTGTGATGTCTGTGTCTACTGAAGTGTGCTTACATGTCTTGTGTCTTCTGCTGCACTTGAGCATTAGGTGTGTTTCAGAGGATATGCAATGCTGTGTAAAGGGCTGTGTCTTTAGAGGGCACAGTTCATGTGCATTTTATTTGTGGGGAATCTAGAGAGATTTGGGAGCTGGTGAACCTGGGAATGTGATGATCCTTCCTCCTGGAGGCATAAGAGGGAATTGTTGTATATAAATCAAATCAAGACAAATAGAAAGTGTTCTACAATTTACTGACTAGTTACTGGGTGCCAAGCTATGTGCCAGGCACGTTACGTGTATCAATTTAACACTTAGAGCCACTCTGTATTATGCCCTTTTTACAGATGAGGCAGTTTAAGCTCAAAACATTTAATTAGACAACCTGGAGTTACATAGCAAATGACAGAAGCCAGAGGCCTCCCAAATCTCTCTAACTCCAAACCCTATGCTTATTCTACTATATTACACTACCTTGCAATGGGACAAAGGGAATATGTGGTAAATTATGTTCCTATAATCTAAAAGCCAGCAGTGGCTTTCATTTTTCTTCAAGAAGATGGTAGTGTACTTTGAAACATATTTGAATTTCAGATGAGGGGACTTTTAAAAATTGCCACTCAAAAGGAAAGAAAGAACTTTTTCACATATTTTTGAAAGAAATGATGGTGAGAAGATATTCTTGATAATAGAGATAAACTAACATTTGCTTTGGGTGTTTTGTAGGTTAGGTTATTTTTTGGTATGTACTTTATAGGTTTACATATTTCTTTAGAAAGCTGAAGCTCTAAATAAGTGTGTTCATATATGTGAAAAAGTTCTTAAAGTACTATATAGTTTTGTTATTGTATTGAATATATATTGTTCTAATTCCTAGAGTATGTCATCTGCTATATACCCTACACAGCAATAATCCTTGCTACACAACAATTACATTAAAGAAAACTCTCAGTTATCCTTATGGTCTTGTTAATCAAATGTTTTGGTAAATGCATATTACTAACTTTCATCTAACTAATGCACAATAAAATATACTTAGTGTGATAACAGTATGCAATCTTTCTTTGGTGATGCTGAAGACCCTTTGGGATCTTGCAGTAGCTCAAAGTTATTATCACTGCACCAATAATGTATAAGAGTTTCAATTAATTCAGGGTTCTGTTATCAGAAAGCCAGGTATCAGAGAGTGCTACATCCTGAATGGTGCTTACGTTCTTGTTTCTGCAAATGTAGCCCATCTAGCTAAGCAAAGAGTGCTCGTCGGAAATCACTGTCCTGCCCTTTTGGAAACCTGAAGGACATGGCATCTTGCTTGTCCTCTAGGGTCAGTGCTATGCCCCATTAGAAGAGTCTCTCATACTACTCCTTTACTACTAGGAAGCCTGTGTTAAAATGGGAAGAAGGTGGAATAAGGACGCACCCTCCCTATCTACCAGGGTCTGTGCTTCCATTTTAAGGCCAATGAAAAGGGAAACTGGGCACAAATATGGTAGCCCCCTAAAACCACCAGATAGTCAAATCCAAGAGAAGTATGGAATGTAGGATTGGGAGATGTATACACTAAGGTAAAGAAGCAACAGGGAGAAATAAATAGAGGAAGTAATGATTGAAAGGGAGATTAGGAGGTAGAGAAGATACAGAGGATGGATGGAATAAAAGGGGAAGACAGAAGAGTGCTGTATCAAACATGAAGGCTGATGATACACTTTAAAATGAAATGTGGCAAGAAGAGGAAAATTGACAAAGTCTAAGGGATATGAAGTTGCTTTCCCCCTTAAAGCAAATGAGGCCTCCTTTTTCTCCTCAAACTTTTACCCTATATAATTATCCACATGTGATCAGAAGTGTCTAGTTAGGATATTCCCTCATCTTTGCTTTTTGTTTTCAAATGTTTCCCATCGAAATTGTTGCACATGTCAATTGAATGCAAATGAAAGTGGAACCAGTATGTGTTGCCTAGAAGGAGATGAGTAAGAGGCAACTTCCTAATGATTTCTTAGAATGATCACTGTTGCTGAATGTTTTTGAAGATGATACCACTGAAGGTGCTGGCTGTTTGCATGTGTGAGTGGGGGTGACTAGAAGGGCTCACATGTGACTCTCATTTTACCTCCCACATCCCATCATCTTCATGGAACATCTGACCTGTGAATTGGGCTTGTGGCCACTCTTGCAGAATCAGGTACCACACTGAGTTTTTATCTATACGTTAAAGCCTGCTAATTTGTGGAGGACATATACTGTTTTCCACATCAACTGAAGACCTAGCAGGAGAAAATGAGCTTAATATTTCACCAGAGGGAATGGAACTAGACATAAATTCCAGATTGGCTAACTGGATGCTATGAGTTACTAAGAGTGAAGTTTTCTAGAATTTTCATTGGATATCTCATGGCTTTAGCAAGTTCTACATGAAGCAGGAGAATGGATCTTCCACAATGGGCCTTCCCAACTATATGCTTCTGAGATTTGCTAATATAATAAAAGATATTATAATAAGAGCAGTGAATGTTTAAAATGGCCCAGTTTAATCCTCTTTTCTCAGTAGTTATACTTCCAAGGATGTCACTCATAAGATGGAAGTGCTAGGTCTACACATAGACACCCTGTTACTTAGTGTATTGTTAATAAGATGATGTATTTTGGAAGGTCATTATAGATGTATTATAATGTTCAAAACCTCTCATATCAGTCACCTTCTTCAAACTTCCTATGATGGAGGTAAGATAGAGATTATTCCCATTTTACAGAGGAAGGCAGAAATTCAGAAAGGCTAAATGACTTCCACAAAGTCGCTCCACTACTTAATAGCACAGCAAGGGAGACCTAGAATTTGGATCCCCCAACTCCTAGCCCAGTGGTAGTTGAACACTGTACTGGTTGCCATAAAATGAGAGTAACCTAACTTGTTTTGTAAACAGGGTTCAGCCAATGGAATATGCAAAAATGGGATTTTTACAGAAGCAGGTAGAACCCAGGTGGCTCAGTGGTTATGGCAGTAGTCATACCTTTGTCCTGACAAGTTATTCCTCCAAGGGCCTAATTTGCTAATAGGACGTAACTAGCTTTTGTAAAAAAGAAAAATATGGACTATTCAAATAGAACACAAGAGTCACCTATCATCTCTCCCCTTAGATTCATTCATAATCCAGTATGTAAAAGATATTTGGGTCTTTTTACCGACTTAATCAACACCTTCCTTTTCTTCTCTGTATCAATACGTATTTGCCCAAGATGCTAAGTTTAAGCCAGAAATACGTCTGTTATGTGGAATTTCTTTTTAAATGCTTTATTCACCGTGTACTGTCAGTTGCTTTAAATACTTAGCACCAACAACAAAATCTATTTTTATGCCTATCTTTCTATTGTAGTTAGTTACCATGTAGTACTTACATATATTTCCAATGCAAAAAATAAATTTGTAGGCCCACACAATGATATTCTTTATACCAAAAAATCAGGTGTAAACGAAAGAACTGATCTTTCCCTGTGTAAAGGGAAATGTACTTCTTGTAAATCCAGGAGTTAAGAAATTCCTGTGGGTCCCCTCTTGTAATATGCCCTCAAACAGGACATTTGTTTACAGAGCAGATGTCTTAGGGATTAGAACCTGCTTTGCAGAAATCAGTCCCTCTGGAACTATTGCGCTCACAAATGAGTGCCTGCCTCTATGACACCTGCAGGGCTGGTATTGTCATAGGAAGAACTATTCTGAGATACTTACCGTTATCCAAGTATAAGGAAGACATCCCTAAGGAGGGTTATGGCACGGTGTGCTCTGTGACCCACAAATCAGAGGATGGAGAAAAATGGCATTTTTTTAAAATGAAGGAACAACCACAGTACTTAATTCACTTTCCTGGTAGCTAAGTAGACACTAAGGCATTTTAATTCTTATAAGCCACAATGGCAACATTTTGTAAATGACCTGCTTGGAGCACTGACTGACAGCCTCTTAGAAACAGAGAAATCAATGAACCACCAAAAGCATCTATCATACAGCTAAAGAGTAACTGAGTGACTAAGGATCATTTGTTAGGAAAATACAGGATGTCACCCATAGGAGGTGGATGGTCCTTTAATAATACTTCTATATCCTTTCAACATGGATTTCGCAGATCAAGGCTAAGGAATATTGAGATGAAAAATAGGCATTTAAATATGACAGATCTCTAACCTAGCCATCCCCACTGTTTCTGCCAGAAGTGGTCCCTGTGTCTACAAAAGTTGTTTGGCTTTAGGAATATATAACACTGAGTGAATACAGATTACCTGGGCAGAGCGAGGGAGACAAAGGGTGGAAAGGAGAAGGACTTCTGGTGTCAAGCTAAGGATTATGGGATAAGTGTACCTCCCAGGAGGGCCTCGACCCCAGCAACTTCACTACAAGTCTCCTAATAGAATGTTTGATTAGGCTTCCTTTATCTCAAAGGACTTAATGGAAGACCACAGGATAGAGACATATGTGTATCCAGCCAATGCAGAAATCTGGGCTGCATTCTGGCCTTGAGCACACATGTAATTTATTGGCTATCTCAGTTTAAAAATTAGATATAACAGAATCTGGAACATGTTTTTAATTGTTTATATACCACTCAGAAAAGAGTTGTGCCTACTTTTTATGTGCCTAGTTCTGTGCTGAATATTGTGAGGGATACTACATATGAGACAAGGTTCCCTATCTGCAGGTAATCTTCAACATAGTTGCAGAAATCACACACACGCACACACACACACACACACCCCCTCGAGTTTGTGGGAAATTCCCAGTAAGTGATCTTAGAGGCAACGGATACAGTGGTAGGCAGGTCCTCCCAATTCCACTCCCACTATTCATTCTCCTCTTCAACCTGAATGAAACAGTAACCATCTGGAAGCCTGCTCCCACGATGGCATGTATACCTTAGCAGCACACAGCTACCTAGCCTGTCTTCTCACACCTCTTTTTTATTGTGTCATTCATCTACTCAAAAATCTTTCTCAGCACTTTTTATTACTACCTCCAATTTCATCTTTCTTCCCTTCCTGATTTCCAAGGCTCCACCCTACTTATTTATTGTGTCTTCTCATTTCCTAATCAACATGCGATATACATCCCTACTTCCAAGCTTTTACTTCTACTGTTCTTCCTACTTGAGATGACTTACCCTTGCATCTCAGTATCCAGTCTTTAAGGCCCATTTCTCAAGACATACCTCCTCCAGTAAGCCCTGACTATCCACCACAGATTTCTGTGATATTTTCTTTTTTTTTTTTTTTGAGACGGAGTTTCGCTCTTGTTACCCAGGCTGGAGTGCAATGGCACGATCTCGGCTCACCGCAACCTCCGCCTCCTGGGTTCAGGCAATTCTCCTGCCTCAGCCTCCTGTTCTGTGATATTTTCTTTTGACATGCCACACCATTCTGCCCAACTTAGCACCTAATTTTCTTTGGTGTTATCTGTTGCTGTTTCTTGTTTATTAAGGTTATTTTCCCAGTTAGATTGCAAGTTCAGAATACTGCTTAAGTTTCTAATGAATCACCCAGCATAACCTGTCACTACGTAGATCCACAATTCAATGTAGTTGCTAACTGACTCACTGACTCAAGGGAAAAGAAGCTGGGACGGTAGCAGGAAGAAGTTGTGTTTTAGAGCCAGGGTGGTAAAATGCTTGCCTCATAGAATTAGCCAGACTATGTTTATTTTTATTTAGAAAAATTATTTCTGAATTAAAAAATGCTTTATATGATATTTTGCTTTTAACTTTCTGTATAAACAAGGCTTTAAATGTTGCTTTTAAAATTATGACATATGCCATAATATTTTGCATGCTTTCCATTGCTTTCAAAAAGTTGATTATTGTTTTGTGCTTTTAGGCTAAATTTATTTAGGAAAGCTTTTCCCTATGTCTCTCTTCTGTCATCCCTTCTCTTTTCCTGCATGCTCTGTTTCCAAGAAGGTAGAAAGTGTTCTAAAAAATAAATCTGAAAATGATCATATGACATCCAGTGAGTAGTTATTCACTCAGTTCACTTTCCTGGAAGCTAAGTAGGCCCAACAAAACTTCCAGGAATTTTAGGGAAAGATGACAAATGGAGCTCCTACAACAACGAAGACTCAGGTGACAGCTTTCTAAATTGCTTTCAGAAGGCAGCCATACTACCATCCAGGGATTTCATCTTGGGGGAGGTTTTTTTGGTCTACCTTGAATCATGCCTAGCTATGTTGCCATATATGCCTTTGGCCCCAAAGTGGTACCTGGCAAGAGGTGTGCCTGAATGAATACAGCATCATCTCCACTGTTGGGAGAAAACAGCAACAGTGCCGCCAATAACAACTTCAACTACAAAAACAACTCTAAAATATACTCCTCACCCCTAGGCCTTCTTGGTAGACATTGATCATTGTCTCCTCTTCTGTATATACTGGACCTCAGTTCATATAATGAAGGTCATTCATTCATTTTTTGTTCATTTGCTTATTCACTAAACATTGAGTCAGATGATGTGTTAGATAGATGCTGGGGTACAAAGCTGAAAAATTCCCAGTCTCTGGCATTAAAGAATTGAAGGTCTAGTCAGGGACATAAGTAAGTTATTCAATGATTAGAATTTAGTGTGGTAAGTGTAATATGTTGGAGTGAGAACTGAGGAGGGGCAGTTATTCAAGACTGAAGGAAGGGGTGATTAAGGAAGGCTTCCTGGAGGAGATGATTATTGAACTGAGGTGAGCCTTAAAAGAGTCATAGAGATAGCCATTAAGGAATGAGTGACATCCCAGGTAGAAACAGCATCATTTTTAAGGCAACAGGTGTGACATGCTGTTAGTTGAGCTTCTATGAATACTACAAGTAGTTCAGAAAAGCTGGTCCTCTGAGAGTCGGGAAGGGGTAGGAGAAGAAGCTATGAATGTAAGTGGGGACCAGATCCTGGAGGGATTATCTATGCCATGCTAAGGGCTTTAGATTTGATTCTGAAGGCATGCGGGAACATTAAAGCAGAGCAATGATATCAGATTTGTGTTTCAAAATATCACTCTAGTCACAGGAGGAATCGGGAAGAGAGGGACAGAGAGCAGTCAGTCTGTTGGAATCACATAGGTGAGAAATGAGAGTGACCTGGCTTAAGGGCCAGTAATAGGAATAAGAGAGGACAATGCAGAGGGACTACTTAGGAATGAGAATTCATAGAACTAGGCAACTAATCAGATGCTGAGAGGAAGAGCTGGAGAAGGGTGAGGTAGGAAACAAGGAAGAATTGTTATTTCTTGTTGTTTTAGATGGGGAAAAACAGTTAATTAGATTAGTTAATTAGATAGTTTAATTTTGAAAATATTTAGTCTGAGGGGTCTGTGAGGCATCTAGATAGGAGTGTTCAATAGTCAGTTAACTACATGGGGTTGGGGTGCAACAGAGATGTCAGGGCTGGAGGTAAATATGGAGAATCACTAGTGTCAATGGGGATCGAAATCATGCATGTGGATGAGATGACCCAAGGGAAAAGTGTGTTGATGAGAAGGGATGAGGACCTAGGACAGCTCCTAATATTCCTCTTAACTATTTAAAGAACTGACAGAAAGAAACTCCTACAAATGAGGCTGAGAAAGAAAACTGAGAAATGCAGAAATAGACTCTAGAAAAGAGTTGTATGAAAGAAGATGGGGAAATGTTACCTTCAAGAAGTTCATGGTCACCAATGTCAATTTTGACTGAGAGGTCCACACTTGTAAGGACTGAAAAGTAGCCACTGGTCAAGGAGGAGATTAATTTGTGACTTCAGGGAGTCATTATACTGGTTTGAGGAGTGAGAGCTAAGGAAATCTAGATTGCTTTTTCAAGAAGTTTAACCTAAAGAAGGAAAAGCTGAGACTATAACAGCCAGAGAAGGATGTGAAGCAGCAGAAGCATTTTAATTTTTAAGGATAATAGTGATCTCAAGAGGGAGAGATTGAGGATACAAGAAAAAATAAAGCATAATTGGTGGAGGGGTTTACTTTAGGTAGAAGGTGGCATCTGCTTCCAGTAAGGTAGGAGAAGAGAAGGAGATGCTACTGGTGGAGATAAATTTATAAGGGTGGGACAGGAAGTGAAATCAAAGGCATTTTCAACTGAAAAAAAAGGAGTCTCTCCACTTTTCTCATTGAAGTAGAAGGAAGGTCATATGCTGAAAGTAAGGGAGGAGAGGGTAGAGCAGAAGTTAGAGTGGAGTTCTGAAATTCTGGATTATTGGGTGAGGTGATTAGAAAAGGAAGTTGGAAAGGGGTGAGGAAATTATTGTCAACCACCATTAATGACCCAACCATGATAAGCACCAACCAATCTGTGTGGCTATGTGATTTTCTTCCAGCTACCCTTGTCAGCCTTGATGTAGAAGTGGAGAGCTTTCATAGTTGGATTCTATCAGGGTAGGGTTTTATAGGACAATTATAACAAGAAGTCAAAGAGTGAAATTTTCCAGGGCAGAGGAATAAGGGCAATTTACATCATGGACCACAGAGTCTAAGCCAGAAGGGAGCAGAGAAATTGGCTAAAAATGGAAGTAACTAGAATAATATTTTGAAACATAAATATGCTGTTATTGCCCTGTTTTAATAATCCCCCATTACCTTCTAGAAATGGAGGTCTTGTTGAGATCAAAGAACAAGTAAAATAGGAGTAAGAACTTGAAACAATTAGGAGGTTAGCTGGATGGGAAACTGAGCTCAGATAATGAAATAACAATATTGAGTATTTCAGAGAAAGGGTAATTCTGGATAATAAAAAGATCTGGGGCAACTATGGTTCTCCACTCTGGCTGCACATTATTTCTGGAGTTTTAAAAAATCATTTGCCCAGGTTCTATCCCCAGAAATCCTGATATAGTAGGTTCTTGGTAGGCTCTAGACATTGGTATTTTATGGAACTCTACAGGTTATTCTGATGTACAGCCCTGCTTGAGAACTACTGGTTTAAAAGATGGCCGTGGGAATGATTGCAGAAGTGGAAGGGACGTAAAATTCATTAGAGTTGAGAGAGATCAAGGATCCATAAGGAAAGGGTATGAAGGTGTCAATTTATATCCTGTTTCACACAGTGGTGGCAGCATAAGAGTGTAGGAAGGAAACCTGGGAGCCAAAGTCCTCAATGGAGAACAATGCACTTGGCCAGGAGAACTAGGTGGTGATAATCTCAAAAGAGACCATTTTGTAAGCAAGTTTAGAAGTACTGACATAAAATCATTTGGAGTAAAAAAAAGAGAGAGCCTGCCTTCTCCATTCTCTCAGGCCTGGAGCCTTGGGATGAGAAAGGATGAGCATCCTCCACCAGTCTTACCTACAGAAATGGTATACTTGTTGGATAGCAGAGTCTAGAGTCATTTTTCTCAATCCCAGCTATGTAACAGAAATACCTGAAGAGCTTTAAAAAATAAATATGCCTAGAGCTACCCCAGACTAACTGAATCTAAATCTCTGGAGATGGGAGTGGGACTCTGGCAGCTCTCTTTTTTTTAAGTTCTCAGATGAAAATTATGTACAGTGAAGTATGAAAACCTAAGGCAAGAGGTGAAGGAAGCAGTAGAAAATGTAGAAAAAAAATGTTCCCAACAGGACAAACTCTTGGTGGTAAAAGAACTGCAGAACATCGGGGTGGGCATGCAAAAGACAGTAGATAACTAGAGGGGCTTTTCATTCTTTACAAGGTAGCAGAATAGAGAAAGAAGTCCGGATGAGAAATTCTGGAGTGATTAGCTGGCCCCAGGAATTACAACCATAACTCCCAGTAGATCTCAAGGCCAAATGCTGTTTGCAGTTTGTGGTCCAGGCAGCAATTTGTAGCCTTTTTCTGAGTTCCAATAGAATATGGGAGATACACTTAGAAAGTGATACTTTTTTGGACTTCTGCTCTCTGCAGATATCAATCCAGAGAGCTGACCAGGTTGAATCTTAAGATAAATGACCAGTGCTCACAGAATTTTACAGGGAGATACAGACATTTTAGTGTATCTTAAAAAAACACACAAAAATAAAAACTGGTTCCCATCTAGGGTCTATTTTATTGCTAAACACTTACTGAAAGCTAGATCTCAAATCTGTTGAGTTTTCTTTTACGCCACTGTGTAATAAATAAAGTATGTAACTGTTGAAAACTTTGGTTCTGGAGACAAAGTGGGGACCTAGGTTCAAATCCTGGCTCTGATATTTGACAGCTGTGTAACCCTGGGTGTATAATTTAATTCCATTAAGTCTCATTTTCCTCATCTGTAAGATAAGAATAAGACTTACCTCATAAGACTATTGTGGAGATTAAATGAGATAGCCCTAGTTACTTTGCACATAGTGAGTGTCCCATTCATGATAGCTATTAAGTGTGCAGGTTCAATCTAGTTGCTGGGGAATGTGAAAATGAATAGATTACATTCTTTATTGTCAAGTATCTCAAATTTTAGATAGAGAGGTAGATACGTAAAAAATAACAATCCTATTCTGATGGTACCAAGCTCAAAGTAGACACTGAGACATTCTATGGGAGCATAAAAGGACAGCCATTTGGCTTTGTTTGCAGAGGGGAGATAGGAAAAGACTTACTAAAGGAGAAAAAGCCCAAGAGTGAGTATTTAAGAATAAGGACTAATAGGAGTGATCCACATAAATTTTGGAGAGAGGATAAGAAGACTTTCCAGGCCTAGGTATATAGCATGTGTAAAAGCTTGGAGGTAAGAGAAAACCTGGCAGTGTAGGGAGCATTGAATGTGTATAAGTAGTGGGGCCCATGGCAAGAATAGAGAGGCTGGAGAGGTAAACTAGGAACATATCATGTAGGCCCTTGGATATCATGCTATGAAGTATGAACTTTTAACATATGGGTAATAGGGGACAGCATTTAAGCATCTTAAAGGCAAGAATGTGATCTAGCTACAGAGTAGAGAAATGAATGGAAGGGGGTAAAATTGGAGGCAGTGAGGGTATGTGAAAAATGCTGATGCCTTAAACTAAGATAATTATTTGTGGGGATGAAGAAAGGAAGATGGATTCAAGACCAGTTTAGGAGATAGAATAGACAGAACTTGGTGATCAATTAGCATAGAAATAAAGAAGGAGTGAAAGATGACTCCCAGAGTTTTGGTTTGGGCAGCTGGGCCAGTGCTAGATTACCCAGAAGCCAGGGCAAGCGTTTTTATATGGCATCTAGCAAATCAGAAGCACCCAAAATGTGTAAACAGTTTAATTTTGGACATATAGCTTAAAAAAGACTTAATCATAAGAACATCAGAACTTTTTGCACTTCCTTGTTTATGCCTTAGTATTGTTTTTATTTGAATTGCATATTGGAGAGGGGGATCATAACTTTTTTTCATTGCTTAGAGCTGCCTAAAGGAGGAGGAGCCTAAGGCCTTGCTTCTTCTCTAATCTGTGTGGTTAGTGGTATCATTTCACTGAGATAGGGAACACCGGAAGAGAAGCAAACTTGGGCTTCCTGCCTTTGTTATGCTTAGCCCTGAGTGAAGAAAATTGCACAGTTAGGCTGATAAGGGATTGGCAGTCAGGTGGCCTTTTAGGGAGGCACCGTTAAGCCAATCCTGCATATAACTCAGCCCAAGTGGAGTGTTTAGTCAATTTGCTACAAATGTGTTGCCAATACTAATAGAAAAGTTGGGAGAGTTTATTTACTGGCAAGAGGGGCCATGAATTCAAGTTGACATAAGGATTCGAGGTACAGATTAAGGTAGGGGCTCTTAACTCGGAGACCAAGGGAATTATGAACCTGTGAAAGTATATGTGTATAGTGCATTTTTATGGGCAGAAATTCCATAGCTTGCTTCAGATTTTTCAGAAGATTGACCCCAAAAAGGTTACCAAGAGCTAGTTACTGTGAAGTGAATGAAACTGCTCCTTCAGAGTTCCTTGCTTGCCTGGAAGCCTTCCACAGCCCTGGGAGGGGCCCCGTTATATTTGTATTTGTAATTTTGTAATTTTTTTTACTTAAAGGGAACCTTCCTCTCAAATTACATACAGTGTTTGGTCCCTCAATATGTGGATTTACCCCTGCCAACCACAGATTAGAGAATTACCTAACGTGAGTTAGTATGTGGGAGTGGATGCAATCCAAGAGGAATGAGTATAGAGAAAGAATTGTAGAAGGCCAAAACTGTACTAGCAAAGGCAAAAGCAATGACAATCAAAGAAACAATGGTCACTCGGAAAGGAGGAATGCCAGGCCACATTGTCAAGGAAGTAGAAAGAGAAGTGGCTAGCCATGGTTAGTATGGATGGGACATCATGAAAGAGAAAAAATAAGAAAATGATTGTAGGAGTGGCTAGGACAACTTCAATAGAGTGATGAGACCAGAGTGCCTTTCTGAACAAGTAAAAAATGGTAGTTGAACAAGTATAAATGGTAACTATAGTCCACAAAGACACAGGGGAAGTAAGAGTACCAACAGAAAGCTCTAAACTTCACTGTTGAGTTAGGATAATATTTATCAATAAAGTAGGCTCACTGTAAAAATGAAATCTGTACTGAGGGTAAGTTATATGGCATATATATATATTTTCAAAATGACTCCTAAATGTGCTCCATGGCCATGCAAAGGCCTTGGGTGTCTCTTGTCCCCCTGCTCCCAACCTTTCTTTCCTGATTCTGTATAGTCCCTTTCACTACTTCAGTTTTCATATTTCTGCCCCATATGTCTGTCCTCTCGCTGGAGATAAGCAACAGTGAGAGAGAGTGGAATGATATAAGAAGCCATAAGAATAGCCTTTGAACATGAGAAGTTTTGAATTTGAAATTTATCATGGGTAACCCATAAAACACATAATCCATATATGATTGAGTGTTGTCTGTAATCCAGGGCAAGACAACATCTGTTTGAACCAGAATGTTCTAAATTGACCACCCTGGCAATTCTGAAGTTGATTGGTTTTAACTGGGTAAACCTGGTTCATGTTGACTTGCCCTGTATTAGGAAGGTGAGTACTATTTTTTCCAGCGTGAAATGCAGCCGTACCTGAGATACATGCTCAGATCTGCTAATAAGTGTGTTATGGAAGCTACTAGATGCCATTTTAGAATGTTTCCACAGTGACTTCCTCCTGGGAACTATTTCCAGATAGACTATAGTTCTCAACTTAATTTATTCAGTGACTACATCTTTATAGGCTTTTCAATTATGAGCTACTGATACATTTATTTATAGTTATGTAACTATAAAAATCTGTTACTTGAGAGACAATGATTTTTGAATGGCTAATATGACAGAATGTAATGGAAATATGGAAAAATAACTACAAACTAGAAAAACTAAACCAAAGAATGGCTTCAAGGTTTCTGAGAACTAAATAAAATTAATTCAGTAAAAAAAAGCAGCAATTTGTAGCTTTTCACTAGCAAAGTGCTGGATAGGAAATGATTAAAGTATTTTAAATGATAAAAAAGGTTTGCAACATCATTCATTTTCAGTGGTATTGTGTTAAATAAGTACCTACCACTTATTAGCTATCATTAACATAGAAACAATTCATAACACCTTTATAGAGAGCTGAAATGCTTTTGTTTTCTTTCTTTCTAGTAGTATGCCTTAGCTTGACTTGTGTATAATGAATTTCTTCCTTAGTAAGTTGTATTTGATTCAACAAAGCCAGTTAAATACAATATCCCTAGACACCTCCTGGTTACACTGGTAAAGGACATAAATCAGTTTGAATGGGGGATTTGTTTCAAATGGGTTTTGGAAATTTTGAATTATTCGGATATAACATTTGTCATCACACTCTTAGCTACTTCTGCAAATAATTGGAATTTCTAGTGTTAAGCATTGTTGAGACTATGTTGGAATCAATTGTCTTTTAACTTTGTAATTGTTTTGATGAACCTAATTGTACAACTTGTGGATGCCAAAACTATACCCCAAATAAATACATGTTAACATTTTGCCTTTAGCCAATAAGAAGAAAGAGAAAGAGCGTCCAGAGATCTCTCTTCCTTCAGACTTTGAGCATACGATTCATGTGGGGTTTGATGCAGTCACCGGGGAATTCACTGTAAGTAAGCTCCTTGTTTTGTTTTGTAAGCCACGAAAGAATTCCTTTGTGAAAACAGAATTCAAGCAAGAATTGCCATATCCCAAAATGTCAGACTTAATATTTTTGATGGTTCCAAAAAAGATGGACATTGCCTAGACAATCATAGATGGAAATAGAGAATGGCAACAACATTGACCAAATTATTTTGTCCATCTTTTAAAACAGTTTGATCACTGTATAGTCTCAACTTGGTTGAAAACATTAACTAACCATGGCACAGAAAATATACTCCTAGCAGAGAGACACTACCTGGGCTTTTTCTTTATCATGTGAAGTGAATCAGAGAATCGTCTACTCAACATGGCCAGTGAAAATAATTCATCTGAATAATTCAGACTTTACATTAAAATGTGTATTACCCAAATCAGCTAACTACACTAACCAAGAATCTCTATGGAACTGACCTGTTTTTCCCTTTGATTTCAAGAACATAGATTATTTTTACAATTATTAGTAGGTATATTTTGTAGACATTCAAAAACAAACCTCATATTTCAAGAAGAAATGTTGATGGATATGTCATGTATGTTTTAGTTGTTATGTGCACTCTCTCTCCTCTCTCTCTCTCTCGTCTCTCTCTAGAGATGACACGTAATCTGTAGTAAATACCAATAAGAATTGTCTGGATAGACCATAGCTATAGATCAAGTATTTTGCTGAATATTTGTAGTGCTCAAATAGCACAAGGTCTCAGAGCTATGAAATTTTATACTTTTGTTATGAAAACACCTTGCATCTTTTTTTTTTTTTTTTTTTTAGATCAATGAGGGAAAAGATGTGGCTATGGCTAGAAATATTTCCCCAGGAAGGTCAACTACCTTTTTTCATACTGTCAATGACCTTCATCAAAATGTAAATTCTGAATTAAGGAGTAATTTTGAATGTATTTAAAAAAAAAAATCTTTGGTAGAACCATCACCATCAATTCTTGGCTGTTAAACCAGAGATAAATTTACATATTAAGTAGTTGAGTTTTTTGTTTCATAACATAATACTAAGTAGACTGTGTTATATGATTAAGTGGAAAAAAAGAAGGAACAAATCAATCTATGTGGAGAAGCAAACCATGTTGCTGAATTGACAGTCAAATTATCTTATTTTTTCAATTCTGGAAGTAAGTGATATGAAAATGGAAATGGAAACAGTAAACACCTTGGCCTCGTAAAGTGGTGTGATCTGATTATTTCTGCGTTCTCGGTAGCAAGCAGAGGAGAACGTTAAGAAACATTGACACATAAAGTGGAGATAGGTAAGATTTAACCAATTTCATCATTAAAGTCAGGGACATTACTCAAATGGCTTTGAGACTGAATCAGTCTTAACTATGTTTGCAGAATATTCTCTTAGCCACACTTAGAAACTCCAACCTTGCTATTACCACTACCACCACCATCATTGCCACCAGAAAAAAAGTAATTTGTATAATCTGAAAAACTTTATATTTTTTAAAAAATTATAAAAAGATTGTAACTATTATTGCTGACACTTGAAACAAGAAAATCCCTCAAACTTTATAAAAGTTTTGCCTAATAACTGTTCCCTTTTTTATTACTTAATTTTTCCAGCTTTGACATTTCAATGTTCTCTATGCTTTTCCTCATTTAAACTACCCTTGTGTTTTATTGTTGTCATTCCCTATTTTTCTTTTCATTTTTCTTCCTTTTTGTTCTCCGATGTTGAAGTTTTCTCATCCACTTATCTCATGTGACATTCTAGTTGCTTTCCAATATTTTATTCTTTCTACTTTTCAAATTTACTTGTTATCTTGTGGTACAATATCTCTACCTTTAGCTCTTTCATTTATCTTTCTGGGTTCTGAATGGAAATGAAAGGAAGTAAATCACCACCATCTTGCTGACTGCAGCACCAGGCATTTTCATTTTGCTGTCAATTAGAACCCAAAGAACCCAAAGTGATGAACAATCTTTCCAATGATGAAAAACAGTTGGATACAACCAAACTGTATGAAACAAATACCCTTTTCTCCACCTCTAAAAATATCCCCAATTTGAAATAAGATAGCTGTTTGGAAGTAATCCATTGTTATGAATCCATTGAACACATAGAAAGACATAAGCTAAATTTGGACAACGGAAGTACTTTATGGTTATCTTGATGACCTTTTGTAACTACTTGTTCATACCTTATTTTTAAAGATGCCAAATTCTGCCCTTTTTGGTACTTTTTTAACCTGTGATTTACCTTTACTATATTATTATGTTTATTAAGTATAAACATGCCAAATTAAAGCAAGCTTTTAAGAAAGCCTTTTTATTGGTAGGGTTTAGAATTGGGTCCTAATTGTCATAGCACCACTAATTCATTGTGTGTTGGGAGGGAATCATATTGTTAAGTTTGATTGTCATAGTTGTTGAGGTTGAATTTTGTGCAATTTGCTGAACTATCTAATCCAGTTGTCTTACAAGGCTTGTTATTTTGAATATTTGTACACTGACTTGGTGTGTTACTTGGTGATTACCCTCTGGCTAATTGGCCCGTAAGACCTTGTATACCTGGTCATACACTTGGACCCTGAAGCCAAAAGTAGGTTGGGAGGTGAGATTTTTGGTATTCAATGATTACAAGTCCTTACCCATCATATTGCCATTTTTGTCCCAAATACTTCAGAACTCCCCTTTCCAGACCTCTAGACCTGTGACGGTCGCTTCAAGTCAATCAGAGGGAAAAATGGTATGAGTGATATAAATTATCATTTCTTATGATAAGATAAATGCTTGGCCTGTTATATCATGCTGCCATTCTCCTGGGCTACACTGGACAACCCCCAGCTTGATGTACATCTAGTTGTTATCATATACACAGTCAGGCATTGATATGTGCTCCTGCTTCTTATGCTCAAACTCCTAGGTCTTCATTAGCTGTCTAACTTTTGGGATTAGTTCCTGAACATGGCATAATGAGATGGCTTTCTGACTATGTGCCTTTTTGGCATACATTCACATTTAAATGTCAGGTTTTATTGATAATTGGGTTTGTCTCAACAAAGAAATTATGTCGGCAGTGTAGTCAAAATTATGTCAGCAGTGTAGTCATGTGGTAAGTATAGTTGTCTGGAATATTTTCTGCTATTGACAGCATTTTTCCTGCTGTCTAGTGATCATAAGACTATTTATCACAAAAGATTAGAAGTGCCATGGGAATGTATAATAACTGCAAATATTCTAATGACTATGGTAATGATTATGCCAGTAACGTCTGCTCTAGCGGTTATGTGCAATGCATACCTCAATTTGTAACACTTAATAACTCCTTTGGCTATTATAGTATTAACCAAATGCTATTAATTGCACTTAGAATCAGAACTGGGATCATGCATGGGCTCCTGAGTTCAAATATTTGGCTTAAGGCTTTAGCATCTAGCCGCGTGATAAATGCATGTAAAAGTGTCATTTCACTGTGCTTGGAGTAACCCCAAATGCCAGGAATCAAGGACATATATCCAAAATCAAGGCAGCTGGGTCAAGCATGTTTCTGTAGCATTTGAGATATCTTTATTTAGGCAAAGCTGTTACTTTATATCTTGTCTTATTTTGTGGGAAGTGGGATTTTAGAACTGCAGCACTGAAATGGAAATTATTTATACATGGTTTATATGGAATGGTTTCCCTTTCCCTCGTCTAAATATCTAAGAAACTTAAAACATAGAGTCTGGCTATGTGGGAATGTTCTTTATCTAGTTTTCTGTAAGCCAGCATGACGTTAGCTACAAAGTGCAAAAGAATTACAACAATGAGAATAAAATTCAGTGTTTCCATACAGCCATCCTTTGAATTTTAGCCACATACACACCTTCAATCTGAAACTAAAATTGGTTAACCAGAATTGGGAACTGAAATTTGTAAGTTTATCACATGGCCATTGGTTACCTGTGATCACCCAATTATGAAAACAACTTACAAATTATTGTCAAAGCTTTTCATGATGCCATCCTTCTTGCCTCAAAATTCATGTTTCTGCCTTTTAGTAATTTCTCCAGTCATTTAATGGTAACTCTTATTAATACATTTTTATGGAGGAAGCATCTTGCCAAAAGTGGAATAATGCATCCAAATTTTGGAACATTGTCGTTTTCTCTGTTCTCTTAAATCTGTTGTCCTGTAGCCTGTCCTGTCCCTGATTTAGTTAAAACCTCCCTATTTTCATAACCGCCCCACTTTAGAAGGGACTCCCCCCATTCAGACCCATTGGTTTCATCTCCTCCCACCTTCTAAGTTGTCCCACATTCTGTTTTAACTTTCTTTTCTTTCTTTATTTACGTCCATTACAGCCAGATCTCTATGGCTCACAGATGTGCCCAGGGAAGCTCCCAGAGGTGCGTCACAGGCCCAAAAGAAGCTTGCATCAAAGTGCTTCTTTGAGATGTCATAGCACTGCAGCAGCAGGTTCATGTGTGTGCAGTAGAGTTGTTGCTTGGCTTATCTCACTTTTTTGTTGTCATTCCCAAACTCTGGAGGCCCACGTCACACATTGTTTTGCCGAGACTTCATAGGACAAAGCCACATAAATTGTGTCTGGATGCACTTCAGGAATAGTGTATCTGTTTATCTCTCCAAGTTGCTCTTGGAGGTTGGATAATTATGAAATTGGGACATCTGTAGGCTTAACATGTAGGAAAGAATGTTGAATGTACAATCCAAAGCTAACCTTGAATTTTTGCAATTCTCCTTGGTTAGATTTCCAAATACTCCCTCCTCTCTGCTCTAAATGCTTCAGATTATTACAAATTCTTACAAGGCTTTGGTGTGGTTTTCATAGTCCCCAGGTTCTATGTGGCCTACAAATGAAGTGAGGAGGAAGGGAGAGAGAGAGGAGAGGAAAAGGAGGGCATGCCCTGAAGAAAGCTGCAGGGAAAATGCCCAAAGCAGCATTAATGTTACTGTTTAGCGTCTCAGTGGTTTTTGCTCCTCCACAATTTTATTTTTGTCTCCTCCCAATCTGCCTTTATAGTAAAGCTCTAGACCCAAAAAATTACATTTTGTAATCACAAAGTATAACCTGACCAAAGGTGAGACTCCTTTTATTCCAAAATATATTCTGATTACAACATGACCAGAACAGCTTGTGTTATTCTAGTCATAAAACTCACTGATCTGCACTATACTATGCTGTGCACAAATTTAGAGAGAAGTCTTGCTATGTCTGCCCTGAGTCGCCAGAAAAAAAATAAGCTAAGCCGTAAACATCATTTCATGGATGAGCAGAGTCAATATGGAGGTGATTTTCATGTGCTTTTTTTTTTCTATCACAGTCATACTCCCACCCACCCTTTTTAAGTTGGATCCTAGTTTTACCTATGTGTTTTAATTAGAGAAGAGAATGATTGCATTATTAAGTTACTAACTTTAAATCTAGAATGTAACTTCAGTTTCCCAAGTGTAATCCTACAGGTAGCATGGGCTTCTTGGTGAAGAACTTTACTGGAACATAAAAATGCTGCTGCAGAATGTTCTGAGCTGCCATTCTTTCCCTTTGGTTGTCCACAGGGAATTCCTGAGCAATGGGCACGATTACTCCAAACCTCCAACATAACAAAATTAGAACAGAAGAAGAACCCACAAGCTGTTCTAGATGTTCTCAAATTCTATGATTCCAAAGAAACAGTCAACAACCAGAAATACATGAGCTTTACATCAGGAGGTAAGAGGAAGTCTATGGTATCAAAGGTAAAGAGCATCATGTTAAGAACAAAATGTCTGTAGGACATTTGAAGTGAGTTCTAGTACCTTCATATGGCGTCAGCATAAGGAAACCAAAAATGAGTTGGAATTTGAGGTTGATGTTAAGTTATGTAACTCAAGTATTTTTAGAATCCAAATAAGCTAATTATTTAATGAAGTAGTAGTTCTGAGCTTGAATTAACAGTCAATGGTTGTCTCTTTACTGGCATAAAGACAGTCATTTATCAGGCCTTGTGATATGTTCATGAAGAAAGAGTTGTATGTGTGAAACTGTGGTCTCTGGAAATTTATTTTGTCCCTTAGATTCATTGATTTGTACCATGATGACACAGCACACATTTTTTTGGTGTCAGGTTATTTTGATAAGACCCCAAAATCAGACTGAAAAGGGGAAACTATGTCTTACTATTTTTAGAAATTAAAATATCCATGTTATTGCCAAATCTTGACCTCATTTGCTAGTGTGTAGATTTAGCCTTTATTTGGAGCTTTGATGTTCAAATTTTCACTATAAGCAGCTGTACTAGTCCATTTTTATGCTGTCTGTAAAGACATATCTGAGACTGGGAAGAAAAGAGATTTAATTGGACTTACAGTTCCACACGGCTGGGGAGGCCTCATAATCATGGTGGGAGGTGAAAGGCACTTCTTACATGTCAGCGGCAAGAGGATATGAGAAAGAAGCAAAAGTGGAAAACCCCGATAAACCCATCAGATTTCATGAGACTTATTCACTATCATGAGAATAGCACGGGCAAGACCGGTTCCCATGTTTCAATTAGCTCCCCATGGGTCCCTCCCACAATATGTGGGAATTCTGGGAGATGCAGTTCAAGTTGATATTTGGGTGGGGACACAGCAAAACCATATCATTCTGCCCCTGGCCCCTCCAAATCTCGTGTCCTCACATTTCAAAACAAATCATTCCTTCCCAACAGTCCCCCAGAGTCTTAACTCATTTCAGCATTAATCCAAAAGTCCACAGTCCGAAGTCTCATCTTAGACAAAGCAAGTCCTTTTTGCCTATGAGCCTATAAAATGAAAAGGAAGCTAGTTACTTCCTAGATACAATAGAGGTACAGGCATTGGGTGAATACAGTCATTTCAAATGGGAGAAATTGGCCAAAACAAAGGAGTTACAGGGCCCATGCAAGTCCAAAATCCAGTGGGGCAGTCAAATCTTAAAGCTCTAAAGTGATCTCCTTTGACTGCAGGACTCACATCTAGGTCAAACTAATGCAAGAGGTGGGTTTCCATGGTCTTGGGCAGCTCTGCCCCTGTGACTTTGCAGAGTACAGACTCCTTCCAGGCTGCTTTCACAGGCTGCTGTTCAGTGTCTGCAGCTTTTCCAGGTGCACAGTGCAAACTGCCAGTGGATCTACCATTCTGGGGTCTGGAGGATGGTGGCCTTCTTCTCACAACTCCACTGGGCAGTGCCCTAGTAGGTACTCTGTGTGTGGGCTCTGACCCCACATTTTCCTTCTACACTGCCCTAGCAGAGGGTCTCCATGAGGGCCCCACCCCTGCAGTGCCTGAGCATCCAGGCATTTCCATACATCTTCTGAAATCTAGGCATAGGTCCCTAAACCTCAATTCTTGACTTCTGAGTGTGCACAAGCTCAACACCATGTGGAAGCTGCCAAGGCTTGGGGCTTCCACGCTCTGAAGTCACAGCTCGAGCTGTATGTTGGTCCCTTTCAGACACAGCTAGAGCAGCTGGCACAGAGGGCTCCAAGTCCCTAGGCTGCACACAGCATGGGGACCCTGGACCTGGTCCACAAAACCACATTTTCCTCTTAGACCTCTGGGCCTGTGATGAGAAGGGCTGCTGCGAAGTTCTGATATGGCCTGGAGACATTTTTCCCATGGTCTTTGAGATTGACATTAGGCTCCTTGCTACTTATGCAAATTTCTGCAGCCAACTTGAATTTCTCCCCAGAAAATAAGTTATTCTTTTCTATCACATATTGAGGCTGCAAATTTTCCAAACTTGTATGCTCTGTTTCCCTTATAAAACTGAATAGCTTTAACAGCACCAAGTCTCCTCTTGAATGCCTTGCTGCTTAGAAATATCTTCCACCAGATACCCTAAATAATCTTTCTCAAGTTCAAAGTTCCACAAATCTCTAGGGCAGAGGGAAAATGCCACCAGTCTCTTTGCTAAAACATAGCAAGAGTTGCCTTTGCTCCAGTTGCCAACAAGCTCCTCATCACCATCTGAGACTACCTCAGTCTGAATTGTATTGTCCATATTGCTATCAGCATTTTGGACAAAGTCATTCAACAAGCCTCTATGAAGTTTCAAACTTCCCCACATTTTTATGTCTTCTTCTGAGCCCTTTCAAACTGTTCCAATCTCTGCCTGTTACCCAGTTCCAAGGTCACTTCCACATTTTCAGTTATCTTTTTAGGAACACCCCACTTTACTGGTACCAATTTAGTGTATTAGTCCATTTTCATGCTGCTGATAAAAACATAGCCAAGACTGGGAAGAAAAAGAGGTTTAATTGGACGTACAGTTCCATATGGCTAGGGAGGCCTCAGAATCATGGTGGGAGGCAAGAGGCATTTTTTACATGGCAGCAGCAAGAGAAAATGAGAAAGAATCAAAAGCAGAAACCTGTGATAAACACATCAGATCTTGTGAGACTTATTCACTACCTTGAGAATAGCACGGGAGAGACCAGCCACCATGACTCTATTACCTCCCACTGGGTCTCTCCCACAACATGTGGGAATTCTGGGAGACGCAATTTAAGTTAAGATTTGGATGGGGGCACAGGCAAACCATATCAGCAACTGAAATGTATATACCAAATAATACTTTCACATTTTGAGATAGATGATTTGAGTTCTCTCTACAATAATTTATCAACTTATTGTTTAACATCTAAAGGATGAAGGGAGTATTATCATTAGTATTCCAGCTATAAAGAGCCCCTACCTCTTGGCTCTGGATTTAGTATTAGGCAGCCTTTAAGTTTCTTTGAGAATGGTCTAAGGATACCCTTGGAAGGGGAAGAGTGTCTGATTTGGCCATATCAAATATCAAAGTCCAAATTTGAATGCATATGGCAATTTACATGCTAAATTGGGCTTTTTTTAAATGAGAAGATTGCTTAACTGCTGTTATCCAATGTTGAAAACCTAAAAAGAAAGCCATCAAGGAAAACTTTTTACTATATTTAAGCTTCCCCATAGAATAAAATAAGAGATCCTGGTGACACATCAAAAAAATGTTTTATGTGAGAAAATCAAGAGCTGTGCTCCAAGTTAGAACCATAGGCAACCAGAACTGAAAATGTATTCAAGAAATCATTTCAGTGTAACCACGAATACACTTTAGAGTCTCCGAGTTTGTTCTTTACTCCAAATAGCTATTGCTGTTTAACACTTAGTTTTATATGCCAGATTTCTCTCAACTTACAAAGATGAAATCCTGACAACTATATTAAAACTCAACTGTACGGTTGTACTGTACTGAGCTGAGTGTACCTTATCATAGGTTTTCTGAATGCTCTGGTGTTGGGACTGACTAATAGCAGAGGAGAAGAGGAGGAGAAGATGGAGATAGCACAGGAAGGTGGAAGGAAGGAATAGAAAGGAGGTAGGGAGAGAGGAAAGTGGGAAAAATCCTAGATATACAGTAGTTCCTCACTTACCCATGTGTAATATGTTCTAAGACCTCCAGTGGATGGCTGGAACCATGGATAGTACGGAACCTTATGTATACTATGTTTTTTCTTTTTCTATACGTACTTACCTATGATAAAGTTATGAATTAGGCACAGTAAGAGATAAATAGCAATAACTAATAATAAAATAGAATCATTATAACAATATGCCAGGATCACTACATTTGCTCTTAAAACAAGAGGTACTTGACTACAAGCATTGTGTTATCTCCACAGTTGTTCTGATAACCAAACTGGCTATTAAGTGACTAATAGGCTGGTAGTGTAAACAGAGTGGGTACACTGAGCAAAGGGATGATTCATGTCTCAGGTGGAATGGAGCAGAATGGCATGAGGTTTTATCATACTTGAAATGGCGTGCAGTTTGAAACTTATGAATTGGTTATTTCTGTAATTTTTGATTTAATATTTTTGGACCACAGTTGACCACAGATAGCTGAAAGCACAAAAAGTAAAACTTCAGATAAGGGGGACTACTATAAATGTATAGAATCATACCAGTTAAGCATAGGTAATCTTGTCATTCTTGAATATAAATGAGATTCACTAGAGGCCTTCATTAATATCTGTAAATTGACCTGGTGAGAATATGGTGAGGATGTAATGTTGTAAGCCATTTTAAGAAAAACTATGCCATTAGTCATAATATCTAGTTAATGCTAAATTGGAGCATGTCCTTCTAGTTGAAATCATGCAGTTTTTCATTTTTATTTTTCTGGTATGGTCTCTAAATAAAACAGTCATTATGAAACAAAGATGACCTCTCTAATCTCACTTTGCAGATAAAAGTGCACATGGATACATAGCAGCCCATCCTTCGGTAAGTGAAAAATTGAAAACTGTTTCATATAATTGGTGTTTCCAGAGATTTAAGAGAATGTAACTGCACAGATCCAGTTTTTAGATATAGAGTCTTTTAAAAACAATTTTAAGGTATAATTCGGTATATAAAATTTACCTATTTTCAGATAAACAGTTCAATGAGTTTTGGTAAATGTACCTGTGCTACCATCAGCACAATTGAGTTTTAGAACATGTCCATCACCCCAGTAAAATCCTTCATACCTGCTTACAGTTAACTCTACCCACCCAACCCTAGTCATAGGCAAGAACTAATATGGATTCTGCCTTTATGGATTTGGCTTTCTGGACATTTCATGTAAATGAAATAATACAGCATGTGACTTTTAGGGATTGGCATTTTGTACTCAGTTTAGTTCTTTTACAATTCACCCAAGTTGTTGTGTATATCAGTAATTTGTGTTCCTTTTTGTCTCTGCACATTCCAGAATATGATTGTACCATTGTTTGTTTAGCCATTCATACTCTGAAGGCTCTCTAGTCTATTTTCAGTTGCTAGCTATTACAAATAAAGCTACTAGGAACATTCTTGTACAGGGTCTTTATATTGACAGTGTTAAAGGTTTACATGTAGAACCTTGAGAATAATAATCATGTTAATAGAAATTTCTCTGAACACCTACAGTGTACACTTACAATGTAAACTGTAAGATAATTTTACTTTTACATGTACTTAATCTTTCCTACAGCCGAATTAAGTAAGTCTTACCATTGTCCCCATTTTACAGATGAGGAAACTGAGGTTTGGAGAAATTAAATAGCTTCTCTAAGGTTATAACAGTATACGTTTTGTATGTCACTTGTTCCAACAAACTGAGGTAGGAACAAACAAAGTTTATTGCAAACTGACTTAGGCCAAAGTCACATAGATAATTTTTATCAGAAAAATGACTGGAAAATAAGTAACCTACTCGTTGGAAGTACTATAGTTTCTGAAAGAGTATTTGTGCACTTTAGACAGAAAATAATCTCAGATAAGGCTTCCCTTTCTGTGATTTTCATTTTGATATCCTGATAGAAATTACTTCTTGCCCCATTTGCTTTTCTAGGGGTGAAATAATTTGCATTACTGAAAGTCTGTTAACCATTTATTCAAACAGTAATTGATGACCTAGCTGATTCTTCTTCCTTTTATGGCAGACAAATGCTTGTTTGCTTGCCATCACCCTAGGTAGCCAGTATGACCCCACTAGATCTTTTTTAGTTGTAAAGAGTAAAGGCTCTGAAATAGTATATCAGTTTCTCAAAAATTAAAAGTAGTATTAACCATATGATCTAACTGTTCCACTTCTGGGTATATACCCATAATTGAAAACAGGGTCTCCAAGAGATATTTATACACCAAAGTTTATTGCAGCAATATTCACAGTAGGCAAATGGTGGAAGCAACCTGAGTCTCCACCAACAGATGAAGGGTTAAACAGAAGATGGTATATATAAACAGTAGCATATTATTAAGCCTTAAAAAGAAGATAATTCTGACACGTTAAAACATGGATGAGCCATGAGGACATTATGCTAAGTGAAATAAGCCAATCACAAAAGGCCACATACTATATGATTCCACTTATATGAGGTACCTAGAGGAGTCAAATTTATAGAGACAGAAAGTAGAATACTAGTTACCAGGAGCTGGGGGAGGGGAAGTGGGGAGTTGTTTAATGGGTACAGAGTTTCAGTTTTGCAAGAGAGAAAGAGTTCTGGAGATGAATGGCGGTGATGATTATACAACAGTGCCCTCAACAGTACTGAAATGTATACCTAAAAATGGTTAAGATGGTAAATTTTATGTTATATATATTTTACTACAATTAAAAATAAAATGAAAAAAAGAGTGAAGACTCTGGACATAGATATTTCATCTGATTTCTCCATTTACTAAGTATGTCACTTTGGGAAAGTAGCTTAGCTTCTCTGAGCTTCTTTCCTCAGCCATAAGAAGTAATAATAATAGTACTTACCTCCTAGATCTTGTGTGAATGTTAAATGTGATAATGCATATAAAGTACTTAGTATAGCACCTGGCACACAATATGTGTTTGTTATATGTAAACTATTATTTTTACGTGGCCACAAGAGGAAAAACTCACTCTCTTCGCACACGAAGCTTGTACTTGCACTTTGCTCAGATTCACCAAAACAGAACAGAATATGGCCCTCTTATCTGACTGATCATTTCCCCTCTTCCTCCTTCTTTGCTATGACAGCTTCCTGGGCCACACTGAAAACAACATGTGAAGGGAGGTAATAGGAAAATGGGAATAACAAAAATGGCAACCCTCCATGATCAATGCATACTTTACCTCCTTTGATTTCAGTAATATCATGCTTGTGCAATCTTGACTGGGTATTCTGGCAAAAAAAAAAAATAGTTATTTTTTTTTAGATTGGTCAGCTTTTGAAACACCAACTTGCTAGAATAGTCTGTGTATTGGTTTTTGTCTTCTCCTAAGATATTAACTGTTTCTTTTGAAATTGGTTCTATTGGTTTTGCTTGTAGAATTAAAACAAAGTCGATGTAATGGCTAAAATATTCCATTAAGTTAGAAAAAAATAATAATCTCACTGTCTAGAGATAAAACAAATAGATTTTTACTTATTTAGCATATATTTACCAACTGCCTCCTTTAAGCTCTAGGAAGTTTGGATCTCAGACTAGTAGGGGAAGGTAAACATAAACATAAAAAAGTACAATACACCAGCCTGAGAAACCCCATCTCTACTAAAAATGCAAAATTAGCTGGGCATGGTGGCGTAGGCCTGTAATCCCAGCTACTCCAGAGGCTGAGGCAGGAGAATCACTTGAACCTGGGAGGTGGAGATTGTGGTGAGCCGAGATCGTGCCATTGCACTACAGCCTGGGCAACAAGAGCAAAACTCTGTCTCAAAAAAAAAAAGTAGAATACAATATGAATAGTGATCAAGCACAGTGGCTCATGCCTGTGATCCCAGCATTGTTGGGGGTCGAGGTGGGCAGATTGCTTGAGCCCGGGGGTTTAAGACCAACCTCTGTAACATGGTGTGGTGGTGCACACCTGTAGTCCCAACTACTTTGGAGGCTGAAGTGGGAGGATCACTTGAGCCCTGGAGGTGGAGGCTGCAGTGAGCTGTAATCATGTCACTGCATTCTAGCCTGGTGACAGAGCAAATTGTCTCAAAAAAAAAAGTATATGGATAGTATTACATATCTTAAAATATGTCCATGTGCTATGAGATTTCAGAGAAATAGATTGCTTTTAGCTGGGAAGGGAAAGGGAAGCAAGCTCTTTTCTCTAAGGGCTGAAGCTCAGTGGGCAATACCAAATAGATACTTGATATGTATTTGTTGATTGTTAAGTTAGAAAATGATTCATAAAAAGTTGGCATTTGAGCTAGACCTTAAAGGTCAGGTGAGATTTGGATCTTTGAAGATGGGAAGGGCATTTTAAGTACAAAGAAAAGCATAGGCTGGGTGCGGTGGCTCATGCCTGTAATTCCAGCACTTTGGGAGGCCAAAGCAGACAGGTCACGAGGTCAGGAGTTTGATACCAGCCTGGCCAATATGGTGAAACCCCATCTCTACGAAAATACAAAAATTAGCCAGGCGTGGTGGCATGCACCTGTAAACCCAGCTACTCGGGAGGCTGAGGCAGAAGAATCGCTTGAACCCGGGAGGTGGAGGTTGTAGTGAGTCGAGATCGTGCCACTGCACTCCAGCCTGGGTGACAGACTGAGACTCTGTCTCAAAAACAAACAAACAAAAGCATAAGAAAGGGCATGTTGGTGAGTAGAGCAAGGAAACAAAGAATATGGGGTTGAATGAAGACTGGGATGCAAGAAAGGGAATTAGGAAATAAGCCTTGAAGGTTAAGGTAGAACCAAATCATACAGGCTCTTAAATGGTATTCCAAGGAATCTGGCTATTCCAGTATCCAGTGGGAAGCTTTTGAAGTGTTTTGGAGTAGGAAGGTTAAGTGATTAACGCTTATGCCTTGGGAAGAGTAATCTGATAGCAAATGTCTAGAATGAGTTAAGGACAAAAGGTTAGACTGGATGAAGGGAGACAAGTAGGGACAATATTGCAAGCATCCAAGTAATCAGAGCCAGAAGTGAGGTAGTAACAGTAGGAATGGGGAGATTACATTCAAATTCTAGAGATATTTAGATTATTAATTGGATGTTGGAGGAAAGGGTGAGGTCAAAGACGAATACAGGCTTAAACTGATGGGTGGGTAAAAATATAATGATGCTGTCTTTCAGGAGAAGCCAATTTCTGTGGGAAGATGCTGAGTTCTTTATTGGACAGTTTGAGTTTGAAGGGCTGGCAGGACTTTCAGGTGAAGAGAATGGGTTGACTGCTTGATGAAGGCTAGGTTTCTATTGATTGAATAAACTGAATTGGACCCTGATATTGTATTTGGATCACTTCAGTGGGACTCAGTTCCTTAGGAATGGATAAATGCACCCTGTGTTTTCCTTATAGTTCTAGAGGAGAATATGCTTTGCAATATGTATGTCTTTTTGCATCATAAAAAGTCCCAGTATTAGCTGGCTGTCTACAGAATCTGATTTAATGGGACTGATTATCCCTTGTAGACATAGCCTGAACTGATCACAAGTTTTGGCATCGTTTAGTAGCCTGTGTAAGAATTAAAACAGAAGCAATGTTATATTCTCTAAGTGTTTTAAACTCATGATTCTGTAATTAATATTGAATTCAGGGATAAATCTCATAGTCATATAACACCTACTTTATTGCTTATTTGTGGATATCTTAACTCATTCTAGACATTCAATATCTTTGAAATTAGTGCATTCAATTTCAAATACTGTTCAGGGACCCACTCTTTATTTGAGGCTAATTTTAAAATTTCATATGTTTATTATACGGTTGAAACAAATCACATATTTAGAATCCTAAGTTAGCATTCCAAGTGGAAGGTAACAGCAATAATATGTCATTATTGTGTTGTCATATTGAATGTGCCATTGTCTGTGCCTAGAGAAACTGGGTGTGCAGTTGACAGATTGCTCGTTTGTGATTTGCAGTACTGGTTAATTTTTTTTAACATAGTTTAGTAGTTCTTTTACGTCAATGTGTATCAGAATTTCCTGGGGATTCTGTTAGATTGCAGATTCCCGGGCTCCACTCGCAGAGTAGATCTGGAGTAGAACCCTAAAATCTACATAAACAATCACCAAAAGTGGCCCCCAAACAATGTTTTATTTTATCTAAAGCCTCCAAAGTCCTTACCTCTAAGTTCTCTGACCTTTAAAAATTAAGCTCAGAGAAAATGGAATTTCCTAAGGTAGCTACTCTAGCTGGTATAGTCTCTAGAGCAACGTTCAGAACTTAGAGTCCATAAGTGGGCTTCAGATTTATGAACTGTTGAGGTTATATGTAAAAGCATGTATCTACCTGTATTTTTTCTGGGGAGATAGACCAAACCCTAAGAGCCTAGGACCCAACTTAGCTTAAGAACTACATTCCCGGCTGGGCGCTGTGGCTCACGCCTGTAATCCCAGCACTTTGGGAGACTGAGGCAGACAGATCACCTGAGGTTGGGAGTTCGAGACCAGCCTGACCAACATGGAGAAACCCCATCTCTAGTAAAAATACAAAATTAGCTGGTCATGGTGGCACATGCCCGTAATCATTTCAGTTCTCAGTACCAAATTGTATCCTTGGTGGATTGCTGGGGATTTAATGCTCTCTGGCCCAACTATAATTCAAAACATACTATCCACTCAATGCCACACATTCTTTCCAGTCAGCCAACCAATATGGCAGGATACTGTTTGGTCCAAACTGAACAGAAATGTCTGTCTTTTTCTTTTCCCACAAACCTTCAGAGGATAAAAACCTTCAGGTTTTCTGATAGTCCCTTAAGTCATTCCTTGGAGTTGGGGAATGGCCTCCATTTGAAATTAGCAGTGAAGATAGTAATGAATGTTAACAGTCAGTGAAATCTTGCAGGTGGATCTTATCTAGTGAAGTATTAAGACTTAAGATGTGTAAGGTTGCCCCTTGGCCAATAGGCATTGATTGGTCTTTGTACCAGTTTAAGGGTTGAGCCAAGAAGAATAGACCTTGAATCATTTTTTTTGCCTCTAGGGCCATTTTTAGAGCTTAATAGACTGTATATACTCTCACTTGTAGGGGTCACATCATGCATTACTTCAAACATAATAAGGGGCCCCCATACTTCACTTTATATTTTTGCTATAAATTTTTGAAATAATAATTTTGAAATTATTTACTTACAAGTAACTTTTAAAATGTGTGGTTAGGTATAGTTTCTTGTTAAATCATTGTAAATACTCAAGAATTGTTGCTAAATAAGAAAATCTAACCTAAAATTTATATTTAATATAATGAAATTTCTATAAATGCTAAATATAAGTGACTAGTTAAGTTGGCACATTGTTATATTAACAGACATTTAATTAGACATTAATTAATTTAGACTTTATAGTTTTCTTGTGGCTTTTTGGAGCTGATGCTTTATTTCTGATGTCAAACACTTTCATAGGCCCACATAATACTTATCAACCCTGGGCAAGGTTCATATTGCCTAATGGATAAAATAGCACCATTTTCCATATAAAAAAGTACTCAGCTTCCACCTTTCTACAAAGAGACAGTGATTAGGTACATTATTGAACCCAGCTGGTGTAATATAGGGCAAATCTTTCTGGAACATAATATCAAAGCAAATTTCAATAACCCAAAAGCCATTTCTCCCTGTGCCCACTGAAGTGCCCTGAAGAATTAGTCTTTTGCAAGAAGAAAGTGATTTTTTTAAAATCTGGAAAATTAATGTCATTAACATATACTGCTATCCACATGGCTATACAATATAATAGTCCAGTAGTTATGGCTAAATTAAGAATAAATCTAGGTGCATAAATAAACCGATATCCAGTAAACATACAAACTTCAATCTATAAACCAGTTAGCATCTATATCAGAGCAATCAAATATTCTTTCAAATACCTGTTTATAAATTCTATGTTGTCTTCTCACAATCGATAAATCTTTCTGGCTCCTATCAGATTTATGATTACACCTTATTACTTCACCATAGGTTTATACATGAATGTAGAAAAGCAACATTGAATTTTTAATCACGACTGAGGTCCTTTGATGTAATAAGCTGCCTATAACTGCCTCAGGAGCTTTGTCCTCAAGAAACGAAAATTCATTGTCAGAATATGTTAGGCTAGTATACCCAATGGCATAAACAAAAACAAAATAAATGCATAAAACCAAAACAAAAACCACCTATAATAGCAATGTCCAACAGAAATGTAAACTATATTTGTAACTAAATTTTCTAGTAACCACATATTAAAAGGTAAAAAATAGGTGAAATAAATTTTAGTAATATATTTATTAGCCCAATATATTCAGAATATCGGCATGTCAACATATAATCAATTTAAGAAGCATTAATCTAACATTTTACAATTTTTTTATATTAAGTATACGATATCTGGCATGTAATTTACACTTGAAACACATCTCAATTCAGATTAGCCACATTTTAAGTGTTCTGTAGCCTTATGTGGCTAGTTGCTGCCATATTAAACAATGCAGACCTAAGCCATAGTTTATGGTTTTTAAACTTGAGCATGCATCAGGATCACCTGGAAGGCCTGTTATAACACAGATTGCTGAGCCCCACTTCCAGAGTTTCTGATTCATAGGTCTGGATGGAGCCTGATAATTTACATTTCTAACAAGTTCTTTGATGATGCTAATGATGCTGATCTGGGAACCACACTTTGAGAACTATGGCTATAGTTCTTTCAAAATCCAACTTCAGAACCATTTTACCACTGTATTAACATGAATGATCAAGAACTGACTCTAGGTATTGTCACTATTATACCACAATACTGTTGAATTATTGCATTTTATAAACCTTGCAAATTACCATTTACATTATGGTTAATATTGAGTAATTATTCATATGGATGAGTATTCCTTAGATGTTCATGTCTATTACTCTCTGAGTGCTTCTTTCCAGGAGGCTAGACAGGGAAGAGTCGTTTATTGGCTTGCTTGTTCTTAGTGAGTATTTACAGAGCTGTATTAATACCATATCCATATGCATGCTCTGATCCTCAGGTAGAAAATCGTTCCAGTTGGCAAACCATTGATCAATAAATTGATAATCTGCGCAGTATAGGTTCAAGGCTCTAAGAGCAATTAATTTGATTTTTAATGTATTTAAAAAACATTGAACTTTAATATATTAAGTGAATAATAGTCTATTGTTTTTGAGCTCAATGAAAAAATTTTTAAAAATATTAGACTTCATGGTTCTTTATGCCATGACATGAATTTATCTGTGAATAAGTTCGGAGATTGTATTCAGGTGAGCAGGTCCTGGCCACCAAATTGTTGATGATTCTGATCATTTGTGAAAGATGTAGTTTCCTCCTATCTCTACATAAATATTTCATTTCCCTTGTTTTATTTCTGTAGAAAAGCAATGAGGAGTTAATACCTTGTCTTTAAACTTTGTTTTTGTCACAAGAGTACAAAAACAGCATCTGAACCTCCATTGGCCCCTCCTGTGTCTGAAGAAGAAGATGAAGAGGAGGAGGAAGAAGAAGATGATAATGAGCCCCCACCGGTTATTGCACCAAGACCAGAGCATACAAAATCAGTAAGTCACAAGTGACTACTTTCAAATGAGTCAAAAAATGCCCTTTGGAATAGTCATAGAGTTAGAATACAGTTAAACAACTAGTACCTATTAAATATCATTTATGTTCCAAGAACTAGAGTATAAGATATGACTAAGGTTTTGAGGATGTTGTTTGAGGATACAAAATTAGCACATTAAACAAATAGAGAATAATAACAAGCAATACATAAATAACTGCTAAGTTATAAAACTGTTGGAGAAGTTAAGATAAGGAATGAAATCTATGTAAACCAGGTAGGAAGAATTGCATAAACAGAGGTCCCCAGATCAGAATTAGCAGGGCATGTATAGGGACATTCAAAGACTAGCTCCCATGATCTTTCAAGAATGTTGTACTTTCAGCTACTTAAAGTCCTTTTTTTTTATTTTTAAGAAAATACCACTTAAAAAATTCATTGATATGACAATACCCTGACTCTACGCTCTTTCCTTGACCTGCTGTTTTAATTTTTTTTTTTTTTTTTTAAGATCTACACTCGTTCTGTGGTTGAATCCATTGCTTCACCAGCAGCACCAAATAAAGAGGTCACACCACCCTCTGCTGAGAATGCCAATTCCAGTACTTTGTACAGAAACACAGATCGGCAAAGAAAAAAATCCAAGATGACAGATGAGGAGATCTTAGAGAAACTAAGTGAGTACTTTTGTCGTGATTATTTTCTTCATAGGAGTGTTTCTCATAAGCCATTTAAAATGGGAATTGATCCTTTGGAGGTTTTAATCTGCTAATATTAACTTCAGGCTTCCCAAAATCATGAGATGAAAACTTTGGGACTCACTGCATATGCCAGATACTTCCTTCCTTCCACTCCTACTTTGACAGGAATTAAATAGTTTTACTTGAAGGAATCAATTGAGGTGAAAACTCGATGAGACAAATTAAGTAGCAAGTTTTAAGATTATATCTGCAAAAGTTATAGATTAGTCTGATAAAATATGTTATGATCATAACCCAAGGGCCCTCAAGTAATCAGTAATGATAAATATGTCAACCTCAAAGCCCAACAGTAAATCAAAACTTGGAACCACAAATAGTATAGTTTTCCCCTTAGTTCAGAAGCATTTCTACGTGGCAGGAGAGACAGAACCAGCAAATGCTAGTCGCTTCCTTCCGCAGTGTCATTAGTGTGTACATGCTCGTGTGTGCACACTTGTTGCCCCAGTTTATAAAACACTTACCTTCTAGTTACTTTTCTGGGTCAAGAAGATAAAATATATATATATGTGTATATATATATATACACATATATATATATTCTCTGCTGAAAAGTTAAAGGTTTGTAAAGCATATTCATTAAACTCATACTACAAAAGCATCTAACAAATTGCTAGATATCAGCAATCAGTGCTCCCCAACCCCCAGTTTGACTAACTCCTACTCATCCTTCAAAACTCAACTCAAAAGTTGCCTCCTCAGAAAACTGTTGCTTGTCTGTCCCAGTCCAAGTTAAGGGCTTCTCTTCTTTACCACTTTCATTGGAGAACATATCACACCGTATTAGTCTGACTTCTTCACTAGATTGTGAGCTTCTCAAGGACAGGGACTATGTCCTTTTTTCCCTATATGTCCAACTCCTAGTTCATGCCTATTACATAGAGGCATACAACAAATGTTTGTTGAGTGAATGAATGAAAAAAATAATTAAACAAATACATCTTTCCTGAGTTCCTATTTGTCTGTTCTATACAAGAAACTTTGGAGAACACAACAGAATGAAACTTTCCTGTCATCAAGAAACTTAATCTTTTTTGGAAAATACGATTTAATAGTATGATACAATTAGAGAATAAAAGAATCTCATTTCAACTAAAAAAAAAAAGACCTCAGAAAAACAAGAGAGTAATTCCCACTACAGGCCACAGGGAGGCTCTGCAGAGGTGGTGGTAGGATGATTTTGTCCTCCAAAGGACATTTAGCAATGTGTGGAGACTGTTTTTATTTTCATGATTCACAGATTGCTAGTAGCATCTAGTGGGTAGAGGCTAAGTATGCTTCTAAACATCTTACAGTGCACAGGACAGCTACCCTCCACCTGCCTTACAATAAAGAATTATTCAATCCAAAATATCAAGAGCGCTGAGATTGAGACATTTGAGTTAGAAGCATTTGGAAAGGCAAAGGTCGGAGTTGCAGCTGTCAGTGAGCACTCAGAACTACAATTGCTAGATTTTTGCTAAGTGACTTTACTATTCATGATTAAATATGCCACTAGCACTAATACTAACAATTTGCTGTAATAACAGCAGAAATAATTCTCATTTATTGGGCATCTTCTGTATGGGCCACTTTACATACATTATCATAGTTTATTTTCACAGTAATTCCTTGCAGCTGATCTTAATATCCTCATTTTACAGATCAGTGAATGAAGTAAGCTTTAAAAAGCTTAAGTGACCAAGTCACCATACCAATGTGTGGCACAGCCAAAGTTTGAACTAAGACCTGTTTACCTTCAAAGCTTTCACTTTTTCCATTACCTACCTACTTTGTTTCTGCATATTTTTGTAAAAAGGAAGGATGACATGAAAGAATTGCCTGGATAATTTAAGTTCAATTATTCAGACAATTGCCCCAATGTTTTCCTTTATTTTGCATATGTAGAATGACCTATGTGATTATACCAGATTTTAAAAATCTAACTTGCTTTAATAAAATGACTGTTATTTGGTATCCATTTCAAATCGCAATAGATTTATTACAACAAAAATGCTTGTATAGTTTTGTTAAGTTAGCTGACAGAGAAACAAGCATTATTTTCTTGGGTCAAAATCTACTGGTGCTAGAGCTGTGCCCTTATTCTTTGTTGTTTATTCTGCTCTACACTGAGCAACGTGGTGAAGAAGGGGAAGCTGACTTTGATTACATTTTAATTAAGAATTACGTGGGGTTTTTTTCTGTACTGGACTTCATGCTTGAGCATAAAGAGAATCATTTTCCCTCTAGCCAGCAGGCCACCTGTGACTGCCAACCTTTCACTGGACTTGTAGATTTTGGCAAAGTGAACTTGCCGAGAAATGGAGCGGTGCTTCTCATGAAGCAGATCCAGTGAACTATAGTCCAAAGTCCACAAAGTCAGACTTTCTTGCTCCTGCTTCACCATTACCCTCTCTGTGCCTTCTCTCTGCCATTACACCTTTGTCTAAGGATAACTTTAGACAAGTCACTTAACTCCTCTGACCCTCAGCTTTTAATCTGTGGAGATAAGAATCATAACTACATTTTTGTAAGAGACAGGTCTGGCTCTGTTACCCAGGCTGGAGGGCACTGGGACAATCATAGCCACTGCAACCTTGACCTCGTGGGCTCAAACGATCCACCTTAGCCTCCCAAGTAGCTAGAATTTTAGGTGTGCACCACCATGCCGGCTAATTTTTTATTTTTTCTACAGATGGGGTCTTGCTGTGTTGCCCAGACTAGTCTTGAACTCCTGACCTCAAGCAGTCCTCCTGCCTCAACCTCCCAATGTGCTGGGATTACAGGCGGAGCCACCAAACCTAGGGAGTTCATCCTATGGTTAAGAGGGCAGATATTGGAGCCAGAAGAATCTACATTTAAATAATAGATTCATTGCTATTAGTTGTGTCACCAAGGGCCAGTTATTTGAATTTTTTGGGCCTCCATTTTCTCATCTAAAAAGTGGGGATAATGATAAATAAAAACCTCAGCAACAGTATCGGGCACATCATAGGTGCTCAATAAGTGGTAGTTATTATTACATGAGTATAAAGCCTTAATAAGATAATACAGTGTGTCAAGCTTTGAAATAAGTCATCACTGGGTCTCGGTCATATACTTATACTAGCTGTATGTCTTTAGTCAAGTCAGTTAACATGTCTGAACATCAGTTTCTTTATCTGAAAGATGGAGATAATAATAGTGCCTATATAATAGGGGTTATGTGAGGACTAAATTAATTAAAGTATATAAGACATCTAGCACAATAAACAGTAGTATAAAATTATTATGCTATTTTTACAGAGTGAGAGTGATCATGATTTTCAGCATACAAATGGGGGTATGAGGTTTTACAGTGGGGCAGAATGATTGAAGCCAGGAATAATCCCAGATGTATGATCACTGTACAGAAGCCATCAAGTGTTGTGGACTCAAGGGCATCTTTGGAGCTTGGGGAAAGAGTAGAGGAGCTTGGGGAAAGAGTAGAAGAGCCTGTGCTGAGAGACTGAGAGGTAAAAGAGAGGAAAAAGGGAAACAGGGAGGTAGAAAGGTGGCCAACATCCCATAGTAGAGTGGACCTCATAAGCATGATGAAGAATAGATGGCACCCTCTACTAAACCATCCTTACCTTCAGCGTCAGTGGTCTGGTTACTAAGAGGTGGGCAGACCAGACCACAGAGCTATTCATCCTCCAATGCAGATACTGATTGTGGTGGCCAGACCAAGAGATCATTAATGGCTGAAATGAACAGATCATCTTTCAGTTTTACACAGACAAATAGCCTGGGTCTGGCTTGTTCACTGTGGTCTGTCCAGATCTGATGGAAAATAGAGAAACCCCTACATTTTAGTGACAAATTTCAAAAGCCATTGACTGTCAGTAAAATTGTGTAATACAGGAAATTTGTCTTCAACCTCCTTCCTCTGGGCCCCACAATCACCTATTCCTCATTTCTCGCCGCCCACAGCATTCCTCACTCAAAACCCTTTTTCCTAATTCACCCTCATATAGAACTGATATCAATTTAGAGAAATATTTTCATTTTTCTCAGAAATAAAAATCTTCATTATGCTAAAAGGATAATCTTTTAATGGTAGGAGTTCACCTTAGCTTAATATGTCAGAAAATATATTGATGGGATTTTCTGTCACTGTCACTGAACCCATATCATGAATGCTATTTTCAAATACAAGTATTTAGTGATTTCTTAAAATTTGTACTTTCAAATGAATGGTTTCTTTCTTATTTAGGAAGTTCTGGTAGGAAATTGTTCTGGTATTGCTTTTTTTAATCTTTTAATTTTGATTTGCTGATTTAAAAAAAATTCTCCTTATTGTGTCACAGTGTTTTTTCTTTATTGTAATTTGCAAAAACAAATTATAATAACTAATGGAAAAGATCACTTTAAAAACTTGTTTTGTAATTGAAAATGGTAAGCAAGGCCTCTTGCATACTTGCCTAACATCAGTAGATGGCAGCACACACTCTCCTGTGAAGGGCAATGGATGTGGAGACGCCATTTTATTTGAATAGCAGTTCAGTTCAGAAGCTTATCAAAATGGTTGTCTTTTGGTAATCCTCGTGAAAAGATTTATTTCCAGTTTTTTTCCCCCTGCATACCATGGAAATAAAGGTTGAATAATTTACTACCATAAAGCCACATTAACTGAACTCCACCAATTGGAATGGGTCATAATTCAGAAAGTGGCTTGGGCTGAAGCTTATTTGCTTTTTCTATAAGAAACAAGTTTGCTCTGCAACTTAATAGTAAAACTTTTTTAGAAGACTATAAACTGCTTAATAAAATTATGGTTTCAAGTGACTTCAAAATCATCATTTCCTTAAAATAAAAAAGTCCAGGCCCTTACTCATTAATAGCTAACTTTAATAAGGATGGCTCTCAGTTATATAGAAATCTGTTAGACAAGTTGAAAAACAAAATACCAACTTAGAAATTGCTAAATTGGTGGCATTCTATAGATATAGCTCAAGTAAAATATATTTTCCAACCTTGCCTTAAACTATGGAGCATTTACAAAAGGAAATAACTAATTGTATTTTATTTTAATTCGGCAAATATTTATTGAGTATTCAATATATTCTATACACAGCATTGTGTGAGGAGGCACTGAAGATATGGAGATGAATAAGACATGGCTCCTGTCCTTAAGACATAGTCTAAAAGGCAATATCAAATACCATGATATCAAATACCATGCACACACAGAGGAACCTATGCAGATGGCTACTTACTACATAGAGTAATTCAGCACAAGTGTTACATTGTGACCAAGACCTTAAATGAACCAGGAAGAACTGTGGAATTCCTATCATGTATATAATGTACTTTTCTATCCATGGATACAAAATTGAATGGATGCCAGATGATTATGGAATCCTTCAGATCTAATTCTTACAACTCTAAGTTCCAAATAGATATAGACTTCTGATGTATTAAGTACAGAGAGAGAGAAAGCAAGAGCAAGATAGAGAGAGAGACAGAGAGACAGAGAGAGAGAGAGAGAGAGAGAGAGAGAGAGAGAGAGAGAGAAGATACATTAGTAGCACAGAAAAGGGAAGTTGTTAATTATTCGAAGGAATCAGAAAAACCTTCTGAGAAGAGGCAACATCTAAGCTGAGTTTTTAAGAATAAATAGGAACTTGCCACAGAGAAAATATGGGAAGAACATTTCAGGCAGATAATGCGTGAAAGAAGACTTGAAGGTTTATGTCTGGGAACTCTGACTTATTCAGTGTTACTTAAATAAAGAATTGGCAGTGGATGGTGATATTGGAGTTGTAGGAGTAAGCAGGTGCTGATCATGAGCTACCATTAGTTTGTTATGCTCAGAGCATAAAGTTCTAGTGGGGAAGTAGTAAAATATGAGAAGAGAATGAAGCAGGAGCAAGATTAGGAACCTTGCATTGCCAAGGAGTTTTGGCTTTCGTATGTGGGTATTAGGGAGTTATCAGGTAATCCTGAACCAGAGAATCACACCATCAGGTCTGCACTTAGAGGGTCCTGATAGAGATGTAGAGCCTTGACTAGAGAGGGCAGCAGCTAGAAACCAGGAGTCTAGTTAGGAGGCTGTTGGAATAATCCAGGAAAAAGATGATGAGAGCCCAACCAAAGCAGCAGTAATGAGGAAGGGACACATTAAAAAGGTGTCTAGGAGATATCTTGTCCACCAAGATATAGGCCCCTGGTGGACAACTGCATGTGGGAATTGAAAGTAAGAGTCAATGATGACTCACGGATTTCTGACTCAGGCTACTGAATAGATGGATTGGCGTACTACTGACTGACATTGGAAATACAAAAGAAAAAGTATTATAACAACCCATATATTAGTGAAGCCTTATTTAACTTAATTGAAACGTGGACTTTCATTACAAAAACAAAACAAACAAAAAAAACCCCAACAACTTAATAAGTAATCCATGAGTGAAATGTTTAACTGATTATTTTTCCCAAGGTATGCTATCTACTGTTAGGTCTAAATTAAGTTATCTACTAGCCCAGAAAATAGACTGTTGTGTAAATTAGCATGAAGTATTTACTATCTGTGGCACATAACTGAGCACTTGAATACATATTTTCTCGTTCTTATTCATTTAATCAACAAACATTTGTTTAGTATCAGCTACTGTTCTAGGCTCCAACGTTATAGGGATGAAAAGACAAAGTTCCTGCCCTCAAGAAGCAGCATGTAAATCTCAGTAGAAGGATCAGAGAAGCTGGATAATTTGAGGTTTTATTGAAATGATAAATAAGAATTCATGGGTTAGATAGGAAAGGGAAAGGGGGAACACAAAGTGCAAAGACCTAGCACTAGATAGTGACAGTATTACTAAGACATAAAGTAGTAAGGGTGGAGAAAAAGAAGAATAATATAAAGCTAGACTGGTTAGATAGAAGCCAGGTGATGCTGAATGGTGAAGGGGCTTCTCTGTCTAACTACAGAATTTGGATTTAATCCTGTAGTGGAAAGGAGCATTTGAGTAATCATGAGCAGTGGAGCAAAATCACTCTGATATAGGATTATTGTACATCTTAGTCTGTCCAGGACAGTCTCATTTTATATGAATAATATGGTTCCGTTTTCCAAAGGCATGGAGTAAGAGGAACTAGAGAAAGCAGAATCTCTAAGTAGGTTATGACTGGCACAGTTGTTTGGATAAGAGATATTGAAGGCCTGAACAATAGCAGTGGCCATGGGCATAGAGAGAAGAGTATGAATAAGAGTGACAACTAGAAGGTAGAAGCTACAGATCTTCTCTTGATTAGTTCATATGTGAAAATCTCGTCTTACCAACTGAACACTTCTTTGTACCATGTGTTAGTAAGATATAACTCAAAGGTAATAATACTGACATGTTTGCATCCGAAAAGAAAGGAGGGCCAGAGGCATCCAAATAAATGATGCCCTTTAAAGTACTACCCTTGAAAAGCTGCACCCTCATTCCCATGATGGTTCTATAACCCCAAGTTTTTTCTGGGCCTTTTTGAACACTACTGCACTGAAGAGTCAGTGCTACTTCTGTGGTATTTATTCTCAGTGATAGCAAGTATTCATCCTCTCAGTGATGGATTGGATTTTTTGAAATAGCAAAACTAATATTTTTAAAGAGCCAAACATGATAAATTAATGGTTTCCTTATGTAGCTTATAAACTTACTAAGAAATGTTTGGAGCAATTTATAGAAACACAAAGTAGATTAGTCGTTGCCTAGGTATGTTTTTGGAAGCTAAAGGAGGATGGGGAGTAACTGCTAACAGGTAACAGGTACAAGGTTTCTTTCTGGAATAATGAAAGTATTCTAAAATTAGATCATGATGACATTTACACAACACAATAAATATGTTAAAAACATTCAATTGTACACTCTAGGTGGTTGAACTTTGTTATGTAAATCATGTCAGTAAATCTGAGAACTAGCAGTGTCCTAGGTTCAGAAATAGTTTTAAAAACACATGGGTATCATTACTTTATGATCAAACTTTGTTCTTCATTAGACTCATTTCCATCCCCACACCCTTAGCACTGTAATAGGTACATAGTAATTACTCTATAGATATTTGTCCAGCAGAATTAGATGTAGTATAGTGCTTAAGTTCAATTCAGAGAAGATAGTGATTTTACTAAATAGTGTGGATAAGTTCTTAGACTTTTTTTTAGCTATTATACCAATTTATGTACCCAGTATCAGTGAACAAGGGTTCCAATTGCTCTACATCATTGATAGCATTTGATATTGACAACCTTTTTAATTTTAGCCACTCTGATATGTCTGTAGTGTGAACTCATTCTGGTTTTAATGTGTATTTTCCGGAATATTGTGAGGCTGAGAACATTTTTGTATTTTATTTAACTTCAACTTTTGTTATAAAGGGTACACATGCAGGTTTGTTACATGGGTAAATTGTGTGATGCTGAGGCTTGAAATTCTAATGATGCCTTCACCCAGGCAGTAAGCATAGTACCTAATAGGTATTTCTTCAGCCCTCTTCCCCATCCTCCTCTGTCTAGTGATCCCCAGTGTTTATTGTTCCTATCTTTACACTTGTGTGTATTCAGTGTTTAGCTCCCACTTATAAGTGACAACATGCGGTATTTGGTTTTCTTTTCTTGCATTAGTTTGCTTAGGATTATGGCCTCCAGCTCCATCCCTGTCTTAGGTGTTTTTTTAATCTCCTAATATATAATATCATGAGAACTTTTTATAGAACATAAGCAAAATGGGTTATATTACTACTTTAATTAATATAAAACTATTTGTTATTTTAATAAATAGAAAGTATCATTTCTATATAAATTATAGCAATCACATGGGAGTATTTGTCTAATGTTTTATTTGACACTGACTCTGGCATCTTAATTTTCATTATTAAATTTAAAAATCAGTCAATAAATTTCTATTTCTCTCTCTCTCTCTCTCCCCTACACCTCCTCCTCTCTCCTTCTCTCCCCACCCATCTCTTAGGAAGCATTGTGAGTGTTGGGGACCCAAAGAAAAAATACACAAGATTTGAAAAAATTGGTCAAGGGTAAGTGATTGTTATTTGAAATATAAAAAGATGTGTATGAGCAACATACATTAAAATTAAAATTCATTAAGAGCTTGGGTTTCTGATAAATTATACTTATTTCCTGAATTATATTTGTGTCTTGCATTCTCAGTGTTGGCCTTTCAACTGGAGGGCTGACTGTTCATTAACCTAGGAGCACATCCTGCTGAAATCGTCATTATTGTTGGGCTGACGGTAACTTCTGTGGGGACATTTTGATGCCATGTAGTTAAAAGATTCAAACAGATTTCTCTAGAAAAAGCAGTAGGGTTATGGAAATTTCTAGCTTACATAAAAACCCCTTTTATCCCATTTCCCCCTTCAGCTACATGAATGGTATGATTAACATCCTGTTTTATTGTCAGAATGTAAAGTGACAAACTGAGGGTGGGGAACGTCCTTATGGAATGATCCGGAGGTAGGCAGAGTTGTCTGAGTGTGGAGGAAACAGACAATAATCCCTAAATGAGACCTAGTGCATCATTTTCAGTTAGTATACTTGTTAAAGATAAAGATTCCCAGGCTCCACTGCCAAAGATTTGATTTAGAAGTCTGGAGTGGAGTTAAGTGATCTGAAGTTTGCAAAAGTTCCTCAGATAATCCTGATAATCAGCAAGACAACGGAACCATTGCATTAGATTATTCACTAAGGCTGAAGGCAGAAGTCACCAGTTCTGAAAGTCAACTGTAATTATGCATGTCTCTCAGGCCTCAACGTGAAACTAGGCAGGTGGGTCTGAGCAGGCAACATCATTTGTAACAGGGCGAAGTTTTATTTAAAGGAAAGTGGAATCTTAAGGGACATCCTTAAATGAGGAGTGAGATGTATATTCAGGTATACCACCTACTGTATGTCAGAAATCAAGAGGCACCTCAGACTTCTCCTGGCTAAGACAAGGGGCTGAAGATAAAGGGTTACATCCAGTATGCTTGCAAAATTGTGCTAGCCCATCAGCCATTAGAATCTAATTATTTAGGGTAAGAGAAGGTAGAATTTCTTTAAGAACCTCACTGCTTTTCCTGGAGTACTTAGGTTTAAAAAAAATAAGTCATATATAAGCTTGACTATTTTTCATAATTTTATATTTTATTTGTTTATCCCCCTAGCTTTTGTACTAAAGTTTCTTTTGAAATTGCCAGTATATCTCAGGAAATAAGGGAAAACATTCATTATACATTTGGGCTAGAGAGTAGGTGAGGCACTCGTGGAAATTGTGCCTGGTGAGAATCAAGATGAGAAGACTCTAAGGGAGAAAGAAACTCAGGAAGAAATTCATGGCCAAGTTTATTTTTCCAGTCAAAACCATAATGACATTGTATTTGAACTTTCCAGTAGGCTAAAATATGTACCTATTGTTGCTCTTGCTTCTTTCTTTGTTATTTAATATCACTGGTATTCTCACTTGCTCACAAAAACGAAGAGCTTTGTGATCTCTAGAAGCTCCCTGTCACGCAATTGGTCAAATTAATATTTCTACTCATTGTTCTAAAACAGTGAGAAGCAACAGAACTTACCGTGATGATAGAGATGTTCTATATCTATGCTGTCCAACACGGTAGCCACTGACTACATGTGGCTATGGGGCACTTGGGATGTGGTTAGTGCACATAAGAAACTAAATTTATGTGAAATCATTTATTTGTTTAGCAGATATTTCTTGAACACCAATTATGTTCCAGGCACTATGCTAAGTGCTAGAGAGACAGAGATGGGTAATGATGGTGTGAACCCTCAAGGAACTTACAGTCTACACTGGTAACTGCTTGACAGGAAAATACAGGGTACAAGAAGAACCTTGAAGCAAGCTTACTCAATTCACCCAAGTGCAGAGCAGGGCTGGCTTCTACAGCCATTATCTCCCACTGGAAATTTTCCTTGTCTACCTCCAGTGGACTGTTTGTTTTGCTTAAGTAAGAAAGCTATACCTTCCCAAGTCCATATATCAACCTTAACTCCCCTTCTCCATGTGTAAAGGGTAAATACCACCAGGCAGGTTGCAAAAACACAGTGTTATGTACTAAGGGGACTCAGAAAACAAAAGTTGGCTTTTAGATTTTATTTTCATCTGGTTGAATCTCTGGTAGAGCTAACGATAGGAGGGGAAGGGATATTCAGTCCACTTAGAAATAGCAGTCCAAATCATTGTTGTCCAGTATGGTGGCCAGTAACCACATTCGGCCACTGAGCACTTGGAGATGTACTGTAAGTGTAAAATGCACACATGATTTCAAAACCTTAGTGTGAAAAAAGAATGTAAAATATCTAGTTAATACATTTTTTATTGATTGCATGTTGAGATATTTTGCCATACATTGGATTAAAGAAAATATATTATGAAAATTAATCTTTTAATAACCTTTAAATATGTAGCTCTAAGAAATTTAAAATATGACTTATGTTATATTTCTAATAGGCAGTAATTTCTAGTTGTAGCCTTAAATTGGGAATTATTTGTCTATGAATTTGTAAAGTGGTTTTCCATGGTTGTTTTTTGGAGAGTGGGAAGTGTTAAATTTTGTTTTCATTGTTCCAACTAAAAGCCAACTGAGCCAAAAATAGCACTGAATTTTAAAAGGAAAAAAATACAAAATGGTTTCAGATATCTCCCAGATACTAGGTAATGAAACAAGACTAATTTTGCCAAGAACAAAGATCAGGCCGCCAAGCAACCTTGTGTAACAAAGAGATTTCCTCTCTTGGCTATTATTTATGCCTGTGACTTTTAAAGATGAAAAGGAAATTTTTCTATCTCTGAGTCTCTTTGTACAGTCTTCATAATCTGAAATGAAAAATCAAAACATAAATCCTGCTTACCACTGCAGAAAGGTCTATTTTAAATTCCCAGCAAGTTCATCATTTTAAAGAATGATAAAGTAGCGGATAGTTCACTCATAGGCCCAACATGGCTTTTTAATAAGTCCTTAGAGGGTAGGGAGTCTATTTTATTCCTAGTTTTGTCTTTGTTAGTGTTTAGTACCGTGCTTTTGCACTTAGTAGGCCCTCTAAAACAATTTTGTACAGTTATGGCCAACAGCTGGGTTCACTTTGGCCGGCTACAAAGAACTGCAAAGTTGTCTGCCAAATCTATCTTTCTGGGTCTGTTTTTGCCTCAACAAATATTTGTTGAGCTAATGAAAATGTTTGTCTTTCCACCGCATCTTCTTATTCATAAGTGAGCGTTGAACAATGAGAACATATGGACATGGAGGGGAGCAACACACTCCTGGGAGGGGCCAGACAGGGGGTGGGGGGTGAGGGAAATGAGAATATTAGGACAAATAACTAATTGCATGCAGGGGTTAAAACCTAGATGACGAGTTGATAGGTGCAGCAAACCACCATGGCACACGTATACCTATGTAACAAGCCTGCACATTCTTCACCTGTAACCCAGAACTTAAATTTTTTTTGAACAAAAGAAAATGTTTGTCTTTCTAGCTGTCCCTTTCCTCTGTCCTGTGTATTTACATGTGGATGTACATGTCTATCTTGCTCCTCCTGTGTCTGTCTTTCCCTGTTTTTCCTTAATGTGTATTTATATCTTTGCCTTTCACAATGACATGGTCAGCCTCACCACATGTGATTCCTTTATTCTCTGGGTGTTTGTGTGTGCTAACGTCTGTCTTCTTCATGCATGTTGGCCTCACATTCTACTGCCCATTTTCACACACACCCCACAACCCAAATGGTCATAATGATATAAAATCAAGATGTATGTAAGATATAATCTACTAGCTTAAATCTATTTACTATGATTTTATCATCTATTTAATTTACTAATTTTATTTTTTGATCCTAGCAGATTGTTTTCTCTCAGTTCTTAATTGTTAAGGTAAATAAGCAAAATATTCATTTCTTTCTTTCTGGACCAAAAACAAATGAAGCCACATCCCACTTAATATCAACTTTCTTTTTACTTAAGTGGCTTACAGCTGATTTTTTCATGAATTACTGCCCTAAGTTATATAAACTAGCCTCTACTCTCAATATGTAGAGTCGTAAAATTGTATCTGTGTTTTTAATTGCTTTTGCCTTACCTATTATTATAGTGACATTCAAAATTGTTGTCAATAATCATTTGGTGTTAGGGATAATCAGTCCCAGTATTCTATTCTCAGCTCCAGAGAGCACAACAGTTCACTCATTTTCAGGAGCTGGATTTGAGAAGAGCTTCTCCATTAATCAACCTGATTTACTTGGTAAACTAAATTTTTCTCCAGCATGGGTTTCTGCCATCCCAGCATTCAGGCCTGGGGCCAGAGAATTGGGCTCCATCTTCCAAAAATCAACTTCAGAATCACATGTCTAATCATTTGAGGCCATAGCTGTGAGTCGATGGCTAAAAATGACATTGTTTCACTGGGTTTGCTGTGAAAAATCTTCTATAATTGGCCACCAAATCCAGACATTTTGAGCAAATTTATGCAAAGTTAAAAAAAAATAAGGAAAGAAAGAAAAGATGTCAGGTACCCCAAAAGTATCATTAACTTAACAACATGAATTTGTCAGAAATATATCTGGTATGGACTTGAGAATCTTCACTTTCTAGAATACTTATATAAAATAAGTTGTTTAATAAATGAGGTAGAGTGAGACAACAAAATCAAATATTTATTTTTAGTCAGCGGCTATCATTGGCAACCCTGTGTAATTCCTGAATAAGCAATAGCTATGTAACAGAGTGCTGAATTTACTAACATTGGCAGCTGTCTTCACAGATTTCTCATTATTTGAATTCATGTTAGGATCTTTCCTTAAATGAGAATGCACTGAAAAACAGGCCTTTTTTCTCTTTCAGGTTCATATTGTCTTTTCAACATTATAGTAGAAAAATATTTTTGAGGAAGGAGCTCAGAGGATCCAGTTTAACAAGTAACTTTTTAACATCAGTGAACCTTTAATGAATGCCTACTATGTGTAATGTAGAGTTACATTAGAGTTACACTTAAGAATCAGGTTCTGGGAGTTCACAGTGACCTTTATATTTGTTGTCCCTCTGAGTATTTGACAGGGAGAAAAGAAGAGTTGTATCAAGAAATAAGATGAACACCTACCCCCAATAATGTACCTTTCCTCTATATTTTATTTACACACTCATCTTCACTGTCATCTCTCACACGAATACTTCTTTGGCTACCCTGATCCTAGTTGACCTTTTCTGTGTTTCGTTTTTCTGAATCCTACAGATTATATCTGTGCCAGCATGTATTCGCCACTTATATTGTAGCTTGTCTGGACATGTAAAATTGCTTGAAACTTTGAGGAATGTAGAGAAATAAAGGGAGAATTTTTGAAAAACCTGAAGAAAAAGAAAGAGGATTCTGAACTCAGGGCTGTAGATAAATTATTTAATTTCTTTAACCATCAGTTTTCTCATTCATAGTAAGTAGAATGCACACATCTCATAAGGTTGTAAAAACAACTAAGAGAAGGCATTTGAAGTCCTTAGCACAGTACATGGCACGCAGTTAAATGCTCAGTAAAAGCTAGTTATTATTAGGGATGAAAGACACATTCATATCTTGCTATCATATAGAACAGAATATAATAAATATTGTGATGAAATTACAAAAAGCTCTGTGGACAGAGAGGAGGGACAAATTATTTACAGCCAAAGAGAGGGTTATGATGGATTCTTAGAGGAGTGTACACTTGAGAGTGACTTTAGAGGGTATAGGAATTTAGCGAGTAGGGGTTATGGGAAGTTTTGTTTGAACGAGTACTTATTTCAGACTGTAGATTTCATTCACTTTGGTGTCTCTAAGGACTGCATCACTGCCCCAGCATATATGCTCAAATATAAAATAACACAATAAGATATGAACTGTTAAATGTGTGTGTATATATATATATGTATATATGTATATATGGTTGAAAGTCTATTATGATGTTTAATTTGTTAATTTACTTTCATTTATGTATTTAAAACCACGTATTTTATAAACTATTATTTTGTAGATATTTTTCTACTCTCATATTTTATGAATGGTATAATTCAAAATCTCCTTATGTGTCATTCTTTTTGTAATCACTAGAGATTATTTTTGAGTCTTTAGCAGTTATTTAAATATATTGCCTGACTTCCATCTAAGATAATTGAGATTTTGAACCCACATAGAATTCTGTTCCTGGATATTTATTCCTAGTCACAATTACCCATTTATATAACATTAAGATTTTTGTTTTCTGAATTTGTCCTGTAGATGTATATTTAGGCTTTCACAACATGTATCTACTATTTGCTATATGACTTTTTAAAATTTCTATTACAAATTGTCGTACTTACACAAGTAGGAACATAACACAGGAACTTCTGTATTCTTATCTCTCAGATTAAACATTTTTTAACAATTTTTAGTAAAATCACAATGCCATTATAACATCTACAAACAATTAACAATTGCTTTATATCATTTAACTCCCAGTCTGTAATCAGAATTCTCTACTTGTCACAAAATACTATTTTTATAATTAATTTGTTCAAATCAACATCCAAAGGAGAGCTACACATTGCGTTTGTTGTGTATCTTATGTCTATATACCCTGAAGCAGTCTCCTTTTTCCACTCTCATTATCTTGTTGAAGAAACTAGTTGTTGTCTTGTAAAATGTAGCACTTTCTGGATTTGTCTGTTAGTTTCATTTGCTGTCATATAACTTGCTCCTTGATTCCCTGTATTTTTTTCTTTTCTTTTCCTTTTTTTTTTTTTTTTTTTTTTGAGATGGAGTTTCGCTCTTATTACCCAGGCTGGAGTGCAATGGTGTGATCTTGGCTCACCGCAACCTCCGCCTCCTGGGTTCAGGCAATTCTCCTGCCTCAGCCTCCCAAGTAGCTGCGACTACAGGCTGCGCCACCATGCCCAGCTAATTTTTTGTATTTTTAGTAGAGACAGGGTTTCACCATGTTGACCAGGATGGTCTTGATCTCTTGACCTGGTGATCCACCCACCTCGGCCTCCCAAAGTGCTGGGATTATAGGCATGAGCCACCGCACCTGGCAATTCCCTGTATTTTCTATAATTGGAAGTTACCTGTAGAGGCTTAGATTCAGGTTAAGCTTTTGCAACATTTATTCATAGGGGGTACTGTATGTTTCATATTGCACACCACACCGGGATACACACACTGTCTGATTGTCCCATAGTTTAGTAATAAGTAGATTGATCAGAAGATTCAATGGGTGACTGTCTGTCTCCTCCTATGTAAAATTTTCCATCAGCTTTTCATCCAATGATTTCATCTATTGTTGGTTTTTGTTCAAATCAATTATTTCATTAGGGACAGAATAGTGATTTTCTAAGCCTGTAATTTTTTTCACACTTCTTAACTAGAATGCTTTTGTTGAAAAGAATTTTACCTCATCAGCTAAGACTCTGGTTATCCTGAAATACAGTTTATATAGGAAAGTCAAAATAAATGCTTAAGTTTTTCTTTTTCTTTTTTTTCCTGAGATGGAGTCTCACTCTGTCACCTAAGCTGGTGTGCAGTGGCACCATCTCAGCTCACTACAACTTCCATCTCCAGGATTCAAGGGATTCTTCTGCCTCAACCTCCCCAGTAACTGGGATTACAAGCATGTGTCACCATGCCCAACTAATTTTGTATTTTAGTAGGGACAGGATTTCACCATGTTGGCCAGGCTGGACTTGAACTCCTGACCTCAAGTGATCCACCCACCTCAGCCTCCGAAAGTGCTGGGATTACATGTGAGAGCCACGACGCCTGGCCAAATGCTTGATTTTTAAATTGCCAAATTTCAGTGTAAAGAATTAGCATGGAGTTACCTACAAAAGTGTTCAATAAGGGGCATTTTGATTTTTTAGTAGGGGAATTTTGTTAAATATCTTTATAAAGTCTTAAAATTTTATATGTTCAATATGTTTCACTGAGTTGCATCCATTATTGTTTATGGTGGTCAAACTATTCCATCTTCGGCTAAGTTTTGACAGAGGTGTTTTAATAGCTTGTTTATGACATCTAGCATTTGCAGTTATGCAGTCATACCCTCTGAAATAACTTATTTACATCCTTTCTTTGTAATTCTGACAGGCAGTCCCTATGAGCATTCAAAAGCAGCATTAATTGAGAAGATATCAACCTAATATGTCCTTTCAGAACTGTATTTTATAGTTAAATGAATATGGACAAGTACCAATTACATGAAAGATTTTTATAAGAATTTGAATATAAGGCAGTTCCATTTTAATGAGGAGAAATTAGGGGGAAAACCCCTTATCTTGTATTTGGGTATATATGGTGTATTTCTGTGCATGCATGTGTGTTTGTTGTAGGTATATTTTTTAGCACAAATGGTAACATACTATATATCTGCTTTTCTATTATGTTTCTATGTTTTAGAAATGGTTCTATATTTGTACCTCATACTTTTTGAACAGAAAAACAGTGTTTTGTTGTTTGGATATACCATAATTTATTGAACTAGGCCCCAATGGATATAGATATTTAATTTGTTTTTGATGTTTTGCTATTATAAACAAGACTTCTGTGAAGATCCTTACAAATAAACCATTTTATACAAATTTATCATTAGAATAAATTCCTAACAGTGGAATCGTTATGTAAAAGGATATGTGCATTTTTTTTTTTCTGAGTTATCCTCCTAGAGGTTTTCTTATTTAACACACCATCAACAATGTATGTGAGTGCTGGTTTGCCCACACCTTTGCCAACACTGCTGTATTCATTTATTTGGGATTATATTACTATAATAAAAACACTCCCACACTGACTTTTTTTGAAAGGAAAATAAATAAGAAAGGAACTCTAACAAGAAAACATGTGGCAAAACAAAAGGCTATCCTGAAGAATTCATTAGCCAATGTAGTCCATGTCTTTATGATACCAAAGTATCTTCATTACATGTTACATCTCTCCATATATTAGATTAGCTATCCAGCTATGTTCAAAAGAAAGTGACAATGAGAGTATTTCTTGAAATCATTTTTCTCTTACACGTAGATATGCATCTGGCCAAAGGAATTTTGTCTAACATCTGGATCTTTGCCAATCATATCATTATATAGAATGATGATATACTCAATTTATCAATAATTGCAAACAAATTTTACTGCTAGCTATGTGTAATCAAGCCCTCAGTCCCTGTCTCTCTAAATTAGTTTTAGTTTTAAGACTTCAGAAACTAAATATATAATGTTAGGTATTTTTCAGACTTATCTCTGCTGCTCAGTGAGAAGCCCCCTTCTTCTTACTCTAACATGAAAGTCTCATATTGAAGATGAATAGCATTGAAACTTACTTCTTAAAAGACCTGATGAATAACAATGTGGTTTAAAGAACCTGACAAAGGCCGGGCGCGGTGGCTCAAGCCTGTAATCCCAGCACTTTGGGAGGCCGAGGCGGGTGGATCACGAGGTCAGGAGATCGAGACCATCCTGGTCAACATGGTGAAACCCCGTCTCTACTAAAAATACAAAAAATTAGCTGGGCACGGTGGCGCGTGCCTGTAATCCCAGCTACTCAGGAGGCTGAGGCAGGAGAATTGCCTGAACCCAGGAGGCGGAGGTTGCGGTGAGCCGAGATCGCGCCATTGCACTCCAGCCTGGGTAACAAGAGCGAAACTCCGTCTCAAAAAAAAAAAAAAAAAAAAAAAGAACCTGACAAAGCAGTGTATAGCATAGAACTCAGGTGCTGGAATAAAACCTCTCACATTTTTTGGGGGGTGGTTGTTCAGGAAACTATGGGCAAGAGTGGTATCTAGTGTACTTATAGAAGTGATTCTTTGGGTAGGACCACCCACTCCAAAAGTATTTGCCTCTTCATCGGATCTATTTTGGGCCACACAAGGTAGAACACTGCTATGAAGCACTAAATAGATGTAGTCTGAGCTTTATAAAAGGCTTTGTGATGTAGGAGATTGGAAATACATTAGCATTTGTGAAGAACAATGTTTATGGAGCAATGGAAGATGCTCTTTGTTCCACTTAATGCAAGTGCACTATGTTGTGTGCTATCCCTTGTAAAGAATGATGCCAGTCAATCAAACACCATTAGTAGAGTTTGCACGTTAGTTGTATTTTCCAGCCATAGTAATGAGCTTGTTTTAAGCCACCTGCCCCGCTTTCCTGTCCAGGCCCTCTTGAAACCAATAGCACACACTGTGAAGCAGCTGCTTAGACTTAATGTTGGAGTGAGTAGCCGAGAGTTATCTGGCCTTTCCAGGGATTAAGCCTTGTAATTGTGGCCTCATTATCACTGGACTATAACCCACTGAGCTCCCTGGCCCCACACCCATAATGTGTTACAGTTCTATTTAAAATTAGATGACCATGAATACTCTGAGAAAAGTCATGCCCTAGCTAAAGAACAGAAAATTCCCTGTTCTGATTTATAATCTTAGTAATTAAAGACTATACCATCTGGCCCCAGCTACATTCTGTATACTTAGAGCAGTACTGAGATAACATGATTTTTACATAATTTTATTTTTTCAAATTTAGAGATGCATTTTCCTGAGCCTTAAATGGTACATCTCTCAACAAAACAAGTAACTATATGGTAGTTAGTGAGACAATATCCTATCTAGACAATAAGCAACTATATGGTAATTAATATAGTGAGACAATATCTAGATAGGAGCCTACAAGTAGTAACTTTTTAAATACTCAGCAAAAGATAAAGTCTATTCCAAAAAACTAACCTCAGTTCATTTGCAGCCACATGACCAATCTTAATTGAGTCGGCAAACAAAACAACAACCTGTGTGTGGTTATACCGAAGGAATAAAACATACCATGTCCTGGGACAACCTAAATGGCTTGTGGGCTGAGTAGAAAATTAAAGGCAAGATAAACATTTTGAGGAGGCAGCTTAGCATAACGGGTACAAACACAAGCTTTGGGAAGTACCACACTTGCACTTAGCACTGATGTAAAAATGCTAAGAATCTATAGAAGAACATGAAATGGTGTTTAAGAGCATGGGCTGTGGAGACAAAGTAATGCATTTTTAAGCTCAGTTGCTGATTGTGAAACCTTGGGCAACCTACTTACCATTTCTTAGTTTCAATGTTCTCATTTGTAAAGTGAGGAAAATCGAATTTATCTCATAGAGTTGTACAGAGTGGACATTAAGTGAGATCATTCCTTTACAGAGAGCTGCAGAGAGTATGGCTCAATAAGTGAAACAACCTTTCTATAGCAGCAGCAGTAGGAGTACATGTAAAAAATAACGATCCTATATGGGGTTTAATCCCTGACCATGACCTCATTAGCACCAGATTTATACTTGTAAAACCTGAATAGGAATTTTGCCTATCTTTCTGGCTCCCTCATTCTTATTCCTACCAGACTCTTCTTGGACTTCATTGAGCCCTCTAGACCTCTTGCCCTTTTTGTTTTCTCCCAGTCTATAAGCTTATTCCTAGGCTCACATCTTTGCCCTTCTTTTCCTCTAATCCATGTCCATGCCAAAATCAAAGTGACGTATATAAATTATTAGTCCTACCATGTTGCTGCTTTTACAACTACTTATGATCATGGCTTGACATTGGCTCTTGGTGGGAAACATCAAAACCTGGTGAAGATTCCTGATAATGAAACTGACTTGTTTTTTGAGGAAAAGCCAGAATTTTAAATTGTTTGTTTCTTTCTGGACCCTTCAGGCTAGATGCCAGTGTTTCCATTTGAGTAGTAAGCGCTTGGCCATGTCAGGGAGAGACTGTTGATAAAGCATCTAATGTGATGCCAAGAAACCAGCAGTACTTATCACATTTTAATTGATGATGAGTCCAAATGATTGAGAAATCTGTTGTTATTATGGGCCTGTCCTTCCTGCTCTCTGGGCTTCAGATTTCTCATCTGTAATGAGAAAGTTAAACTGGATGTTCTTTATTTTCCTTTGAGTTCTGATAATGCATGATTACTTTGTGCTATCTGAAGGACTGATATTTGAAATAAAAATCTCTATCATAAAATAAAACATACTTCCTACAGGAATCTGGCTTTAATATAACTGCAGTGGAGGGATAATAGGACTCAATGTAATTAAATATTTAGCATAAAAATCAAATTGGCAGTGTTGCCCATTTGAGAACACCAGCCCCAGTGCACCAGAGAATTAGGAGTTTTAACGCCTAACTTTGATAGTTTAAGTTTTGGCATCCTTACATCCTAAAGTGCTACATGACACTGACTTTTTTTATTTTTAAGTTCTGGGATACATGTGCAGAATGTGCAGGTTTGTTACATAGGTATACACATGCCATGGTGGTTTGCTGCACCCATCAACTCGTCATCTACATTAGGTATTTCTCCTAATGCTATCCCTCCCCTAGCCCTGCACCTGCTGACAGGCCCCAGTGTGTGATGTTCTCTTCCCTATGTCCATGTGTTCTCATTGTTCAATCCCTACTGATAAGTGAGAACATACAATGTTTGGTCTTCTGTTCCTGTGTTAGTTTGCTGAGAATGACAGTTTCCAGCTTCATCCATGTCCCTACAAAGGACATGAACCCATCCTTTTTCATGGCTGCATAGTATTCCGTGGTGTATATGTGCCACATTTTCTTTATCTAGTCTATCATTGATAGGCATTTGGGTTGGATCCAAGTCTTTGCTATTGTGAATAGTGCTGCAAAAAACACACATGTGCATGTGTTTTTATAGTAGAATGATTTATAATCCTTTGGGTGCATACCTAGTAATGGGATTGCTGGGTCAAATGCTATTTCTGGATCTAGATCCTTGAGGAATCACCACACTGTCTTCCACAATGATTGAACTAATTTACACTCCCACCAAAAGTGCAAAAGTGTTCCTATTTCTCCACATTCCCTCTAGCATCTGTTGTTTCCTGACTTTTTTTTTTCTTTTTTTTTGAGATTGAGTTCCACCCTGTCACCCAGGCTGGAGAACAATGGTGTAATCCTGGCTCACTGCAACCTCTGCCTCCTGGGTTCAAGCAATTCTCCTGCCTCAAGCACCCAAGTAGCTGGGATTATAGGTGCACACCATCACGCCTGGCTAAATTTTTGTATTTGGTAGAAACAGGGTTTCACCATGTTGGCCAGGCTGGTCTCAAACTCCTGACCTCATGATCCGCCTGCCTCAGCTTCCCAAAGTGCTGGGATCACAGGTATGAACCACTGCGCCCAGCCATTTCCTGACTTTTAATGATTGCCATTCTAACTGGCATGAGATGGCATCTCATTGCCATTTTTATTTGCATTTCTTTAATGACCAGTGATGATAAGCTTTTTTTCATATGTTTTTTGGCTGCATAAGTGTCTTCTTTTGCGAAGTGTCTGTTCATATCCTTCACCTACTTTTTGATGGGATTGTTTGTTTTTTCTTGTAAATTTGTTTAAGTTCCCTGTAGATTCTGGATATTAGCCCTTTGTCAAATGGATAGATCACAAAATTTTTCTCCCATTCTGAAGGTTGCCTGTTCACTCTAATGATAGTTTCTTTTGTTGTGCAGAAGCTCTTTAGTTTAATTAGAACCCATTTATTAATTTTGGCTTTTGTTGGCATTGCTTTTGGTGTTTTAGTCATGACATTTTGCTCATGCCTATGTCCTGAATGGTATTGCCTAAGTTTTCTCCTAGGGTTTTTATGGTTTTAGGTCTTATGTTGAAGTCTTGAATCCATCTTGAGTTAATTTTTGTATAAGGTGTAAGGTAGGGATCCAGTTTCAGTTTTCTGCATATGGCTAGCCCGTTTTCCCAACACCATTTATTAAATAGGGAATCCTTTCCCCATTGCTTGTTTCTGTCAGGTTTGTCAAAGATCAGATGGTTGTAGATGTTTGGCATTATTTCTGAGGCCTCTGTTCTCTATATCTATATATCTTTGGTCTATACATCTATTTAAGTACCAGTACCATGCTGTTTTGGTTACTGTAGCCTTGTAGTATTGTTTGAAGTCAGGTAGCGTGATGCTTCCAGCTTTGTTCTTTTGGCTTAGGATTGTCTTGGCTAAAGAAGATTTCAGGCCAATATCACTGATGGACATCGATGTGAAAATCTCCAGTAAAATGCCAGCAAACCAAATCCAGCAGCACATTAAAAAGCTTATCCACCATGATCAAGTTGGCTACATCCCTTGGATGCAAAGCTGGTTCAACATATGCAAATCAATAAATGTAATCCATCACATAAACAGAACAGATGACAAAAACCACATGATTATCTCAATAGATGGAGAAAAGGCCTTTGATTAAATTCAGCACCCTCTGATGCTAAAAACTCTCAATAAACCAGGTATTGATAGAATGTATTTCAAACCAATAAAGGTATTTATGACACACCCACAGCCAATATACTGAATGGGCAAAAGGTGGAAACATTCCCTTTGAAAACTGGTGCAAGACAAGCATGCCCTCTCTCACCACTCCTATTCAACATAGTATTGGAAGTTCTGGCCAGGTCAATCAGGCAAGAGAAAGAATAAAGGATATTCAAAGAGGAAGAGAGGATGTCAAATTGTCTCTGTTTGCAGATGACATAATTGTGTATTTAGAAAACCCCATCATCTCAGTCCAAAATCTGCTTAAGGTGATAAGCAACTTCAACAAAGTCTCAGGATACAAAATGAATGTGCAAAAATCACAAGCATTCTTATACACCAAAAATAGACAAACACAGAGCCAAATTGTGAGTGAACTCCCATTCACAATTGCTACAAAGAGAATAAAATACCTAGGAGTACAGCTTACAAGGGATATGAAGGACCTCTTCAAGGAGAACTACAAACCACTGCTCAAGGAAATAAGAGAGGACACAAACAAAGGAAAAACATTCTATGCTCATGGATAGGAAGAATCAATATCGTGAAAATGGCCATACTGCCCAAAGTAACTTATACATTCAATGCTAACCTCATCAAGCTAACATTGGCTTTCTTCACAGAATTAGGAAAAAAACTACTTTAAATTTCTTATGGAACCAAAAAGGCACCGACTTTTTAAAATTAAAGTGAATTAAAGTTTAATTTTGTAAATACATGCATGGAGATATTTTGATATACCCCACGCCATTGCAAAGCTCATCTTTGTAAATCAGTGCAACACTGTTAGCATGAAGATTGTTTCTTTGGGAGTATACATTACTGTACTTCAATTATTATAAGAAGAGTGCTTCCCAACTTCACCAAGATTCCTTCAATTATTTGTCTTTGTAAACTTCAGGTTTATAATTTTGATTGTTGAACTGTATTTATTAATAGTTTATTGTACTTTATTAAGCAAAAAACACATATAACTGCTAATTGAAGCTTTTAATCATCATTTGATATTCAACATAATTACAAGTTGATATAATTCTAGCTAAAAGGAAGTATATGTGATACTTGAATTAGCTGTTCTCAGATAATTGTCAATTTTTTTGTTAGGAATTTTGAAACATCAAATATTTTGAAAACTCCCAGATACTTACAGAGCTTCCTTGTGATTTACACACTAGAATTTGAGAACTTAATGAATATATTAGGAAATAACCAAATAATAATTATCATTATTGCTAATATTTATTGGGAAATCACTATATTCCAGAACTATATATAGTTAATCTTCCTTTAATCCTAAATCACAAAGAAGTTAAATTCCTTAACCAGAGTTTGACAACTAGGAACTAGTAGGACTTGAACCAGGGGAGGTTTGAGTGAATATGAGTGAGGACTACTGTTCTGAACCCAGCAGTGAACAATGAGAGAGCTTTAATAGATGACTCTTGAAGGAAGTTGAGATCTCTTGAAGAAGAGAATCATATTTATATCTGTTGAATTTTAAATTGTTAGACTATAGAAAAGCATCAGAACCGGGGTGCAGAAAAATGTTGAGGTTGCTAAGATATAGCTGGGGATAAGGTACTAAATTTTAATTTGCAGGTTAGTACCTAAATTTGTGCATTTGAGTTGAAGATTGTGCAAAGGCTAGAAGTTGCACAAACCAATACTGGTCAGAACAGGGAGTTCCAACCACCTAACAACATGTTTGGTTTGAGGGGATTGGTAAGTGGGGTAGGAGAGGATATTACCATTTTATGACAAGAGAATCAGGGTACAGGGTAGGGAAATTTATATATATACACATTACACAATTGATATATGCAGTAAGGGGAGAGGGCAGGGGAGGAGAAAGGCTCATTTTTAGTAGACAGCTGGTGCTCTAGAGTTTCAGGATCTTTAAACCTCTGTGGATTAGTAATTTGTAGCAATTTTGTACCCCTGTATGCCATAAATCCCAGGATACCGAGATTTCAGGGCTAGAACTCTAGCAATTTTAATACAATGAAATGCTGAGCGTGCTGGAGGACCAAAAACCCAAGAATTTGAAAGGTAAAGCTCTGCAAATGTTAAACATAAACCCCCCTTGTATTCCAAGTCAATCACAATTTTAGCCCTTAGGACAGTGGAAACGGGGTTGGAGTTAGGGGGACAGGGGTGTTGAATAATGGAAAGGCCACCCAGGCAGGCATTTTCGGTCTCCTTCCCTAGCTTTAACTGGGGCAGCACCCAATTTATTTGTTTAATATGTTGAGGGTTTTTTCATACACTTCCATTTGATAAAGTCATTCCAACTTTCAAGAAAAGGGTAAAACCACTTCCCTAGGGGGAAAGAAAGGATGTGGAACCTCTAAAAAGTATTCCAATAGTTTACCTCAGCTTCTGTCCTTTTTGGAAATAGGGGCAGATATTAGTGAAGATGCTTTGTCTGGGAGGTTGAGAGGGGCCAACTAATCGATTAGTGTATCAGTCATCCCCTACTGTGAAACCAGTAACAACAGCATCAACAACAAATGATGATAATAGCGGTTGACACATAGGCATCAACTCTAATCTGACACAGGGATAAATGATTACATAGATTGTGCCATGCAATTCTCCACTGCCCTGTGAAATAGGTACTATTATCTCATTTTGCAGATAGTCTTACTCTTCTGTATCTAAAGGAATTGTGCACATGGCCTAAATACATGGGAATAAACTAAATAGTCACTTTATTTATTTAAATTTATTTTAGATTTAGGGAGTACATGTGCAGGTATGTTACCTGGGTATATTGCATAATGCTGAAGTTTGGGGTACGAATGAGTCCATCACCCAGGAGTGAGCATAGTACCTAGTAGTTAGTTTTTCAACCCTTACCCTCCTCTATCCCTCTCCCTCTAGTAGTCCCCAATGTCTATTGTTGCCATCTTTATGTCCATGAGTACCCAATTTTAGCTCCCACTTAGATGAGAATATGTGGTATTTGGTTTTCTATTCCCGCTTTAGTTCACTTAGAATAATGGCCTCCAGCTCCATCCATGTTACTGCAAAGGACATGATCTCATGCTTTTTTTTTTTTAAAGAAGAAAAAAGGAAGAAAGAAAGAAAGAAAGAAGAGGAAGAAAAAGGAAGAGAAAGAGGGAGAGAGAATGGGAGTATTGCTTTATTGCCCAGGCTAGAATGCAGTCTAAAAATGGGAATTGAAAACCTCTTTTATGCCAATAATTGTGCTTAACAATGGAGACGGGAAGGAATAAGGGAAGAAAATAACAAACGAGCAGCCAACCAAGATTTCATTTAAACCTATGAAATGCTATGCAATTATTGAGGAGTGATTTACTTCCAATTATGTAGTCACTTTTGGAATAGGTGTGATACGGTACCGATAAGAATGTGTGTTTTGCATATTTGAAGTGGGGAGTTCTATAAATGTTTATTAAGTTTACTTGTTCCGGGTCTGAGTTCAAGTCCTGAATGTCTTTGTTAATTTTCTATCTCGTTGATCAGTCTAATATTGACAATGTGATGTTACAGTCTCCCACTATTATTGTGTGGGAGGCTAAGTCTCTTTTTAAGTCATTAAGAACTTGTCTTATGTATCTGAGTGCTCCTGTATTGGGTGCATGTATATTTAGGATCGTTAGCTCTTCTTGTTGCATTGATCCTTTTACCATTATGTAATGTCCTTCTTTGCCTCTTTTGATCTTTGTTGCTTTAAAGTCTATTTTATCAGAGGTGAGAATTGCAACTCCTGCTTTTTATTTATTTATTTTTGCTCTCCGTTTGGTTGGTAAATCTTCCTCCATCCCTTTGTTTTGAGTCTTTGTGTATCGTTGCATGTCAGATGGGTCTGGATTACAGCATACCGATGGGTTTTGGCTTTTTATCCAGTTAATAATATATATGAGTTTAATACTGCCATTTGATGCTAGCTGGCTGTTTTGCCCATTAGTTGATGTAAGTTCTTCATTATGTTAATGCTGTTTACTTTTTGATATATTTTTGGAAAGGCTGATACTGGTTGTTCCTTTATATATGTAGTGCTTCTTTCAGAAGCTCTTGTAAGGCAGGCCTGGTAATGGTGAAATCTCTAAGTACTTGCTTGTTCACAAAAGATTTTATTTTTCCTTCGCTTGTGAAGCTTAGTTTGGCTGGATATGAAATTCTGGGTTGAAAGTTCTTTTCTTTAAGGATGTTGAATATTGGCCCCCACTCTTTTCTGGCTTGTAGGGTTTCTGCTGAGAGATCTGCTGTAAGTCTGATAGGCTTCCCTTTGTGGGTAACCTGACCTTCCTCTCTGGCTGCTCTTAGTATTTTCTCCTTCATTTCAACCCTAATGAATCTGACGATTATGTGCCTTGGGGTTGGTCTTCTTGAGGAATATCTTTGTGGGGTTCTCTGTATTGCCTGGAGTTGAATATTGTCCTGCCTTACTAGGTTGGGAAAGTTTTCCTGAATAATATCCTGAAGAGTATTTTCCAACTTGGATTCATTCTCTTTGTCACATTCAGGTACACCTATCAAACGTAGATTAGGTCTTTTCACATAGTCCCATATTTCTTGGAGACTTTGCTCATTCTTTTTTATCCTTTTTTCTCTAATCTTGACTTCTCGTTTTATTTCATTAAATTGGTCTTCGACCTCCAATATCCTTTCTTCTGCTTGATCAATTTGACTGTTAAAACTTGTGCATACTTCACGAAGTTCTCGTGTTGTGTTTTTCAGCTCCATTAATTCACTTATATTCCTCTCTAAATTGTCTATTCTCGTTAGGATTTCCTCAAACCTTTTTTCAAGGTTCTTAGTTTCTTTGCATTGGGTTAGAACAAGTTCTTTTAATTCACAGAAGTTTCTTATCATCCACCTTCTGAAGCCTACTTCTGTTAATGGAACGCACTTGTTCTCCATCAGGCCTTGTTCCGTTGCTGATGAGGAACTGTGATCCCCTGTAGAGGGAGAGGCATTCTGATTTTGGGTATTCTCAGCCTTTTTACGCTGGTTTCTTCCCATCATTGTAAATTTATCCACCTGTCATCTTTGTGATTACTGACTTTCAAATTAGGTCTCTGAGTGGACGTCCAACTTGTTGATTCCCAGCGCCGAAATCTGAGCAATCCACTGTGCCGGCTAAAACAGTGGCATTAAGATTGATGGTGCTTTTCTGCCCAGGAATCTTCAGTCTAGCTCCCTTCTTGAGTCCGTCCTTCAATCAGCTAAATAGGCGGCTCTGTCTTCCCAGAGCTCCGAACAAAATCGGCCAAAAGGGGACCCAGTCCCGCTCACTCTGCACCAAGAACTGCCGCACCGAGGAGGCATGGGCAAAACTGCCGCGCCAGCCACAAGAGTCACACTGGCAACCTGTGGGGCTCCTCCGCTGGGAATCTCCTGGTCCGTGAGCAACAAAAATTCATGTGAAAGTGTGGTGTCCTCTCGTTCTCTGCACTTTCACTGAGAGCTACAATCCCAAGCTACTAGTGATCAGCCATCTTGGATCTCTCCCCCCCGATCTCATGCTTTTTATGGTTGCATAATATTCCATGGTGTACATGTATCACATTTTTCTTTATCCAATCCACCATTGATTGGCTCATAGGTTGATTCCATGTCTTTACTATTGTGAATAGTGCTGCAATGAACATGCAAGTGCATGTGTCTTTTTGATAAAGTGATTTATTTTCTTTTGGATATATACCCAGTAATAGGATTGCTGGGTCAAAATGGTAGTTCCATTTTAAGTTCTTTGAGAACTCTCCAAACTGGTTTCCACAGTGGCCGACCTAATTTACATTCCCTCTAGCAGTGTGTAAGTGTTCTCTTTTCTCAGCAGCCTTGCCAACATCTGTTGTTTTTTGACTCTTTAATAATTGCCATTCTGACTGGTGAGAGATGGTGTCTCTTTGTGGTTTTGATTTGCATTTCTGTGACGATTATTGATGTGGAGCATTTTTCATGTATTTGCTAGCTGTCTGTATGTCAAAAGGCATTTTAAAATCATATTTTACAATTAGAGTTAAGTAGTTTTTCAGGACTAATAGCAGCTGAAATATACACCAAATTGAGGTGATCTATTTGAACTCAAATAAGTTCAGAAGGGCAAATCACATACTGGGCTCTGAAGTCAGGAATGTCTGTTTGCTTATTCCAAGAGCAAAGTGCTTTATGCAGATTTAAGTAGAAGAAACGTTTTCTTCATAGAAAGGAAAGGTCATATTGCCATTGCATGTTTGCTTTAAATGATTTTTATTAATTTGTTCATTCAACAAATATTTATTGGGTACTAACTATGAGCTCTAAGCCCAGAATCTCAAACTTACAGAAGTGAGGAAATGATTTGTTTGATATAAGCCTCAAGCCTAAGAAATTTCTAGAATTACCAAATCCTGGTTTAGGTGGCACCTATTGATTAAGTGTGATTTTTCAGCCTAGTTCCAATCGATATTTAGAAACCCAAGCAGCACTCTGGAGGAGGGTAGTATAGAATTAAAGAATGTTAGAAATAAAGTAGCTCATTTCCTGTACTTTAGAGGTAAGAGAGTCAGACAGACTTGGGTTGTTAACTGTGTAAACTTGGGCAGGTAACTCAACCTCTCTACGCCTCAGTTCATCATATATAACATGGAAATAATGCAATCTGCCTTATAAAAATATGGTAAGGATTACATAAGATAAATTATCTAAAGTTCTTAGTATAGTGTCTAACATATACAACATGCTCCGTACATGTCTATTGTTATTATGATACCTGTTTTCCATGGGAAGGGACTGAAATTCAGTGAAAGGAAGTGGCTAGCCCAATGTGACGTAGCTTGATGATGTCAGGGCAAATATTAGAACTCAGATCTCCACTAATAGTCAGATATGCCTTATACTACACACCGAGTTTACTCCCTGAGAGCCAGGTAATACACACTTCCTGGACCTGTGAGAAATATTTGGGCTTATCCAAAGAGAAGGGAAAAGAATTACAAGGAAGTACCTGACATAAGAAAATAATTCCTGGACTCAGAAAACAAAACAGCAAGGGTGAAATAGAGAACAAGAGAAAAATAATTATCAGAAAGTTTACATACCAATGCTGGAGCATTACAATGCATAGTCAACCACAGGACTGATCTCTATTCTAATTCCTTTAGTCACTAAAAGCAAAAGTGACTATTTTTTCTTTTTCTTGAGGATGGTGGTGGGAGGTGGTTTAGAACACATTTGTGATTCATAGAAAATTACTGTGAATTCAGCTTACTATACAATTTCTATTTGCAAAGCAAGGGAACTCCGTAATTGAAGTTAGAATGGAAGCAAGAGTACTACTAAGATGTAAAGAATAATAGATTATTAATTTTTTTTGAGACATGGTCTGGCTGTATCACCCAGATACCACTGCTGGAGTGCAGTGGTACAATCACAGCTCACTACAACCTCGACCTCCTGGATTCAAGTGATCCTCCTATCTCAGCCTCCTGAGTAGCAGGGACTACAGTCATGTGCCAGCACACCTGGCTAATTTTTAAATTTTTCATAGAGACTGGATCTCACTATGGTGCCCAGTCTGGTCTCAGACTCCTGGACTCAAGCAACCCTCCCACCTCAGCCTCACAAAGTTTTGGGGTTACAGGAGTAAGCTATTGCACCAGACCCAGAAATGATAGATTTTAAAAGAATATTGGGTTGAAGTGACACTTTATAGTAGAAGTTGTTGAGAAATTTAGTAAAAATAAGAAAACAAGGGCTTAATAGTAAAGTCATGTTGCTATTGCTTCGTGTAGCT